>NC_080176.1:85986814-86311814 GCF_950295315.1 Erinaceus europaeus
GGTTTTGAACCTGGGTCTTTATGTATTGTAATATGTGCTCTCAACCAAATGTACCACTACCAGCCTCCCCCCTCCTTTTTTTTTGTCACTAGGGCTTCACCATGCCACATAATTTTTTCACATAGAAAGACAAAGACAAAGATGGAAATGCAGACAGACACAAAAAACAATTCCATCAAAAAATGGGGAGAGAATATGGGCCCTCAAAAGGCTTTATATGTTCCTGATAGAGATGACCTTACTGATGATACTTAAAAGATATAGTTGTATTTGCCTGAAAGACATAGTCTCATGTTTTAATGATCCCAAACAGAGCATACGTTGACATTGTATCCACCGACAATATGTTCATTACTATGTATTTTGTATATGTTATCAGGAATCACTTGGATGCATTGAAAGCTGATCTCCTCTGCTTTTTCTTTTACATGGCATGTTTACTGATGCAAAAGGGAGACTTTGAATTAAACCACCTTTAACCAAAAGATTAGAAAAGAAAGCAGTGACAATTTATTTTTTTTAATTACTATCTTTATTAGAGTAAACATTTTTCTCACTAAGTTTTTCTAAAATGAAAAAGTCAGCATCTTATGATCTGTGTGAATATATATGTTGTATGAGCTAAACTCTCCAGGTTTGAGATACACTTGTTAGAGGAATTATTCTTTGTCTGAGTAATAAAAGAAAATATATACTTTTTTCTTTATTTATTCCCTTTTGTTGCCCTTTTTATTGTTGTAGTTATTGATGTAGTTGTTGTTGGATAGGACAGAGAGAAATGGAGAGAGGAGGTGAAGACAGAGAGGGAGAGAGAAAGATAGACACCTGCAGACCTGCTTCACCAGTTGAGAAGCTACTCCCCTGTAGGTGGGGAGCCGGGGGCTCGAACCGGGATCCTTACTCCAGTCCTTGAGCTTTGCACCACCTGCACTTAACCCTCTGTGCTACCACCCGACTCCCTGAAAATATATACTTTTATGAAAAAACTTTTTTTTGGTCAAATCTATGAGCTCTTAGATAATTTTAGAATTTAGATAGTGTTATAGATATTATCTCCACAGGGTGGTTGAGAAATATTAAAAAAGCAAAATATTTGTTAAATGAAGGTATATAATAATAGTGGTTTTTGTTTTGGAAAGATAATAAAAGACATAAAGTGTAGGGAGGCAAGACAGCTCACCTGGTTTTCCACGTGTGTAACTCAGATTCCAATCTGTGAGTCTGTGTCCCACCTCCTAACACCCTAGAGGAACTTACCATCTCTCTGTCTTTCTCTCTCAAAATTATACCTCTGAGTAGTGAAACTCCAATGACATGAACAACCAATCCATCAATCAATAAATAAAAATAATGCATGTTTTTTTCATTATCTCCTATGAGTGCAAAGTTTAAGCTGTCTTCATTTTTCTCTTCTCCCTTTATTCTTCTGTTCTTCTGAGACCAATGAGCTATGTAACTTTAAAATACTACTACAAAAATGAAGCTTAGAAAAAATGGGTTTTTTTGCTGTGTTTTGAAGTGTTAAAAATTATTAGATAACTTAAAATTCAATTACTACAGGAACAGTTGGCTTATCCATGACTTTGAAGTACAGTTTCTCATACAGATGGTATGACCCTTTTTGAAAGCACACTTTAATTTTACTTTGACATTACACGAAAAGATTCAACCCCCCCCCCAAATGTTTAGCAAGCCATTTCTTTCCAGTGCTAATGTCTCATGATCACTATCTTCTGAAGGTGACAGAGATTCATTTCCAACTTTAATTAATAATATATTCAAAGTAAGGGCAGCAAAGCTCTTGCATTTGAATGGGATTTTGCTTAAGTCTCTACTGAAATTATTCTGAACACACACATTAGCATAATGGCATTTTATACCTTAATGACACATTGCTCTATTTTAATAAAATAATAGGGACTCAGAGGAAAATAGCTGCCGGTGTGCTACAGAATAGGCCTTTCTAACATGCTGAAAATAACAACTACTGATTTATATATAGATTTTAATATCCATTTATTTACATATTTAGAATTTTATTTATTTAAGAGAGACAGAGAGAGCTGCTTAGCACTGATTTAAGCTGGTACCAGAGACTGAGCTAGCAGCCTCTGGTAAGGCAAGCAAGTTGGCGTTCTGACAAGCTAAGCTGCATCTCTTCCGGCTTTTCACAGACTGCTGATAGAGTGCTTTGCATTCAATACATACAAAAATTCAGTTTTAATAACTACACCCATGAGTTCATTGTAAGTTAAAGTATTATGTGAGATTCTCGGGGTGTCTCAGTCCTTTATGACTCTTGTATGCTTATTCATAATAGGCTCACAAATTCCATTGTAAAATTAAAAAATTATTAATGTGTCATTTACCTTCCACTGTTCTATAAAAAATACAACTTTCTCTAGTATGGCTTATTGAATATGTGGATCAATTAAATAAATGGACTATATATAGCTCAATAAGGCGTACTTGCCTGTATTTAGTACAAGAGGCATTGTTATGTGTACCCAGTTTTTATGCTCCTACCCATCCACCCATTTCCCTACTGATGAAATTACTGTGGGGCCTGGAGATAAACAATAGGATAAGAGGGTTACAACTCCACATAATTATCACCACCAGAATTCTGTATTCCATCCCCTCCCCTGATAGCTTTCCTGTTCTTAAACCCTCTGGTAGTGTGGACCCAAGGTCATTGTGGGATGCAGAAGGTGGAAGGTCTGGCTTTTGTGATTGCTTCCCCGCTGAACATGGGCATTGACAGGTGGATCCATATTCCCAGCCTGCCTCTCTCTTTCCCTAGTGGGGCGGGGTTCTGGGCAATCAGAGCTCCAGCACACATTGGTGGGGTTGTCTCTCCAGGGAAATACGGTTGGCATCATGTTAGCATCTGGAACCTGGTGGCTGAAAAGAGAGTTAACTTACAAAGCCAAATTGTTGACTAATCATGACCCTAAAGACTGACGTACATGAAGAACTGGGGGAGGGAGTCCTCCATTTTGTAGATAGCTAGTAAGCATATTTTAGTTATATTCCAAAGGGCTGTGGCTATACTAGTTTTTTTTTTTTTCCCTGAGCCTAAATCTGTTATGCAGGTGGATCCTAGTTATTGTCTGGGGAGATCATATTATGGCTGGAAAAAGGACCAGAAAGTTGCATCAGGGAAGAGAGTAGCTCCTAAATATGGGAAAGGTGTATAGATATTCTTGACTGTAAACCCCATCGATTTCATATGATCTGGGTCCCATATTGAGCTTAGGAGCCTATGTGACCTCTACATTCCTGTAGATTTGAGCTTATATTCTGTGGTCATGAGTAAGAATGTTCCAATTTTGTTGTTGTTGTTTTGACTCCAGGGTAATTGCTGGGGCCAGGTGCCGAAGCTGTGAGTCGAAGCTAGGTGCCCCTTTTTCCCCCTCATTTTATTGAATAAGACAGAGAAATTGAGAAGGGTGGGGCAAAGAGGGAAGGAGAGGGAAAGATAGACACATGCAGACCTGCTTCACCCTTTTGAAGCATCTCCACTGCAAGTGGGGAGTGGGCTTGAACCAGGGTCCATGTGTGAGTCCTTGCACTTAGAGTGTGCTTAACTGGGTGTGCCACCAACCAGCTCCCTGAATTAACTGGGTTGACAAGACAAATATAGCTTTTGTATGAGACACATGAAAGTGTCTGTTGTATTAAATATACGTAACTGTTTTCTCAGAGTGCTTTGCTTTGGTGCAATACACCACATATGGTCCAAATTTCAGCTGGTGTTTTCCCCTAGCATTCTTTGTTCTTAAATTCCACCTATAAGTGAGATCACTTGGTGTTGGCATTTCTCTTCCTCAAAGTTCTGACCACTGTATTTTAACAAGTACATAGTATTCTATTTTGCATATGTACCACAGCTTTTGTAGCCACTCATCTGTCCGTAAGCATCTGTGTTGCTTCCATATTTGGGCTATTACAAACTTTGCTGCTATGAACATAGGTGTACTTAGGTCTTTGCAGGTAGGTATTTCTATTTTCCCTGGGAAATTCTTAGAAGAGCAATTTCTAGGTCAGAAGGCAGGTCTATTTTTAGAATTCAGATGAATCCCCACACCATTTTCCATAAAGGCTGGACCAACTAATGTTCTTCCCAGCAATGTAGGAGAGCTCCTTACCCCCACAGCCTCTCCAATAGTTGGCATTTCTGTCTTTGCTAATGTTCTAACTATATTGAGGTACATTCCTCAAATACATAGTGACCGTATTTATATTTAAGCTGTACTATCTGATGTTTTGATGGAAACATACATTATGGACTGGTATTACAATAAAACTATTAAGCATATCAAGCACCGCTAGTAATAATACTGGTGTGTGTGTGTGTGTAGAACACAAAACCATCTCTCAGCAACTTTATATTAAATAGAAAAGCATTACTATCTCTGTCACCATGCCACCTATTATTACTCCATAACCCTCTATGAATGAAAGTTTGTACTCTTGGAACAGGATTGCTTTACCCTCCCTACTCCCCGGGACTTACCAAGATATATTCCATTGACTGCATCTGATATCTTTCCTCTTATTTTACATGACAAAGAGAGATTGGGAGTGGAAAGTGAAGGAGGAAGGCAGAGAGACACCTCCAAGACTGTCCCACCTCCCATGAAGCTTTCTTCCTGCCCGTAGAGACTTGGGCCTTTGCCCTGGGTCCCTGTGCATGGTAGCTTCACTGGGTGTGCCATTACCTAGCCCTCACATTCCATACTTTTATAAAATTAACTTGTTGTTATATTTCACATATAATTCAGACTTTGAAGGGTTCGGGATGTGAAAATAAGAGGAGAAACCAAGAACAACAGTAGTTCTCCCATATCAGCTCAGGTTTTGCTCACCATGATTCCAAAGGCCAGTGAAACAAGAGACAATCACTGGCACAAGAGGCAAAAGTTTATAATTAGGTGCTAGCAAAACCTAAGAATATGGCAAACTCAAGACTGCCAAAAGTACCTGCCTCTAAGGCCTCATGTAGTGAGTCGGCAGGGGAAAGAGGATCTAGTACTAAGAAATGATTTACCAGATCTTGGCAGTCTTGTGCCTTGCAAAACATAAAATGATGGCATTAGACGAGGAAACTTGATGATCCAAAGCTTTAAGAAAGCATTCTTAAGGGGCTGGGTGATGACACACCCAATTAAGTGCACATAATACGAAGAGTAATGACCCACACAAGGATCTGGGTTTCAGCCCCAACTCCTCACCTGCAGGGCAAGCTTCACAAGTAGAGAAGGAGGTTTTCAGGTAGCTATCTTTCTCCACTCCTCTTTTTCTTGCTCTCCCTTCTCAATTTCCCTCTGTCCTACCCAATAAAATGGGGAAAAAATGACCACCAAGAGCAGAGGACTCCTAGTGCCAGCACTGAGCCACAGTGAGAGACTTGGAGACAAAAAAAAAAAAAAATGAGAGAGAGAGAGAGAGAGAGAGAGAGAGAGAGAGAGCTGTCTTCTGCATTGGTAATCAATATCTTTCTTTCTGAGCAAAGGCTCCTACAGAAGGCAGTGACCACATTCTGGGATGCAGGTGGTCCTCTATTGCATACCCCAACCAACCCATGGGAGCACTTGAGTGGAGAAAACTTCACCATGGTTTAGAAGTGCAGTTGTGTCTTGACTTCTCTGTTCCTTTCTCTCCCTCCTCTCTCTGTGTTTCTTTCAACTTCTGTTGCTGGGAGTGGTGGAATTGAGCAGGAGTAAAACTTAAGGGAGAGCCATGCTGACAAAGAAAAATCAAAAGAAAGAAATCAGGGCAAATATGTAGAGATCAGGATCGATGTGTAATTCTTCCTTAGTAATAATCTCCTATTCTTATCAGGAAATGCTGCCAGCTGATGTTGAGGAACTTATTTACAGAGAAACCAAAGTTAGAGAAGACCATGGATTTCCCCATATGACTAAGATACTAGATACAAAAATAGCAGTTGCTTGTAATGGAGTCTTAGCATATCTGAAGGATATGATAAAATTATGTGTGAATGTGTCAGCTAACTTAGTCCACACAACAACATGTGATGTTCTACTTGTTACCGCTTTAAAAAAAATTTATTTATTCCCTTTTATTGCCCCTGTTGTTATATTGTAGTTATTATTGTTGTTGTTGTTATTTATGCCATTGTTGTTGGGTAGGACAGAGAGAAATGGAGAGAGGAGGAAAAGACAGAGAAGGGGAGATAAAGATAGACACGTGCAGACCTGCTTCACCACTTGTGAAGTGACCCCCCCCCCGTCCTTGTGCTTTGCACCACCTGCACTTAACTGGCTGTGCTACTGCCCAACTCCCCTTGTTATCTCTCTTGAGCGTGCACAACATAGAAGCAGTTCTTCCCACTGAACATCTAACACACAGTGATGAGACTGAACAGTGTAGCTGAAATGATCTCTGACATGAGAACGGATGACATTTAGAAGCCGTATACAGGTCACAGGTCTAGAACAAATCTCTTGTCCTAATGGGAAAAGGCTGTCAGGTTTAACTACTTTGACAGCTAGTTTTATATGAGGGTTTAACTAGGCAAAATGATTCCAGATAATGATGGGAAACACTTCTGAATTTCTAGAAAAACAAACAAACAAACAATTATGGATTCCAGAAAAAAAAATCCTAGAGGTGTCTGACCAAAATTTAGTGATATTTCTTAAGGTAACATCTCTTTCTTATTTGTGGATGATAGCAAATACTGTATAACTCATTTAAAATGTATGCTATACATTTGAAATAAAGATACACTAATGCTATCATCAGTTCTCTGTAAGTGACATGGCTATTATGAAATCTTGTTTGAACTTATTATAAAATTATGGGACTAGATTAGAACTTGACTTGAAAGAGAGAACATGGTATGTGTCTGGAAAATAATTCCTGAAATTTAGTTTGGAAATATTGGTCCATTTAAAAAGAAAATACAGTTAAACTAGAAAGTGTGCTGTCGATAAAGTGATTTTCATTCTTAGATCTCAAGTTCAAGGAGCAGACTCACTATGCAAAAAGAAAACACTGAGCTGAAAAAAATTCTCGAGAGTTCTGTTGACAGCAGGTTTTTGAGCTCACATTTATAAATGGGTATCCACAACTTTTAATCCCCACCCATCCTGAAATTCTTGATGATATTCTCTCACAGAATTCAGAGCATGCCCTTGACCTGCAAGTCTGCACACTTTTAGGGCTCTGTATAAAACATGAGACTTGGAAGTTTTAGGATACTCATGAATTTTTGTGACAGTAGAATACATGGGATTAGTCTTTGTACCTCTTTCTTATCACTCACAAATCTCTAATGTGGTATCACTGTTAGGGTGTGATGGTAACCAGTCAAAATGTTTTCTAAGTGTCAGCTGATAGTGAACGGGTCAAATAGACTGCTACACTTTATGACTTCAAAAGACAAAGTGATGTATGAAGGAAAAATAAATGACATCTTATAGTTTTAAGCATGTTAGTTGTATTAAACCATACAGTGAATGCTACTTATAAACCTATTGACAGAAATATCTCCACCAGAGATAATTATATATATATATATATATATATATATATATATATATATATATATATACATATATATATTCCAACATTAGGCATTTATTTGACAAATACATATTGTGTTTCTCCCAATGGACAAAGGCCATGATGGACAGTGAAGCTATTATTGTAAATTACACTCCCTTTATTCTTAGATTTTGTCAGTGTAGGAAGGTGAACCAAGGCCAACATGAAAATACAGTTGTAGATCTTATAACAGATACAATACTCATGATAACCACAAAACCAAACACAGCACAAAAACAAATAAGAAATTTATGTACAGTAGGCAATATCATTATAGAAAACCATACACATAAAGTATCAAACAAAAACACATAGGAAAAGAGTCAACAAGAGTATAAAACAACCTCAAAACAAAAACCAGAATGGCTTCTTCTTCTTCTAGCATTTGCCCTTCTTCCGTAGCCAGTCAACAGCGTCAGGTTGAGCCTGATGTAAAGTTTCGAGACCTCCTTTGAATCTGGAGAGGTGGCAGTCGTTGACTATGTGGGTCATAGTCTGTCTGGAGCCGCAGGGGCAGTTCGGGTCGTCTCTGGCTCCCCAGCGATGGAACATAGCAGCGCACCGGCCATGGCCTGTTCGATAGCGATTGAGGAGGGCCCAATCATAACGTGCTAGGTCAAAGACGGGTTGATGCTTGCAGGGGTCTGTGATGAGGTGTTTGTTCTTGACCTCAGCTGACTGCCAACTCTGTTTCCAAGAGACTGGAACAGAGAAGTTCAGTGTAGGCATAGGGGACCAGATTGGGTGACGAGACGTCAAGTGTTGGACAGGGTGGGCGAAGATATCCGCGTATATTGGCAGGTCCGGTCCAGCGTAGACGTGGGAAATGAACTTAGATGATGCCGCATCCCGACGAATATCTGGCGGGGCGATGTTGCTAAGGACTGGCAGCCATGGAACCGGGGTGGAACGGATGGTTCCAGAAATTATCCTCATGGAGGAATATAATTTGGAATCGACCAAGTGGACATGGGGGCTACGGAACCATCCTGGGGCACAGTATTCTGCAGTGGAATAGCATAATGCCAGAGATGATGATCTTAGTGTGGAAGCGCTCGCGCCCCATGAGGAGCTGGCCAGTCTTGCAATGATGTTATTCCTCGCGCTCACCTTTGCTGCAGTTTTTATGAGATGTTCGTGAAATGACAGAGTGCGATCGAGAGTAATGCCAAGATAGACTGGCTGGGCTTCATGCCGGATTCTCGTATCACCAAGCTGCACATTAAGCTCACGCGAGGCCGTGCATTGGATCGACCTGGGATGAATTGGATCGACCTTCCCGTGGTGCATCTCATGAGTACCCATTCATTGGGGAAACTGATGATCCTCCCTAGCCTACTGAATCCACATGGATCCCAGTCACTTTCAAAGCCAGCAACAAGCAGCCCCTGACAGCTTTCAAGCTGTTGGTCCTGCTCTTCGAGTCCTCCAACTTAATGTTGAGGGGCTGTCCTTTGCCAAACGCGTTCTTATTGGTCAATTACAAGAAACACATATAGCAGTCGATGAAGCTGCTCGATTCACCAGAATGGCTATAAGCAAACAACACTTATCAATAATTTCTCTAAATGTGAATGGCTTCAATCCACCATTCAAAAGAGTCAGAGTGACCAAATGGATCCATCTATTCTATGTCTCTAGGAAACACACATCCTAAAGAAAGACAAATATTATAGCAATACCTGCCCACATTAACAAACACTGAAGATCTTCAGTAAGCTACCTAATATCATAACTGAGTCAAGTAACAAAGGAGCAACAGTTAGATTATGGTTGGGAAGATCCTGGTTCTTTTCTCATTGACAAAGGTCAATCATTTTCAATTTAATTGAAACTCTGCCACATTAATATACCTAGAACTGTTGCTGATGCCCTGCATTTTAGACATGAATTATAGTATGATGCGTGGTAGATAGATGGCATGTTGAGTGTGGGGACAGGATGGAAATGAGTGTTAGGGAAGATGTGACTATAAAAGCAAGTATTTTTTTTCCCCTTCTTTTGTTATGCCTGTACTAGTTATTAATGATGGTTCTTAAATATATATATATATATATATATATATATATATATATATATATATATATATACACAAAGATGCTGGTAAACCCAAAACCTGTGAGGCATAGACATGTGTGTTTGAACTCTCCTGTCACCCCTCAGAGGGAGAGTAAGAGGTGTGACCACACTGGGTCAAGCTTCCTCAGAGATGCAGCTGTCAAATGCAAAACAGAAAAATAAATAATTAAGTCAGCAAAGGTGCCACTTCCTGCTGCATCTTCTTGAATGAATGCTGACCATTTACATAGTCAATTTCCCCCACTGTTTCAAGATTTAAATTGTTCTTTTTTTCAGTACAAACCACACTTGAGTAAAAATCTATGTATCTTCAAGTCTGTATCTTGAGCAGTGACTGAGGGCTTCTGTCTTTTGCCCAACCTGGGCATTTTAATTTTATTCTCAGCACAAAATCAAAACTAGCTGTGTTTAACATTAAATCTCTTTCTCAGTGCTGTTGGCTTATCTTGCACCAATTTCTTTCTGCATGAGCACTGAAACATTTCCCCCATGTTCTGACAAATCCAGTCAACTCAACTTAAAATCCCCATCCAATGCCATGAAGAAAGTTCCCCACCCATCTGCAACAACTGGATACTTCTCACCCAGACAGAATGATTGCTATTTGGTGAATTCCTGTGCTATTTCCCCCACCCCCAACAATATCTTTTTTCACAGGAGTTTTAGATAGGAGCCTTGAAGGATGTGATATAGGATTGATTAATACCTAGATCCCTGCTACCCTTTCCTCATCACACCTACATTTTGAGAGAAGTAAAATTTGTTCTAGATACGTAAATTTGAAATAAAATAATTGTTTCTCTCATTAAGTTATTTTATATTTTTAATTTTTATATATTTCTTTATATATGTATTTATTTATTTTCCCTTTTGTTGCCCTTGTTGTTTTTTAGTGTTGTTGTAGTTATTATTGCTGTTGTTATTGATGTTGTCATTGTTAGATAGGACAGAGAGAAATGAAGAGAGGAGGGGAAGACAGAGAGGGGGAGAGAAAGATAAATACCTACAGATCTGCTTCACTACCTATGAAGCGACTCCCCTGCAGGTGGGGAGTCCGAGGCTGGAAACGGGATCTTTACACTGGTCCTTGCTTTGCGCCACATATGCTTAACCTGCTAGTTATTTTCTAAAAAGTTCTTATGTTTGTTATAAGAATTTAAACAAGGTGGGAGCTGGGCAGTGGAACACCCAGTTAAGCCCACAGAGTACTAAGTACGAGGACCTGTGCAAGGACCCGGGTTTGAGCCACTGCAGCAGGAATGCTTCTGGAGTGGTGAAGCAGGTCTGAAGGTCTTTTTGATGAAGCAGGTCTGCATGTGTCTCTCTGTCTCTCTCAGTTTCTTTCTGTCCTATTCAATAAAATGGAAAAGGTGGCCACTAGGAGCAGAGGATTTGTAGTGCTGGCACTGAAACCTGAACCCTAGTGGTAACCCTGCAAACAAAAAAAAGAAAGAAAGAGAGAGAGAGAGAAAAGGAAGGAGGAAAGGAAGGAAGAGAGAGAGAGAAAAGGAAGGAAGGAAGAAAAGAAAGAAATTGAAGTAGCAATGGAATATGGCAGATTCAGATTTGTATTTCATATGAAGAGATGTAAAAGATGAAACCCATCCCTTAGGATAAACCCACTTTTAGATGCCTGCGAGTCTCCTATAATACCTGCTGCATGAATACATTTATTTTACAAAATAGATACATAGTGTCTAGACTACTAGGTAAGTTGGGTTTTAAACATTCAGCATAGCCAAATTTCTGTATCTGGCATAGAACATGGTCCACTTCTGAATAGATTTTTATGTATTTTAAGGTGTGTTTTCTTCTCACTTTTAACATATGGCAAAAAAAAAAGGGGGATAGAATACATGCTTATAAAAGTATTATTGGGGGTCGGGTGGTGGCGCAGTGGGTTAAGCGCATGTGGCGCAAAGCGCAGGGACAGGCATAAGGATCCTGGTTGGAGCCCTCGGCTCCCCACCTGCAGGGGAGTCACTTCACAGACGGTGAAGCAGGTCTGCGGGTGTCTATTTTTCTCTCCTCCTCTCTGTCTTCCCCTCCTCTCTCCATTTCTCTCTGTCCTATCCAACAACAAACAACATCAACAATGGCAATAATAATAATGACCACAACGAGGCTACAACAACAAGGGCAACAAAAGGGGGGGGGGGAATGGCCTCCAGGAGCGGTGGATTCATGGTGCAGGCACTGAGCCCAGCAATATCCCTGGAGAGAAAAAAAAAATTCTTTACCTGCATTTCCTAGCAGCTCCTAAGTCATAGTAGACTGTAGACTTTTTCTTCCAAAAGGTTCTTTCTTGATGAATAGCACTCTGATGACACTGGAAAAAGAATCTTCCACAGAGGTGGTAGCTGTCTTCTGTAACTCACCACTGATGAATGAACCTGAACCCTGGCCATCCCTTGGAGGCTGGATAACCTCTAGGAAGGTAGCCATTACTCTTTCTTTAGTTGAGTGCTTTTTTCATCTCACTAAAACCTTTCAGAAGTATACACATTCTTGCTTTCAGTGAAGCACACTTGATTTTAGAATACCACATTCACTGATAAGAAAATTTTAAAATATTAGAAAAAGACCAGTTACTTCAAACATGAATTTTAACAGTCTACATTTAACTGGATGTACTATTCAGCTTATATATGATAGATCCTTTCTAAATACCTACTTCTTACATTAGATAGTTGATGAATGTGAAGTCAAGACTGAGGAATTATAATGCCCTCTATAAAGATTACATTTCATTTTTTTCAAACTTCTTAATGTCTCATTTGTATTTTCTATATATACTACTAGAAGCCATCATATTTAGACAATAGCCAAAGATCATCTTTCTTTGTAATTTCTATCCCTCATGTAATAAGAGGGGCTATGCATTTTTTTTAATTTGGAATGTGTGAATATTTCCCTGTTCTATGGAGATTTATACAGAGCCAATGTTCTGCACTGAACTCTGTCACCTTTCATTTGCTCACATTCGTTTCAAATTCTATTCTTTGTGATGGAAATGCTATGGGAACATATCTGCTCTGCTGGAGTCTAAAGACTGCTAAACTCCAATCTTATGAGTAACATTTTATGACTATCACATACCTAATTGCTATGACAGCTCATAAATAAAGCAAAAGAAGACAAATAATAAACAAAACTAAAAAAAAAAACTGACAAGCAGAGAAGAGAACTCTAAAAAGGCTTGGCTTAGGGGCTTGGTATGAAGAAGCTAGCTGTTTCACAGAAATATCAGAGGGGACAAGGTAAAGCACAGGTATGGCACTTGGCTCCCGGCCATGTCAGGTCCTGTAATCATGCAATGGTTCTTTTGTCAGCCTGATCTCCTTCCTTTGCTGCTGCAAGAACACAGAGATCTGCCAGAGAGAGTCAGAGTGGCACTGAGAAACTAGAGGTATCTCATGCTGAGGGGACATTATTCTCTGAGGCAGAAAACAAAGGAAATATCTTGAGGTGGGTCTACCCGGGATGTCCTCATGGTGTGTGCTATGACATAAATTTATAAAGATGTCTATTTTTTAAATTAAAAATAATACGTTTCAGAAAGCATTATCTGAGACGGGAAAATCTTAGGTACTACACTGCATGTCTTCTCAAGATGATGGAGAGGCAGGGCCAGAATACTAGCTGCATCTTACCTTTCGTGTTTCCATAAAGAAGGCTCCTCACATCTCCACTATAGAGCCCCTACTTCCCCCAGTCCTGGAACCCTTGGATAGGGCCCACTTTCCCGTATGCGTCTCCCAATCCAAATCAAATAATATTGCATCTGCCGATCACAATCTAACCAACGCAACGATTGCCACCTCAACGTGCTTCACCTCAGACTGCGTCCAGAGACTTCACATGTGGAATGACAACCCTTCGGCTTCATCACTTGGGTGAGACCTTTCCTTTTACAGTACACTCTAATTTCATCTCAGGTGGTTCACTTTCTAACAAGGTCCCATAACCTAGATATACACCAGTTTCTGTGAGGGAGAGCTTATGTTCACACGTATCCATAAACTACTGCAAAATATATACCAGAAAGCAGAAGTACACTAGAGTTTGCAGTGAGTACCTCCCTAACACTTCCTCTCCACTATTCCAAGCTTGGGATCCATGATTGCTCAACAATTTGTTTGGCTTCGTATGTTAACTCTCTTTTCAATCACCAGGTTCCAGATGCCACCAGGATGCTGGCCAGGCTTCCCTGGATTGAAGACCCACCAATGTGTCCTGGAGCTCTGCTTCCCCAGAGACACACCTTACTAGGGAGAGAGGCAGACTGGGAGTATGGACTGACCAGTCAACGCCCATGTTCAGCGGGGAAGCAATTACAGAAGCCAGACCTTCTACCTTCTGCAACCCTCAATGACCCTGGGTCCATGATCCCAGAGGGCTAGAGAATGGGAAAGCTATCATGGGAGGGGGTGGGTTATGGAGATTGGGTGGTGGGAATTGTGTGGAGTTGTACCCCTCCTACCTTATGTTTTTGTTCATTAATCCTTTCTTAAATAAAAAATTTAAAAAAAAATAAAGAAGGCTCCTGTCTTCATCCAAGATAACAGCACACTCTGGTACAAAGTCCTGATATGGAGAGCCCTACACACAGTAATCCAGATAAGGCAGGAAGAGATGGTCTATTGAGCAACCCCTAAAGAGCTTGGTTCTGAAAACTAATGGAGTTTCTGCTCACTGGAAAGAACTCATTGAAGGTATATAAGCTGTGAGCTTTTCTCTAACCTTGAATGGTTGTCTTGAACAGCAGAGGGAAAGAAGGAGTAAATAGTGATATTATTTTTTAATTTAAGCTAATTTATTTATAAAATAAAAATAGAAAATATCGACAAAACCATAGGATAAGAGGGGTTAAAATTCCACACATTTCCCACCACCAGAGTTTCATATCCCATCCCCTCCACTGGAAACTACTTATTATTTTTTTATTTAATTTTATTTATTTATTTATTTATTTATTTCTCTTTTGTTGCCCTTGTTGTTGTTTTTTATTGTTGTTGTTGTTATTGATGTGATGTTGTCGTTGGTAGATAGGACAGAGAGAAATGGAGAGAGGAAGGGAAGACAGAGAGGGGGAGAGAAAGACAAACACCCGCAGACCTGCTTCACCACTTCTGAAGCGACTCCCCTACAGTGCAGTGTTTTTTTTCATCGCACAATCAATTTACCATCTACTAAAATCAGGACTTTATGGGACCTGAGAAGAGTGGTTATTTACTTGTTCATTAAACTTCATCATTTTTTTTCTCTCTTTCTGCTGTTTTAGGTGCTCTTGTGTGGGTCATGTATAGAAACTAGGGCTTCAACCACTGAATCATCACTTGGTCTTAAAACCCTCATGAGTTTTGAGAAAACATCAAGAATATTGGGACCCACAATAATGGAGTGAAGAATAAAGGCCTCTTAGATCACAAATACATAAATGTGTGTATACCTGTCATGGAGTTTTTTTCCTTTTTTTTCTGAAGTTGGACAGACAATCCAGAAATACAAGTTAGTGGTGAATTTCACCTCCACAAATTTCATAAAACCATCATCATGGGGGCCAGGTGGTGGTGCACCTGGCTGAGCTCATGTATCACAATGCACAAGGACCCAGGTTTGAGCCCTCGGTCCCCACCTGCAGGAGGAAAGCTTTACGAGTGGTGAAGCAGGGCTGTGAGTGTCTCTCTATCTCTCCCTTTCTGTCACCCCCCTCCCTCTTGATTTCTGGCTGTCTCTATCCAATAAGTAAACTTAATAATAAATAAATAAATAAAAGCTGTTTAAATAAAATAAAAACCATCATCATGGTTCCATTGACTCATTTGTTAAGGACTGGACACTGCATTTGTTATTACTGTGTTGCCAGTCTTACTGGGTCCCAGAGCAGAAGTGAAAGCAAAACACTCTCCCCTATATTCTGCACTTACTCTCTGGTCAGGTGGTCTGTGCTGGCATGTAGAAGAAATAAGGTTCTTTATCACATAGCATCTACTTGTCTTGATTTTTTTAGTGGAGGTAATGATTTGAGGACTACCTCATCCACAGTGTTCAGAGAATCAGTGACCACCTTTACATCTGAGCATCTGCAAAGGAATGATCAGTGTTACCTGCTACAGTGCTTATGGGGACCTAGGAGGTAAGACACTCAGTGTGATAAAAAAAAAAAAAAAAAAAAAAAACTCTTACTGTGACAGAGCATGATGGTAGCTCATCTATAGAGAGAGTACAATGCCATGCACAGGAAACTGGATTGAAGTTTCCAGTCCCTACATGCAAAGGAGAGATTCACAAGTTTCAGGACAGTTCTGTAGATATATCTCTTTCTCTGTGTCTCTTTTTCTCCCTTCCTACTTCTTTTTAACTCACTCTCTGTCAAAAACAAAAATGGATAGCAGGATTGATGGACTTATCATGTAGGCTCCAAGTAACAGAGATACCCCTGGAAGCAAATAAAAATTAAAAAAAAAAACCTTAAATACGAATCTATGAGTCTTGACTATCTCAACAAAAATTATGATTTGGGGTTTAAAACTGTGAGGAAATGTACCCCTCTTATCTTATAGTCCTGTGAATATTTCCATTTTATAAATAAAATTAAAAAAGATATAAAGCAAAAAAAACCAAAAAAAATTGAGTTAAGTGGATTTAACCAAGTTAAATCCAGTTTAAACAAACAAGGAAATCAATATTAAATAAACAAGGCACTATCACCTTACATCAATGAAAATGACCTCCATCGAAACTAAGATCTGAAATGTAGAAAGGAAGTCATTCAGGGAAAACAAGACATGGCATGCATTCATCACGTAGATCAACATTGACATTCCAGATTGATTTCTGTGTACCATAGTTAGTGTCAGAAGCAAAATGTTTGGAACAGTGAGGAATAATAGTTCACCTTTCATAATTTTAGGATGAGTGTGGTTGAATTTTCAAAACCTATTCATGAACAATTGTTTTTCATATCACATTGTATCTATAAATTATTAAGTAATTAATCTGGCCATTTCTGGTCAGATGAATTTCTGGACCCAAGCACAAGACTATTGCAAAAGAAATTATTTATACAAAGAATGTTTTAGCTATTCAGTTCCAGAGTCTAGTATGACCTGATTTTTTTTTTTTTACATTATGTATGTGACCATGGGCAATGGGGGGAATATTTTATTTTCTCAGGATCTCCGTATCTTTCTCTGATTAAAGGTAATTTAAGAGACAGTTTCCAGAAATTAAGCATTGAAAAAAAATCACCTAATTACTTTCCCAATTGGATTGTTAAAACAATGAAACACAATTATATCTCTCTGAGAATGGCCTAAATCTGTATCTTTGACAATACTAAATGCTTGGGGTAGTGATGTGTGGAGGACAAGAATCATCAGGATCGCATATTCACTCCTGGTGGGAGCCCAGAGTGGTCTAGTCACTGTAGAAGATCTGACAAAATTGAACATGACCTTTCCATAAGATCTAGCAATCATGTAATTTGCTTTGTACTCAAAGGAATTAAAATGTATTGCCGGGCTAGCTTTGCGGGCGGGAGAGAGACACCCAGGGACTCATGGCTGATCTGGGAATGCAGTTCAATCTTTATTGAATGCAGTGCAATTTATCTAATCTCTCTTCATTAGAAAATCCTGTCCTTTATATCTCCTATGAGGAAGTGTCAGGTTGGAAGGGGAAATACATAGGATAGGGGGTGGGGAGAAGGAAAAAGCACACGTATCAAGCTTGCATCTAGCCAGTGGGGATTAAACCAATGCCCTGTAGGCAGGGCAGGTCTCAGGTAAAGCAGTGATTACGTAAATAGACCACACCATTAAGCAATGCAAGCGAACCTAACATGATGATCAAAACAGAAGGGGTCTTAGAAGCAGAATTAGAAGCAGACCAACAATGTGTCAGTTCATAGAAGCCTACAAACTGATATGTCTTACATTTTTCTTTAATTTTTATTATTTATAAAAAGGAAACACTGACAAAACCATATGATAAGAGGGGTACAACTCTGCACAATTCTCACCACCAGAACTCCTCATTCCATCCCCTCCCTTGATAGCTTTCCTATTCTTTAACCTTCTGGGAGTATGGTCCCAGGGTCACTTTCGGGTATAGATGGTGGAAGGTCTGGCTTCTGTAATTGCTTTCCTGTTGAACATGACATGATGTGCCTAGACCTCAAATAGATCCCTCTATCCATTGTCACTGGTCATCTCCATCAGGAATAACACAATGGACCCCTTTGTGGGCCCCTGTAGGACCTTGCCCTCAAGGTGGATCAACAATGGTTGAGAATATTCCATCCTCCGAAGGGAGGCTGGACAACATACTATATTTAACACCTGAGGAAGATGGGTCCTGAGACTGTGGCAGGTTGGAACATTTCTACTCATGACCATAGAATGTGAGCTCAGATCTACAGTGATGCAGAGGTTATATAGGCTCCTAATCTGAACATGGGCCCCAGGTCAAATTGATGGGGATTACAGTCAACAATATTCATACACCTTTCCCATATTTGGGAGATACTCTCTTCCTGATTCAGCTTTCTAGCCCTTTTTCCAGCCATGACATCATCTCCCCAGACAATTAACTTGGTTCCACCTGCATATCAGATGTCAGGTCAGGTAAAAACTAGTAGTGTCATGGGCCTTTTGGAATATAACTAAAATAGGCCTACTAACTATCTTCAAAATGGAGACCCTGAATCTTCATCTGAAACATTCTTGGCTTTAAGTTCATGATTAGTCAAAAATCTGTTTGGCTTTGTATGTTAACTCTTTTATCAGCCAGATGCTACCATGATGTTTTACATTATTTTTTTCATAATTACCAATGCTAAAGGCAACCAGAATGTCCTAATAGAGGTAATTATTGATAAAGTCAATGTCTTTCCTGCCCAGGAATGCAGTATCAATCAGTGCTAATAAAAAAGAAAAGAGGGGATGAGGGAGAGACAGCATAATAGTTCTGCAAACAGACTCTCATGCCTGAGACTCTGAGGTCCCAGGTTCAATCTCCCAACCACCATAAACCAGAGTTGAGCAGTGCTCTGGGAAAAAAGTAAAAGTAAGGTATGTAAAGAGAAAGAGAAAAGGGGTCTGGTGCCATATTGGGCAGAGTGTATGTGTTGCCATGTTTAAGAATCTGGGATCAAGTTTCCAGTTTCCACCAACAGGGGTGAAACTTTAGTAGGGTTGGAACAGTGTTCCATGATCCATTTTTCTTCCCTGTCTCCCTTTCTCTTTCTCCTGCTCTCTGCCTCTCATGCTCTCTCTGTCCTAGCCAAAAAATTTAAAAACGCCCACAGGAGCAATGGGTTCATAGTGCAGGCACTGAGACCCAGTGATAACTCTGGATGCCAAAAAAAAAAAAAAAGGAAAATCTATATATTTCTCCATTTTTGTTAATTAAATGTGCTCTTGCCACGAGTCCACTGTGACATAAGGTATGGATTAGTGGGGAGTTAGGCTGTAGTGCAGAGGGTTAAGCGTACGTGGCCCAAAGCACAAGGACTGGCTTAAGGATACCAGTTTGAGCCCTCAGCCCCCCACCTGCAGAGGGTTGCTTCATAGGCGGTGAAGCAGGTCTGCAGGTGTCTGTCTTTCTCTTCCTCTCTGTCTTCCCCTCCTCTCTCCATCTCTCTCTGTCCTTCCAACAACAACGACATCAATAACAACAACAATAAAACAAGGGCAATAAAAGGGAATAAACATTTTGAAAATCATTAAAAAATGATATGGATTAGCAGGTTATTTTGTCCTTTCTCTCCTCTCTTGTTCTTTCCTTTCCCCAGTGAAGCACTGAATCCTAACTGGCCATCTGTCTAAATAACTTGTGTTATGGAATGTACTGATTAATTTGCAAGGCACAACTTGGCAACCATCCTTAGATCCTACCTAAGTCTCAGGCAAGCCAGAAACTCTTTCATCATTCCTAGGCTCAAATGGAAGTACTTCCCATCACATTGTGTCACCAACAAGGGCTAAATGAAATATTAAAAGTAGATGACAGAGTCCAAAAACTTGGTTTGTTTAATTCCTTTTGGCTTTGGCACACAGACACACACACACACACACACACACACACACACACACACGGCTAAAACCAAAGGTTAAAACAGCAGCTCCCTCACTACACACCCCAAGAGATCAGTGTCATCACTGTTTCCAGTGTGGGGTTTCTTTCTCTAGTACAGTAGCATAAGGACAGTGACACGCCATAGACTAAGGAAAAAAAAAAAAAAAAAACATAATGGTTAATGGACTAGGCCAATTTATTGGCCTCCATTATGGCAAATAAACATCTTCTCAAAGGGAAACAGCACTGATGTTAACTACATAAAATACGCTTTTAGGGGAGTCAGGCGGTAGCAACCGGTTAAGCGCACGTGGCTCAAAGCGCAAGGACCGGCTTAAGGATCTCGGTTCAAGCCCTTGGCTCCCCACATGCAGGGGCGTCCCTTCAGGCGGTGAAGCTGGTCTGCAGGTCTCTATCTTTCTCTCCCCATCTCTTTTCTCCCTTCCTCTCACCATTTCTCTCTGTCCTATCCAACAACGACGACATCAATAACAACAATAACTACAACAACAACAACAAAAAGGCAACAACAGGGAAAATAAATAAAGTTAAAAAATTAAATAAAACAAGGGCAACAAAAAGGGAATAAATAAATATTTAAAAAATCTTTAAAAAAAACGTTTTTGAGCTGCCGAGACATTATCAGAAACATGAAGCCAGTTAAAAGGGACAGCCTGACAGAAATCAGTCAGTGCTTCCGTGCATTTGTTATCACACACAGAGACGGTGCGTTTATTCCTGCCAGACACAACAGTAATTTTTTTTCCCAAGTCAGAGAAGGAAAGAGTTAAAGTGGGGGCCAGTTCCTGGCGCACCTGGTTGAGTGCACATGTTACAGTGAGCAAGGACCCAGGTTCAAGCCTCCAATCTCCCCCTTCAGGGGAGAAGCTTTGCAAGTGGTGAAGCAGGACTGTAGGTGTCTCTGTCTCGCTCCTTCTCTATCACTCCCTCCCCCCTCTTGATTTCTGACTGCCTCTATCCAATACATAAATGAAGAGAATTAAAAAGTAAAAATGAGTGGGAGTCGGGTGGTAGTGCAGCGGGTTAAGCGCATGTGATGCAAAGGGTTAATGGACCGGCGTCAGGATACCGGTTCAAGACCCCAGCTCCCATCCTGTAGGGGAGGTGGGTCACTTCACAGGTGGTGAAACAGGTCTGCAGGTGTCTATCTTTCTCTCCCTCTCTCTGTCTTCCACTTGTCTCTCCATTTTTCTCTGTCCTAGCCAAGGATGACATCAATAATAACTACAACAATAAAAATCAAGGCAACAAAAGTGAATAAATAAATAAAATAAATATTAAAAAAGAAGAAAAGTTTTTAAAAAAAAGAGTTAAAGTGACCAGAACATCAAAGGGTTCTTTAGTTGTTCTAGGGAAAGGCTTGAATCTGAAGCATGCACACGGCAAAGCAGCACACTCTTCAAGTGAGCTAGTTCACTGACCCTGGTTTAGTTTAAAACTGGCCAAATGCCAGGCTATGCCACATACAACAGCCAGACAAAGGAAATAATTAACTCAACGCCTCTCTGGTTGTTTGTTGTTGTTGTTGTTGTTTGTTTGTTTTTGTTTGTTTTTCTGAATGCTTCAGGCCAAATCCTATGAGGAACAAGGAAGAGAAGGGATATAGTGAGATGGCCAGATCTGAGAAGGTATTTTCAGGAGGGCTGGTGTGATAGCCAGGCTGCCCTAGGAACCAATTCATTGATACTTTCAACCATGAATATGCAATAGTGTAAGCATAGAACAAAGAAAAGCATTCAGGTAGTAGTGCCTTATTTTTGTCTTCTTAGCGATTTAATAATAGTTTACAAGGTTATAGGAGTAGAGTTCCAAATTCTACCCCACCGATGAACTTAATTGAAAATGGATTGATTGGGGCCAGGTGGTGGTGGACCAGCTTAAGCAGACATGGCTCAAAGCACAAGGACAGATGCAAGGATCCTGGTTTGAGCCCCCTGGCTTCCTACCTGCAGGGGTGGAGGGGAGTCGCTTCACGAGCAATGAAACAGGTCTGTAGGTGTCTTATCTTTCTCTCTTCCCTGTCCTCCCCTCCTCTCTTAATTTTTCTCTGTCCTATCCAACAATAACAAAATGGAAAAATGACTGCCAGGAACAGTGGATTCATAGTACAGGCAGGCACTCAGCCCCAGCAATAACTCTGGAGGCAAAAAAAAAGTAGATTGATTAACAATGATATCTTACTGAATTAAGTTCTTATTCATAATTTCCCTTGGAACAACAAAAAAGAAAGATCCAGAGAAGAACAAGTTACATTTCTGCTATTTCTTTTTCACCCACTGCACCCAATGAATAACTCATATGAGAAATGATTAGAGCTACACAGTGTTGCACTGCATTGTGTGTATATGTTACCATGAAAAAACATCAGAGTTCAAGCCCCCATTTAGGAAAGCTTTGAGTGGTGAAGCAGTGCTGCAGGTGTCTCTCTTTCTCTCTCTTCCCCCTTCTCTATCTCCCTTTCCCCTCTTAGTTTTTCTTCGTCATATCAAATAAAATGGCAAGAAGAAAAAAAAATGTGTGTGGGGGGGGCGAGTGTTACGTAGTGGCACACCAGGTTGAGTGCACTTGTTAATGGAAAGAACCCAGGTTCGAGCCCCCAGTCCCCCCTGCAAGGGGAAAACTTTGTGAGTGGTGAAGCAGTTCTGTAGGTGTCTCTCTATCTCTACCTTTCTCTATCACCCCCTTCCCTTTTGATTTATGCCTGTCTCTATCTAATAAATAAAGATAAATTTTTAAGTTAACAAAAGAGCTCACATTAAAAAGAGGGGAGGGCAATTTGAGCCGTTGGCTCCCCACAGCAGGGGAGTCACTTCACAAGTGGTGAAGCAGGTCTGCAGGTGTCAAAAAAAAGGGGGGGATGGGAGGGTGCTGGGAGTGATAGACTCATGTGCAGGCACCAGCCTAATCTGGGTGCAGTTAAAAAATAAAAAAAGGAAATGAAAAAGAGAAATCATATCTGTTACACAAAAAGGTCTATTAATTTATATAAGTTTGCGTAAGAATAAAGAAAACAGGTCACTCTTTAATTAAATATTTCAGGGTCATTGGAAAGCTAATTCAGCAAAATTCTCTTCATTTGGTTCACCAGATTCAGAAAACTGAACTCCCAATGTAAAGTGTTAATAATTGAAGGACCATAACAGGCAGTCAGGGGCTCCTTTCCTCAGCCCTAATGAACTCTTCTGAGAACAGGAAATATGGTGGCTTGGAGTCCACAGGACTAGCATGAAAGCTGCATGTCAATCCTTGGCCTCACATCTGCTGGAGGAATGAACGCTTTAGCTCTTTCTCTCCTTCTGACTCTAAATACTCAGTCTTTACAAAGACAACATGAAAATGTTCCTCACTCTTAACATTCCTATTTTTTTGTCTTTGTGAAAAAAGACTATGTTTTTTTTTCAGTCCCTTAGCTTTTGCACACTTTAATTTCCTTTGTACTTTGATCATATGTATTAACTTCCTCCTGGGTATTTTAATAGAGATTTAATTAATTTATTTATTTTTAGTGATTTAACAATGATTGAAAAATTGTGGGATAAGAGGGATAATATTTCATACAGTTCCCACCACTAGAGTTCCTTAACCCATCCTCTCCATTGGAAGATTCCCTGCTTTTTTAGTATTTATTTATTTGTTTCCTTTTGTTGCCCTTTTGTATTATTGTTGGATATGACAGAAAGAAATGGAGAGGGGAGGGGAAGACAGAGAAGGGGAGAGAAAGATAGACACCTGCAGACCTGCTTCATCGCCTGTGAAGTGACTCCCCTGCAGGTGGGGAGCCAGGGGCTAGAACCTGGATCCTTTCGCTGGTCCTTCAGCTTTGTGCCACCTGTGCTTAACCCACTGCACTACCACCCAACTTCCTGATACCTTTTTTTTTAAATCCATTTATATCATATAGACAGAATGTGTTCCTATGACTCACAAAATATACTGGAAATAATACAAAATGTTATTAATTACAAATTAAAGGCTATCTTATGTTGGTGTGTACAACCCATTAAACTGTTTTCTATATTTCCATCATTTTCTCATCTACTAATCCTGACTGCACTCATGGTTGTTCCAAAACATATGGAAAAATGTATTGACTACCCAGCCATCCCATTATCAGGGAATCCTTGGATTCCCACACAGATATGTGAACCTAGACCTTTAATAGATCCTTCTCTCTACCATCACTGGTCACTTCTGTCAGCAACATTATCATAAGGTCTCTCATGGGCCACTCCAGGAACTTGTCCTCTCTATGTAAGCACTCCCTCATTCTCTGAGGGGAGGCTGGATCATCCTACTCTGCCACTTGAGGAAGATGGTCCTGTAATGAGTGCAGCCTAGAATGTCCCCAGCTGTGACCACGGACTGTACTCATATAGACAAGAACTCAGAGGTTACACAGGATCTTGTGCTAAATATTAATATACATGGGCCCTGGGTCAGGTGGATGAGGTTAACAGTTAATTTTATTCATAGATTTTCCTCAAGTTGAGGGAGCTGCTTTCTGCCCTAATTCAACTATCCTCAACTCTGACACTACCTTTCCAAATAATATTTTTGCCTACCTCCATATTAGCTGTTAAACTGAAGCACAAACCATGAAAGTTCTAGACCCCTAGGAATATACTTAAAGTATATTTCCTAGTTTCTTTCTACCCTAAGGTCTCTATTTTTATCTCTCTATTCTTGCCTTTGGGTTCCTGCTTATTAAACAATTTGTCCTGCTTTATATCTATTGCCTTTCAACCACCAAGTTGTAGATGCTACCATGATTCCATACTGACCTCTCTGGGCAAAGTACCTCACTAATATATACCAGTCTTACCTCTTCTAGGAAGAAGAGGTGATACTGAAAGTTTCTATCTGAAAGATAGAAACAGGCTTGGGATATGGATAGACCTGCCAGCACTCATGTCCAGTGGAGAAGCAATTGCAGAAGCCAGAGCTCCCACCTTCTGCACCCCCAAAATAATTTTGGTCCATACTTCTGGGGCGGGGGGGGGGGGGGGAATGACCAGAGGGCTCTGAACTCCAACTCCATCAGGACCCAAAGAGAGAAGAGGAAAAAATGAAGGACATTCAGAAGTAGTAAGAGGGGTAAATCTGACTTAAAAATGAAGAGAAGGCAGGACCGTAGTAAAGATATATATATATAAATGTAGTTATAGAAATAATAGTCAAGCCATATCTGTGACCTTGGGAGATCTACTGTAGTGCAGGGAATGGGGACACAGAACTCTGGTGAGAATGGTGCAGAATTATACCCCTGTTATCTTATAATTTTGTAAATCAATATTCAATCATTAATAAAATAAAAATAAAATAAAATATTGGGGTCTCCGTTTTGGATAAAGCTAGTAGGTCTGTTTTAGATATATTCCAGAGGGCCCAAGTCTTTACTAGTTTTTGTCTTTGCCTGAAATCTAATATGCAGGTGGACCCACTTTATTGTCTGGGGAGTCATAGTTGGAAAAAGGACTAGAAAGCTGGATTAAGGAAGAGAGTAGCTCCCAAATACGAGGAAAGTATACAAATATTGTTAACTATAAACCCCACCAATTTGATCTGGGGCCCATATTCAGTTGGATTGATCTGCCAACACCCATATTCAGTGGAGAAGCAATTACAGAAGCTATACCTTCCACCTTCTGCATCCCACAATGATCCTGGGTCCATACTCCCAGAGGGATAAAGAATAGAGAAGTTATCAAGGAAGGGAATTGGACATGGAACTCTGGGGGTGGGCATTGTGTGGAAATGTACCCCTCTTATCCTATAATACTGTAAATATTTCTGTTTTATAAATAAAAAATTTAAAATATTGATGAAAGACACTTGGAATGATATTTCTTTTCTCACTAGAGACATTCATTGATCTATGTGAGACCTAATACCGGAACTTGGCTCAGTGCAGACTCTAGTCCAGCTCTGAAATCCATATTATCACTAGAGATCCCACTTTCTCAAATGCCATAGAGATTATGACTTGCACAATTTGTGATATTTGTCATAGATTTTATCATTTTCTTTTGTTTGCGTACATACTCTCTAATGTAGTCACCATTCAAAGAAAAATTTTCACAATACATTCAATAGAATGTTATAAAATATAATTTATAAAATAGCACGGTGCATTTTGTCTAATTAAATACTTTATTTGCCAGTTACGCCATTTGTAAAAGCATTTGTGAAAATTGGTGTTAGAGGCTAGGCAAAAATGAAGACTAGAACAGATAATTCTTAACAATAACAAAAATAACACTTGAATACATTTATATGTTTCACAGTGATTACTATTGCAAGGAGCTGGATTAAATTGTGTCAGTGTTCATTTATACCTGATACTAAGCTGTATAAGTACTCAAATAAGGTATAATTTGACTTAAATCCTCTATTTTTGAAATCAATAATTTGCATAATTCTTTAAAAGAAATCTAAGCCTCAGTGTTATCAATTAGCTGTGTTTCTTGCTACATCCTAATCAAGTTCTTTCTTCATGTTTCCTTTATGAATCAAATACTTGCCAAAAATGAAAAATATATAATGTAGGAGAGGGATATGAAGTTATATACTCAGGAGGAATTGAAGACATGACAGACAATACAATACAATTATGAAAAGGAAAATAATTTACCAGAAATCCAATAAAACCCTAGTTGTCATTTCTGAATTAACTAGGGGATGTTATCAGGTAGAGGAAAAAAACATTAGTATTTAGTAGATATATTAAAATTCACTCAGTAATAAAAAGAACAAGCCTTAAACAAATCAAAAAGAGAAAACTAATAAGTTTGAGTCAATTAGAGTAATCATTTAGCATTGGAAAGAAAATAAGAGAAGTTTAAATGGTTTAACTTTCCTCATTACTGAACACACTCAATTTCCTATTTTTACCTCTATAAAATGACTCCTCCCTTCATATTCTTATCTTTGTATCTATTTTCCTCCAATTAAAATCACACATACAGCTGGAAATTGCTATTCAATATTTTCTTCAATGATTTCCTTGTGGTATTTATTAGCTCATGTTTTACTTGTCTCAGTAGAATTAAAATAAGGAGGAGGGGTAGTCACAGCATTAATACTATTTATAATGTCTCCTATATGAAGAATATAATCTGTACACTGTGATATGTAGATGTGTAGATAATTCAAAAAGTATAGTCAGTGAAGAAAAGGAAATTTAGATTCCTTTGAATTTGTCTTTAGATATATTGTAAGAGGCAACTATAACTAAACTCCAGATGTTTCCATAGTTATGGATTCAATATATTCCATGTGTCTCCTAACAAGTCTCACCTCCCCAGAGCCCTGCCACACTAGGGAAAGAAAGAAACAGGCTCGGGGTACGGATCCACCTGCCAACACCCATATCTAGCAGACAAGCAGTTACAGAAGCCAGACCTTCCACCTTCTAATAAAGAATTTTGGACCATGAAAAATGATGAATGAAATAGTGGGGGTTGTATTGTTAAATGGGAATCTGGGGAATGTTATGCATGTAAAAAAAAAAAAAAGAAGTAGAAACGCAAAGCAGAAATTGACTGAGTTTGGAGTATGGCACCAAAGTAAGAAAGCAGAAGTATGCTAGAGTTTGCATCACCAGGTTCCAGGTGTCATCAGGATGCCGGCCAGACTTCCCTGGATTGAAGACACCACCAATGTGTCCTGGAGCTCAGCTTCCCCAGAGACCCACCCTACTAGGGAAAGAGAGAGGCAGACTGGGAGTATGGACCGACCAGTCAACGCCCATGTTCAGCGAGGAAGCAATTACAGAAGCCAGACCTTCTACCTTCTGCAACCCACAATGACCCTGGGTCCATGCTCCCAGAGGGATGGAGAATGGGAAAGCTATCGGGGGAGGGGGTGGGATATGGAGATTGG
Source organism: Erinaceus europaeus (assembly GCF_950295315.1). Classification (NCBI taxonomy): domain Eukaryota; kingdom Metazoa; phylum Chordata; class Mammalia; order Eulipotyphla; family Erinaceidae; genus Erinaceus; species Erinaceus europaeus. Next base: position 86,014,457 of record NC_080176.1, read on the forward strand.
GCGGTGGGAATTGTGTGGAGTTGTACCCCTCCTACCCTATGGTTTTGTTAATTAATCCTTTCTTAAATAAAAAAAAAAAAAAAAAAAAAGAATTTTGGTTCATCCTCCCAGAGGGATAAAGAATAGGAAAGTTTCTAATGGAGGGGACATGGAACTCTGGTGGTGGGAACTGTAAGGAATTGTACCCTTTATCTCTCTCATAATCCTATTAAATCATTATTAAATCACTAATAAAAAAACGGGGGTGGGGTGGTAGTGCACCGATTAAGTGCAAAGACAAGTGTAAAGATACTGGTTCAAGCCCCCGGCTCCCTACCTGCAGGGGAGTTGCTTCACGGTGGTGAAGCAAGTCTGCAGGTGTCTAGCTATATTTCCCCATCTCTGTCTTCCCCTCCTCTCTCCATTTCTCTCTGTCGTATCCAACAACAACAAAAAAAGCAATGACAACAATAATAATAAGAAGGACAACAAAAATGGGGGGAAACAAAAGGCCTCCAGGAGCAGTGGATTCTTAGTGCAGGCACCAAGCTACAGCAATAACCCTGGAGACAAAAAGAAAAGAAAAGAAAAAATATGGTGTATTGCGCCAAAGTAAAAGATTGGGAAGGGAGGCAGATTCAGGTCCTGGAAACTGATGGTAGAGGAGGACCTGGTGGGGGTTGTATTGTTATCTGAAAATTTTAAGCATGTACAAATCATTGTATTTTACTGTTGACTATAAACCATAAATCCCCCAATAAAGAAATTAAAACAAAAAAAAAAAAAAAAGAAAAGAGTAGAGTTTCCTAGCTTGGTAACTTTGGGTTTACTTTGAGTTTATAAATGTCTATTATATATCATGTATAGGGAGATATTTATGAAAGCACTTTTTTTGTTTCCTAGGATGCATGCTTATTCTAAAAATGATCAGACACACATATATCAATTTAATTACTCTTATCAAGTACTTCTTTGCCTTCTTATTGAAAATATATTCACAGCAATTCATCACTCTGCAGGTTTGTGTTGACTTGAGGTAGAATTCCCTTTGATAAATCATCAATACTGATATAAAATTGAAACTTTGGGGAATTCCCTATGACCACAGATGCCTTATTTTTCTTTAGAATGTGTTTCACTGTTTTCACTCATCTGGAAAGTGTTACTCATACTTTACAAAAAAGGTACCCACTCTTATCCTATGGTTTTGTTAATGTCTCCTTTTTTAAGTAAATAAATTTTTTAAAAAATGAATCTCAAAATCCTTAGAAAATTAAAACATGATACATATTCATGAGAAACCTGGAAAATTTTCTGGTCACAAATGTAGCCATATACTGGTTAAACTAAAATACTGATTTCTTATAAATTAGTGACTGGATAAAGGAAATGTGTTTAAGTAAGAAATTATGTATTGGTGCTTTTATTTCAAATGACCCTTGACAGGATAACTAGTATTATTTTTGTTTTGCTACACTTCATTAAACTATAATTTTATCTTAAAAAAAAGAAATGAAAAGGTATATATAGGTACAAGGTTTAATGCCAGCGAAATTAGACTATCAGAAAAATTATTTTACTTGAGTGAGAATTATGTAAACCATAACTTATAGTTTGTGAATTCTATAACATTCGGTTAATTGAGATTTTTCCACTAGTTGATTGTCACATGAAAACTAGAGCCCCACCCTACTAGGGAAAGAGAGAGGCAGGCTGGGAGTAGGGATCAACCAGTCAACACTCATGTTCAGCCGGGAAGCAATCACAGAAGCCAGACCTTCTACCTTCTGCATCCTACAATGACCCTGGGTCCATGCTCCCAGAGGGATAGAGAATGGGAAAGCTGTCAGGGGAAAGGATGGGATACGGAGATCTGGTGGTGGGAATTGTATGGAGTTGTACCCCTCTTATCCTATGGTTTTGTTAATGTCTCCTTTTTTAAATAAATCAGTTTAAAAAAAAAAGAAAACTAAGCTTTTATTCATGAAAAAATTTGACTAACCGATTTTAAATAACATGCCCTTATAATCAAAGCATTTGTTAGAACCAATCCTTATATTTTGGGTAACATCACTTGTCAGTCCTTCAAAGTCCTTACTGCCTTACGTTTCTTGTTTCTTCTTTTCTTCTTTAGTTTTTTATTGTTATGAGGGTTATCTCTAGGGCTCAGTGCCTGCAGGATGAATCCTCCATGCCTGACTTCTGCTTTTTCTTTCTTTTCCTATTATATATAGGAAATATAGAATATATATATGAAACATTGACAAAACCATAGGATAAGAGGGGTACAACTCCACACAGTTCCCACCACCAGAGCTCCGTATCCCATCCCCTCCCCCTGATAGCTTTTCTATTCCTTATCCCTCTGGGAGTATGAACCCAGGGTCATTATGGGGTGCAGAAGTTGGAAGGTCTGGCTTCTGTAATTTCTTCCTTGCTGAATATGGGCATTGGGAGGATGATCCATACTCCCACCCTATCTCTCTCTTTCCCTAGTGGGCAGGGTTGTGGGGAATCAGAGCTCCAGGACACATTTTTTTCTTTCTTCTTAGTTTTTTTTTTTTTTTTTTTTTTTTTTTTGATAGGACAGAGAGAAAAGAGGGAGATAGAGGAGGAAAAATAAAGAGAGAGATGCGCTGCAGACCTGCTTCACTAATCCTTAAGCTTCCTCCCTGCAGGTGGGAAGGTGGGGAGCAAGGGTTTAAATCAAGGCCCTGGACTATAGTGCTCTGTGCACCCAACCTGGTTTGCCACCACCCAGCCTTCTCAGAATTAAGATTCTTTAATGATTAATAAAATAAACTTACCTTCAAAGTAAAGCAAGTTTTATGTTTAAATATTTTAATGAAAGTCAATTTCAACTCACTTTTATTTTCACCCCGTCTTGGAGGGAGCTTAATTAATCACATGAAGGGAGATTAGCCAGAAGGATGAAGGTGGATGAAGATGGGATGACCACACTCAGAGAGATAAGTTAAAAATATAAGAACAGAAGGGAAAACACATAGCAGAACTTGGACTGGAGTTGGTTTATTGCACCAGAGGAAAAGAATATGGTGACAGGGAGGGTTCAGATGCTGGAAGACAGAGGAGCACCTAGTGGGGGTTGAATAGTTAAGTGCAAAACTGGGAAGTGTTCCACATGTACAAACTATTGTATTTTATTTTACTGTGTGGACTGTAAATCATTAATTCCCCAATAAAGATAGTTAAAAAAATAAAGAAAATCAATGTTAGTTACTTAATACTTAGGCTAATTAATGGTGAGGAAATAACAAGGATATATGAGTTATCCGGTAGAATACCCAGGCGTGAAAACTGGAAAAATGTGAACAACATGATTAATATTCGACTAAGACTCATTGTATTCATAATCCACCCCCCACACACACACACACATAGCCACAAATTCACACTGATATCCATATAAGATGAGATGGGAGCAAATAGGAGTAAATGGACAAGTCTTCCGTGGGAAAAAGGAATTCAAATAATATGTGTAGCTAGTCTATGGTTAAGGAGGTAATGGAAAAATCTTCCTCATTGCTTTAGTGTAGTCTGAGCTTCGAGAACCTCTGCCACAGAGCAGAGCACGAAAAGTGAGACAATGTAAGTTACTTTACAATGGAGAAAAAACGTACTCGATTCAGGAAGTTGAGTTTGGCAATAGCACAAACATCTTATAGCATGCATGTACCTTTGTTAGGATGGCAAGGGAATGATACTTTTCTTCTCCTGAGACACCTATCAGAGAGATTCTTTTCATTTATGAATGGTTTTTAGAATGCTCCATAAGATTATAGCATTAAAGAAAGATAGTTTCACATCACCCCCATCACCAAAGGTCTGTGTTCCGACCTCCCAGCGACAGCACTATAGTATGAAATTGGATTCAGCAACACCACTTTTAGGCATATAATCAAACTATATGAAAACACTAATTTGAGATGATATATGCACCCCTGTGTCGATAGTTGCATGATTTACAATAATCAAGGAGTAGAAGGAACCTAGATGCTCATGGACAAATGACAGGATAAAGAAGTTAAAAGATTACATACTCAGTGGAATACTACTCTGCAATTTAAAAAAGAGACTATGTTATTCAGAACAAAATGGATGGAATTGGAGTTAATTAGGCTTAAGTTAGTAAGTGAGGAGGTGAAAGACACCTACCAAATGGTTTTGCTCATATGTGGAATAAAGAGAACTGAAATTCAGATAAATTACAGTTGAGATAGTTTCTTAAAAATGACTGAACGCTCTTTAAAAAACTCAAGGTTTGGGCCAGGCAGTGGTGCACCTGGTTAAGCACACACATTACAGTACACAAGGACCAGGGTTCAAGCCATTGGTCCCAACTTGCAGGGGGAAAGCTTCAGGAGGGGTGAAGCAGGGCTGCAGGTGTCTGTCTCTTTCCCTCTCTAACTCCCCCTTTCAATTTCTCTTTATCTGTATCCAATAATAAATAAATAAATAAAGTTTTATTAAGCTCCTGTTCTGCAAACACTGAATCACAGTATCCTATAAAGCCTCCTAAAACAGAAAAAACTTTAGATGAAGTCCACATTAATTAGTAATGTTAGTTAACAGTAATGTACCCATTGTGGCTCATTAGGGAGGGAAGAACACCATCTTGTGGTCTGGGAGGTGACACAGTGGATAAAGCACTGGACTCTCAAGCATGAGGTCCCGAGTTCAATCCCCAGCAGCACATGCACCAGAGTGATGTCTGGTTCTTTCTCTCTCTTTCCTTCTACCTTTCTAATTAATAAATAAGTAAAATCTTAAAAAAAAAAATAACAGCATTCTAATATAAGATGTCAATATAGGAAACTTGCTGTGTTTATGAGAACTCTGGATTAACCCCATAGTTTGCCTCCAAATATTTATATTGTGAGTTTGCTTAGAAAAGATTTACTTGTGTATTACTTCATTTCATTTTCACTTAATCTTATATTGCTAATATCATTTGATTAATCTTTGGATAGAAAAAAAAGACAGAGATATGCTTGCATCTTCACATCATTCAGTCATATTAATTTGCAGAACATGGAGTTGAGTATTTGTGATTATTTGCAAATCCTTTCTCTACCAACTGAAATCATGAAGTATCTGCCATATTGGGACACTGGATATTAAATAGTAAGAACCTTTGAAATGTCTATTGAAGTTACAGATATGTACAACATCTTATAGAGTGGGATAGACTTTCCCCAGTTTTCGATTTGGTTTCTGAAGATGAGGATACAGAGTTTAAATTTTTGACTTCAAGATAAAATTCCTGATTTCAAAACCTACCAAGCTTTAGTGTCTGGTCACCTGACCAAGTAACCAGTTCTCTGTGATTTGTTTATTCTCAAGTTACCAATTGTATATACTAGATAAGGTACTTGCAGCAATTGCAAATGCATAATAAATGTACAATACTACTTTATTATTTACAAAAAAAATGCCTAAATTGCAAGGATTCCCAGAGAGCCATAATTACAGCATATTTAAAGTTATCAATCTGGCAATTGTGTAAAAGGTATAAATAGCAAATCATTGGGATCAAAACACAGTTACAAAATTCAAAAGTCCACAATTGAGTGGAAAAACAGCCAGATTGTACCTCACAAATCAAACATATCTCATGTTATCCTGTGAGGGTGTCAAAAGAGCTCTTTGATTGCTTATTGAAGTAAATGCCCTTGTTGAAATATCAAAATAACTCTGGGAGGAATTTTTTTTTATTGTGATCTTCTTTCCAAATTATTTAATATTTAATATTGCCTTAGATTATAGTTGACCATCTGTTACTTTCCATAAAGAGGTTTTGAAAAGATTTTAAAGATTTTACAGATGGTGTGCTTTTACTTCGTTAAATCCTATTGTTATCTGTAGAGTTTGTTCCTATTATTTTATGTGCCATGAAGTAGACATTTTGGGCAAAGATTGTGAGGCACTGGGTAGATTAACACCATGCCATGTTGAATGAGTGTCAAGCATTCTGAGTGGGGTTTTGATTCCTACAATACCATACACACTCCTGTGTGGGTGCTTTTGCTTCTGTGGAATTAAATTCCAAATTGGGAATTAAAAAGCAAATAAAATGTGAATTCATACTTTTGAATGAGAATATACTATCCCACTCTGCTTTTATTTTATTTTCATTGAGATAACACTGCCTTGTAGCATGGCCAATGCCAAGCTTTTCAGTTGTACAACTTTATAATGTAACATAAGTGCATATTACAGTACAGTCACCACCAAAGGTCTAGTTTCCATCTACCTTCCTAGAAATTTAAAAAGAAAATGGTCATATTGGAAGAATTAACATTGTCAAAATGACTATGCTACAAACCTAAAGTCATCCCTAACAAGGCCCCAAATTATTATTATTATCATTATTATATATTATTATTATTGTTATTTGGTTTAATGCTTTACAGTGCAGTCATTGACATATGCATACAATTTCATTACTACCAGCCCCCCACCCCCCAGAGTCTTCCTCTTCTCCTTCCTTGCCCATGCTTCCCAGAGTACTTTACTTTGGTGCAATAACCCATGTCCAGTCCATGTTTGTTTTGGCCCAGAACGACATCTTTCCACATCTCTACTTTATTAAATCCCACTAGTAAGTGATATATGTTGATATTTATTCTCTTTTTTGGTTTATATCACTCAACATAATGTCCTAAAGTTTTATCCAAGGGGATGCAAAGGAGACAGCTTCACCATTTTTAACATATGAATAGTATTCCATCATGTATATGGACCAAAGAATTTTTAGCAGCTCATCTGGTGTTGGACATGTTGGTTGCTTCCATCTTCTGGCAGTTATAAACTGTGCTACTGTGAACATAGGTATACATAGATCTCTTCTTATAGATAGGTACTTATGTCCCTTTGGGTAGGAGAGCAATTGCTGGGTCATAGGGTAGGCCCTGTCTGTGTCCTGATAAGTTTCCAGATTGCTTTCCACAATGGTTGGACAATTTTTCACTCCCACCAGCAGGGCAGAAGTGTCCCTTAATTCTCCACATCCTTTCCGGCATTTATTACTTCTGTCCTTTCTGATGAATGACGTTCTCACAGATATAACGTGGTTTCTCATTGTTGTCTTTATTTGCATTTCTCTGATGACCAGTGACTTTGAGTACCTTCTCATATATCTGTTGGCCCTCTGGATCTCTCCCTCAGTGAAATTTCTCTGCATATCCACACCCCTTTTTTAAAATGAGGTTGCTTGTATTTTTTCTTTTTAAAAAATATTTATTTATTTATTCCCTATTGTTGCCCTTGTTGCTTTTTATTGTTGTAGTTATTATTATTGTTGTTGATGTCATCATTGTTGGATAGGACAGAGAGAAATGGAGAGAGGAGGGGAAGACAAAGAGGGGGAGAGAAAGACAGATGCCTGCAGACCTGCTTCACAGCTTGTGAAGCGACTCCCCTGCAGGTGGGGAGCCAGGGGCTCGAACCAGGATCGTTAGGCCGGTTCTTGTGCTTTGCACCACCTGCGCTTAACCCGCTGCACTACAGCCTGATTCCTGCTTTTTTATTGTTGTTGTTTGTTTCTTTTTTTCTTTGGACGATGTTTACTGAGTTCTTTATATATTTTGGTTATTAGTCCTTTGTCTAATGTTTGTTGTGTAATGATCTTCCCCTGTGCTGTAGGGTGTCTTTCTGATGGAGAGATCGTTACTTTGTACTATGCAGAAGCTCTTCAGTTTGATGTGTGTCCAAATGATTATGAATCCTTGGAAGAAGTAATGGTGAGTCTGAGAGAAAGCTTTCCTTTGAGTATGGTGCCCAGCTAGACTCAGAGTCTTCATTCACAGAAGAACATGAGACTCTGCTCTAGCAACCCCGTTCAAGGTGAGATGTTTATTATCACTATCGTTCCATAAAAACTATCATCTCATAAAAACTGCAGCAAAGGTGGGCGCGAGGAATAACATCATTGCAAGACTGGCCAGCTCCTCATGGGGCGCGAGCGCTTCCACACTACGATCATCATCTCTGGCATTATGCTATTCCACTGCAGAATACTGTGCCCCAGTATGGTTCCGTAGCCCCATGTCCACTTGGTCAACTCCAAATTATATTCCTCCATGAGGATAATTTCTGGAACCATCCGTTCCACCCCGGTTCCATGGCTGCCAGTTCTTAGCAACATTGCCCTGCCAGATGTTCGTCGGGATGTGGCATCCTCTAAGTTCATTTCCCACGTCTACGCTGGACCGGACCTGCCAATATACACGGATATCTTCGCCCACCCTGTCCAACGCTTGACGTCTCGTCACCCAATCTGGTCCCCTACGCCTACACTGAACTTCTCTGTTCCAGACTCTTGGAAACAGAGTTGGCAGTCAGCTGAGGTAAAGAACAAACACCTCATCACAGACCCCTGCAAGCGTCAACCCGGCTTTGACCTAGCACGTTATGATTGGGCCCTCCTCAATCGCTACCGAACAGGCCATTCTATGTTCCATTGCTGGGGAGCCAGAGACGACCCGAACTGCCCCTGCGGCTCCAGACAGACTATGATCCACATAGTCAACGACTGCCACCTCTCCAGATTCAAAGGAGGTCTTGAAACTATACATCAGGCTCAACCCGACGCTGTTGACTGGCTATGGAAAAAAGGCAAATGCTAGAAGAAGAACTATCATTCCAAGGAGGGCTCCAGGTGGAACATCAATTCTAAACAGTGCTCTCTGGGTTGGTGAGAATACATATTTCCCAGTAGTATTGATTTTAATTCTGGTACCACAGAAATTGCTTATGTGTGATAGCAGATCGAGTAGTTCTGTAGAGGCCAGAAGATACAGTAAGTGATTCATAATCAGTTTAATAGATGTTCCTTTCTATTAATTTGAGATGCCTCTGAAATTCATTTTATGATCCCCAGTGCATTTTTCTTTAGTGGACTCCCCCACCCAGAAAAATGCATAGTAAATAAAAATGATATTGTTCCAAATTCATAGGTTTTCAGAATTTTTGGTACTTGCATAGCTCTGAACTCATGGATCATTTCTAGAATAGTGTTAAAATGACCCATGTCACCATGCAAAGGATTTCTAAATCTTTATCCCACTTAAAGACATCTGTATTTTGTCTTCATCATTTTTGCAGCTTTAATTCTTTTTTTGAAATTGCATACTCTAACATGACACATCTGAGAATTGTAATTTTACATATTAATTCAATTTTGCTTCATCAGATTTGGTTTACACGTATATCTACATATTGGCTGTGCATGATACATGATAGCTTTGGGGGAACAAAGGACCCAGGGAAGTTGCCCAAGGCAAGTGGGAAGTCAGCATCATTGTGATTTTAAAGGGACTTGAAACCATAGAGCAAGGCAATAGCAAGTAAATGATGGCTCTTTGTGACCATATGTAAATAATAATATAAACACTGTGTAATATAGCAAAGTTGATGATGCCTAATATACATAGTCATTATGATAAATATATGTTGCTTCAAAATATTGAAAAATTGGAGCCAGGTGGTGGTGCACCTGGTTGAGGTGTTACAATGTACAAGGACCTGGGTTCAAGCCTCCAGTCCCCACCTGCAAGGGGAAAGCTTTGTGAGTGGTGAAGCAGGGTTTCAGGTGTGTCTCTGTCTCTCTCCTTCTCTATTCACCCTTCTCAATTTTTGGTTGTCTCGATCCAATCCAAAAATGAAAAATTCAATGGGGGAGAGGACTCAGTATTAGTGCATGGGACTTTTTAAAAATTTAATTTATTTTTAAAATAAAAACTAGAAAATATTGAAAAAACGATAGGATAAGAGGGGTAAAATTCCACACATTTCCCACTGCGATAGTTCCATATCCCATTCCCTCCACTGAAAGTTTTCCTATTCTTTATCTTTTTGGAGCATGAGCCCAGGATCATTATGGGGTGCAGAACATGGAATGTCTGGCTTATGTAATTGCTTCTCCACTGAACATGTGTGTTTTTATTTCCCTACTGTAGCAAAGCTCAGGAGAGATGGGGTTCCAGGTTACATTGTTGACGTTGTCTGCCCAAGGAAGTCAGGTTGGCTTCATGGTAGCATTTACAACTTGGTGTCTGAAAAAGCAATAAGATACAAAGAAGAACAAATTGTTTAATTATCTGGAACCTAAGGGCAAGAATATAGTAGATGAGGTTTGCAGTCTTCATTCTGGAAAAAGCTAGTAGGTCTATTTTAGGTATATTCCAAGGGGCCCATAACTTTACGAAATTTTCCTGAGCCTGATAGCTAACATGGAGGTGGGCCAAAAGGTATTATTTGGGGAGATGGCGTCAGAGTTGGAAATAGGACTAGAAATCTGGATCATGGAAAAGATTAGCTCCCAAATACGAGAAAGGTATATAAATATCATTAACTGTAAACCCCATTGATCTGATCTGGGGCCTACATTCAGTGCAGGAGCCTGTGTAACTTCTGCCTCTCTGAGTGCATGGGACTTTTATGTTTGAGAACACATATTCCATCCCTGCCATTGTCATGACCCAGAGTTGACCAGTGTTCTGATCTCTCTTTCTCAAAAGTCAATCAAGTAATTTTTAAAATAATATATTGATTGTAAAGTTCTTTCTCTCTTGAAACAAAGTCAGAGTCATACAAGTTTGTTCCTTTTGAATTCTTTGAAGGAAAAGTGCTTGCTTCCATGACTTTTTACTTTCCTTCCTTCTGATCTTTTTTACACCGTACCTCAGCACCATCTTCTTTTTTCCATTATTTGGAGGGCTTAATGGCTTATAGTGTAGTGAGTGGCATAGGTACAGTTTCCTTATGTACCAGAACCCCAAAAAATCTTTGCAAAGACTCCTTAAGAGTTTGAGATGTGGTCATTGAGAGTATCCAGTTTTAAGTGGTGGGCATAAAAATTTATTTGTGTTGGTTTTTACAAATTGATAAGAATAAACAGAACTAACCACCATGCAGAATTTAAAAGTCTTTGAAAAAGATAAGTGGAAGCACATTTTACTGTGAATGATAGTGATTTATAATTTAGCAATTATCACCAAGCAATAATAATTTCCATTGCCACTAAAATGTAAGTTTTAGTTTAGGAACTTGACTGTTATTCTCCATTGTAATAAAAATTTTTTGTGGGGCCAGATGGTGGCAAACCTGGTTAAGTGCTCACATTGCAGAGCACAAGGACCTAGGTTCAAGCCCCTGGTCTCCACCTGCAGGAGTAAAGTCTAATGAGTGTTGAAGCAGGGCTGTGGGTATCTCTCTTCCTCTCTCCCCATCTCCCTCTCCCCTCTTATTTATAAATGTCAGGATAGCAATGCTAGAGAGATGACCCAGGAACCAAGCTGGTGGCGGCGAGGCTGTTCAAATCTTTATTCATCCAAGGGCCCCAGAGTTGGGCAGTAGCACAGCAGGTTAGGCACACATGGTGCAAAGCGCAAGGGCTGGTAAGAATTCCGGTCTGAGCCCCCCCCAACACCCCCCTTCCATCCCGGAAAATGGAAGTGCCAAGTCAGAAATGGAAGTGGATAGAAAATACCATACATGGTTAGGAAAGGGGTGGAGAAAGGTAAAAGGGGGCTGGGAAGGTAGGGACTTTCTTAGCAACTGTTGCAAGGGTTTTAACTTGTAGGATTAATAATACCCTAAAGACAGGGAGGGTCTTGAGGGTTGGAAAAAGAATATATCACATGAGCAGAATGGGTGGGGAAATAGGAAGGAGACCTAAGTCATTTGTTAGACAAAGCAGAGCATTGATGTGTAGACACTAAGAGAGCGGCCATTGTATCAAAGAATACAGAGCTGGCTTAATGTTTTAAGGAATGCTGAGCCCCTGGAGGCAGAAAAATGCAGGGTTTCTGGAGACAGGGAGTAACTGACAGGGAAGCAAAAACTGAGGCCCTTACCTCTCCCCAGCTCAACTTTAGCAAGAGAGAGTCTGACAGGGAGATTCATTTCCTCAGTTCCCCATTTTTCAATGGGAAAAGGCTCACCATGCTCAACCTGTTTCTCACAGTAATCCCTGCAACAAATAAGTAAATATATTAATTTTTAAAAAAAATATTTGCATGTGTTAATTATCTCAACATATAATCTTAATTGATGAAGTAAAAGGGAAAAAACAGACACAATTATTTGAGACTACTTTGCCCATGAAATTCTGCTTTTATTTGCAATCATACAATCATTGATTTAATGTTAGATCATCCAGTCTCTAAAGTGCAAAGATGCTGTAAACTATTGAACTCTGACAAGTGTCTAGGCAAAATGTTGAGTAAAGAAAGCAAAGAGCTTATGGAGAAATGACTTTTTGTTTATAGTCAAGGGAAACATGAATTTTGTACATTCCATTTTATGTTTTTCCAGGCATAAAATATTTAGCATAGTAGGGAAAACTGTATTTTTAGAGAGCTAAAACTGAAGTGGCTAAAATAGCTTAGCTGTCCAAATACTTTAAGATACATGTGATTGGATAATTTGGAAATGCTTTCTCTCTTTTAAAGACTGTTGTTGGGCTGGAAAGGCAACATAACAGTTCTGCAAAGGTCTTTCATGTCTGAGACTCAGAGGTTACAGATTCAATCCCCACAGCACCTTTGTAAACCAGAGCTGAGCTCTCCATATATATCTTTATCTCTCTCCATATATATCTTTATCTCTGTATATTTATCATTAAAATAAATACATAGATAGTACTGTTATGCAACTTCTGTCAAGTAAGATAGACCTAGACCTAAGCAATGATTTTGAGAAGTATTATTCATGGAAGTAGAAACTACACATAGTTGACAAATTTCCTGCCATACATTAATACAATTGTCCATATTTACTATTTAAAATCTGAGTAGGAGTCCCTGGACAGTTCTACCTAATATATGACTTGTCCATACAGTTCATTATTTGATGTTTGATGAAATGCCATCCTTGTTTGTTAGCAAGCATTAGACAGTGCTATACAATACAGTCTCTTTCAGAGGTGATCCTGGAAGCTGCTAAGGAATCAATATGGCAGGTTTTCTTTTTTAGGATATGTGGTGGCTTTCAGAGCTTGAATTGTCAGTGACAACTCTGGAAATATACAGATACTCTTTGAGGCACTCAGTGCAAGACTTCACTATCCACTTGCACACTTTCTTTAAATGGTTATGTGGAAATATACATATATATACATATTTATGCTGCTTTCTAACTCTTTCTCTCTCTCTTTTTTTTTTCATCAACACTCTTCTCCTTTAAATAAAACAAGTGTGTACTCTACATCCTCCCTGACTCAAATTTTGCACTGTTGACTGAAATATAAAAGATTCTGGCAAGTCAGCAGATAGCCAGACATATCTTAGGGTCCCAGACATATCTTAGTGGCCAGAAAGATTGCTCAGCAGTAGGGTACAGGACTTGCACACCTGGCTTCTGTGTGGCAGTGACTTTGTTTAGCAGACACTGAGCCACAGTGATAATCCTGGTGACAAAAAAAAAAGATAAAAAATGTTCAATTGTTTCAACTAGTTCTGAGTGTGGTTAGGCAAATGAGCATTTATACACAAAATTGCAAAGGTACAATTATTAATTATTTACTAGAATTTTGTAAGATATATCAGATGTAAGCTCCATAGTGTGGAACAAAAGGGTAACAGATCTGATAGTAAATATAATGCCTTAAAAATAAGGCCTTTAGGACCCAGCAGTGGCCCACTGCATTATTGCATATAGCATGAAGCTCAAGGACCTGCGCAAGAATCTGGGTTTGAGCCCCTGCTCCTCAACTTCAGGAAGGGTGCTTCACAATAAGGAAGCAATTCTATAGGTGTCTCTCTTTCTTGCCCCCTCTCTATCTCTCACTTCTCTCTCGATTTCTCTCCTGTCCAATAAAATGGAAAAAAAATGGCCACCAGGAGCAGTGGATTTATAGTGCAGGTACAAATCCCTAGCAATAACTCTGGAGGTATAATAATAATAATAATAATAACAACAACTTTCAGGGAGCAGGTGGTGGGACACCCAGTTAAGTGCACATACTACCATGTACAAGGATCTGTGTTCAAGCCCCTGCTTCCACCTACAGTGGTGAAGTAGGTCTGCAGGTGTCTGTATTTCTCTCTTCCTCTCTGTCTCCCTACCTCAATGTCTCTCTGTTCTATGAAGTATAGTAGAAAGAAGGAAAGAAAAAAGAAGGAGGGGAGAATATGACCATTGGAAGCAATGGATTCTTAATAATGGCACTGAGCCCCAGTGATAACCCTGGTGGCAATAAATAAATAAAACTTTATAATAAAAAATATAAAAAATAAAAATAATAAAATAATAAAAAAACTTTATAATAAAAAATGATTTTGGAAGACCAACACGAGGGCCAGGCAGTGGGGCACCTGGTTAAGCACACACATTACAGTGCACAGGGGCCTAGGTTCTAGGCCCTTGTCCCCACATGCATAGGCAAAACTTCATGAGTGGTAAAGCAGTGTTGTATGTGTATCTCTGTCTCTCTTCCTCTCTATCTCCCCCACCCTACTCTATTTCTCTCTGTTTCTATCCAGTTATAAATAAATAAATTTTTTTTTTAAAAATAAAGAGCAACACAATAACTCATTCATAGATATGTCTGAAAATAAAATGTTAGCCTAGAAGTAGAATTTTCATTAGACTACATTGTTAAAATAGATTTTCTTTTCTAATGCACTTATTCATCTAAATGTGTTTTCTCAAATTTAAAAACAGCAACCAAAATAAGAATTGGTGAAAAGACCTGCCACATACTTACAGTAATACACAAATGATGTCAAACTTGTCACGTATCTCCTTCAAAATACAGTCCATACAGAATTTTCTTTACATGTTTAATATTCATTCACCAAAATGTGGGAGATACAATTGTGGGGGTACTTAATGTAAGTAGAAGTTGAAAGAGATGTAAAACTAATGTAAAAAGCTCAGTGTGGGGAGTTGGGCAGTAACAGTAGCGCAGTGGGTTAAGCACATGTGACGCGAAGTGTAGGGACCAGTCTGAGGATTCCAGTTAGAGCCGAGGGGAGTCGCTTCACAGGTGGTGAAGCACATCTGCAGGTGTGTTATCTTTCTCTCCTCCTCTCTGTCTTCCCCTCATGTCTCCATATCTCTCTGTCCTATCCAACAACGACAACATCAATAACAACAATATTAAGTACAACAACAGTAAAAATCAAGGGCAACAAAAAGGAAATAAATAAGTAAATATTAAAAAAAAGCACAGTGTGTAGGTATATAATTCTTATGGGTGGTGATCAAATTGCTGGTGTAGATAGATAATCCAACATGGTAAAATTAAATGATACTAGTTTAAATATTCCAATATTTATTATAGTGATTCTGTTTGGAAATTAATCAGCTAGTCCTATCAAAGACTGGAAAGATAATTTTAGACTTTTAATGTAAATATCCAAAGCCTGATTATTTTTCAGAATATAAAGAGGAGATTTTATAAAACACGGACAGAGGAGGAGGTAAGATGGCAGCGGCCTGAGAAATCCTGACAGCGAGTGCTCTGATAGCATCGTCGGCAACGGTAGGATTTTCTGCCTTTAGCAGGCCAGTCAATAAGGGGGGGGGGGGCACCAAAGAAGTGATTACAGTTTAATTTGGGTTAACAATTAGAGCAAAGGTGACACGGACTAGCGGGGCTCCAGAATTCCCAGGCGGCGCCAGGCAAGGCGAGTGCGCCGGGCATTGTCCCCCGCCCGCCCGGGAAGGCGGCTCCTCCGCCGGTTGCAGAGCCCGGCGGGCAGAGGACCCGGAGAGAGCACTTTAGCTCGGGGGCTGCCTCTTGGGAGTCGCGAGGGTCCACCGCGACCCTGAGGGTGGATCCAAAGACTTCTTGAGTATAGCTCTCATTGGATCAAAGGACTTGGAGCTAGTTTTCATTTTTGAGAAATCCTTTAAAAAAGTCTGGAGGGCGGGGTTTCCCGGAAGATGGCGCCCGGAGAAGCGGCCAGCCTTTGAGCTCCCGACACATCTCGTGTAAACAATAGGATTTTCTGCCTTTAGCAGGCCAGCCAATAAGGGGCCATAACGGTCATACCAAGGATGTGTTTATAACTTAATTTGGGTTAAGAATTAGAGTAGGGGGAAAAAATTCTTTTTTCTTCCTTTTAATTTTCAAGCATACATCCTTACCGCCGCCCCCCCCCCCCCCCCATAAGCAGTGCCTGGGACCAGCTACTAGCAGGATACCCCATACCACCTAACAGGGTTTTTTTTTTTTTCTTTTTTTTCTTTTTTTTTTTAATTCACTGATACACATTTGGGAAGTTCCTCGCACTGCTCTTTAATTACAACTCTTCTTCTTATCTTCTCCCTTTTCTCTCTCTTATCTCTCTCTATCTCTCTCTCTTTTTTTTTTTTTTTTAATCTTGTCATACACTTCTTTCTTCTTTGCCTTTCTGAATTTTTGAATTACTTTGGGGAAGAAATTTGACCCAGAGTGGACTCTCTACGTGTGTATCTCTGCTCTAGTTCCCTTTACACTCTTGTTACCCTTAGAATATACACTGGATAGTAGATTTGCATAACTGTCTATTCTTGCTATCCTCTCTTCCTTTTCTCTTTCTTCACTGGGATTTGGTTACTATTTTTTCACGGACTGGAGAAATTGTTTGGCTAACTGGTAATGATTAAACGCCTTCAATACTTACTTCAGTTGCTACTGTTATTCCGGAGGTTGGTGAGTGCAATTGTCATAAAGGTATTTAGTACAGTGTTACTTGTGCTCAAAACACAACAACTGAGGAACAACAGAGCATTAAAAAAAAAAGAGAGAGAGAAACACATAAATTAAAAAAAAAAATGGGTAGATTAAAAACAAATAAAACTGCTACCCCAATGAATGAAGACAAGAGCCCAGAAGAAACCACAAATCAGTCAGAAGTAACCATAGATAAGAAAAGTATGCAAGCAATAATAAACTTATTAATCACAGAATTGAAAACAACATTGGAGGAAAGAAATGGCAGTATTAGGGAAACAACAGTTGAGACCCCCAAGGAAAATACTGATTATCTTGAGACAATTAGAGAACTGAAAGCTGAAATAGCTGTAATGAAGAAAGAAGCTGAGGCAAGGGAAAGCAGACTAACAGAAGCAGAAAACAGAATTAGTCAGACAGAGGATGAGTTAGAGAAAACTAAGAAAGAGGTGAAAGAGCTTAAAAAGAGATTGAGAGACACTGAAAACAACAACAGAGACATATGGGATGATCTCAAAAGAAGTAACATTCGTATAATTGGCCTGCCAGAGGAAGAAAGAGAGGAAGGGGAAGCAAACATCCTAGAGGAAATAATACAAGAAAATTTCCCAGACCTGAATAACAGAAAGGATATCAAGGTGCAAGAGGCCCAGAGAGTACCAAACAGAACCAACCCAGACCTGAAAACACCAAGACACATCATAGTCACAATGAGAAGAAGTAAGGATAAAGAAAGGATCCTAAAGGCTGCAAGAGAGAAACAAAAAGTCACATACAGGGGAAAACCCATAAGACTTTCTGCAGATTTTTCAACTCAAACTCTAAAAGCCAGAAGGGAGTGGCAAGATATCTATCGAGCCCTGAATGAAAAAGGGTTTCAACCAAGGATTATGTATCCTGTTAGACTTTCATTCAAGCTAGATGGAGGGATCAAAACCTTCTTAGACAAACAACAGTTAAAGGAGGCAACTATCACCAAGCCGGCCCTGAAAGAGGTACTAAAAGACCTCTTATAAACAAGAACATCACTATAATACTTGTAATATATCAGAGTAAACAAATTGTTTTTTAGAACAATGGCACTACAATACATTAAATCCATAATATCAATAAATGTCAATGGCTTAAACTCACCCATCAAAAGGCACAGGGTGGGGGGATGGATCAGAAAACATAACCCAACCATATGCTGCTTGCAAGAATCACATCTGTCACAACAAGATAAACACAGACTTAAAGTGAAAGGATGGAAAACTATCATACAGGCTAACGGTCCACAAAAAAGGGCAGGAACAGCCATTCTCATCTCAGACACGATAGATTTTAAATTGAATAAAGTAATAAAAGATAGGCAAGGACATTACATAATGATTAGAGGATCAATCAGCCAAGAAGACTTAACAATTATTAACATCTATGCACCCAACGAGGGACCATCTAAATACATTAAACACCTATTGAAAGAATTTCAAAAATACATCAATAGTAATACAATAATAGTAGGAGACTTCAATACCCCACTCTCACACTTAGACAGATCAACAAAGCAGAGAACCAATAAAGATACAAGAGAATTGAATGAAGAGATTGACAGACTAGACCTCTTGGACATTTTCAGACTCCTCCACCCCAAAAAACTGGAATACACCTTCTTTTCGAATCCACACAACACATACTCAAGGATAGACCACATGTTAGGCCACAAAGACAGCATCAATAAATTCAAGAGCATTGAAATCATCCCAAGTATCTTCTCAGACCACAGTGGAGTAAAACTAACTTTTAACAACAAACGGAAAATTATTAAAAGACATAGAATTTGGAAACTAAACAACATGCTCCTTAAGAACCACTGGGTCAGACACTCACTCAAACAGGGAATTCAAATGTTCCTGGAAACTAATGAAAATGAAGACACAACCTATCAAAATATTTGGGACACAGCTAAAGCAGTACTGAGAGGGAAACTTATAGCTATACAATCACATATTAAACACCAAGAAGAAGCCCAAATGAATGAACTTACTACACACCTCAAGGACTTAGAGGAAGAGGAACAAAGGAACCCTAAGGCAACCAGAAGGACAGAAATCACTAAAGTTAGAGCAGAAATAAGCAACATCAAAAATAAAAGAACCATACAAAAGATCAATGAAGCCAAATGTTGGTTCTTTGAAAGATTAAACAAAATTGACAAACCCCTAGCCAGACTCACCAAACAAAAAAGAGAGAAGACTCAAATTAATAGAATTGTAAACGATACAGGAGATATCACAACTGACACCACAGAAATCCAGAGAATTCTGCGAAACTTCTATAAAGATCTATATGCCACCAAGCTAGAGAATCTGGAAGAAATGGAACAATTCCTAGAAACCTATGCACTTCCAAAACTGAACCAAGAAGAACTACAAAATCTAAATGCACCAATCACAGACAAAGAAATTGAAACCGTTATTAAGAATCTCCCCAACAACAAAAGTCCTGGACCAGATGGCTTCACAAATGAATTCTACAAAACTTTCAGGAAACAGTTAATACCCATACTTCTTAAGCTATTCCATAAGATTGAAGAAACAGGAATACTCCCTTCCACCTTTTATGAAGCCAACATCACCCTGATACCAAAAGCTGATAGGGACAGAACAAAAAAGGAAAACTACAGACCAATATCTCTGATGAACATAGATGCCAAAATATTAAACAAGATCTTGGCCAACCGGATACAGCAACACATCAAAAAGATTGTTCATCATGACCAAGTGGGATTCATCCCAGGAATGCAAGGCTGGTTCAACATCCGTAAATCAATCAATGTCATTCATCACATCAATAAAAGCAAAGCCAAAAACCACATGATTATCTCAATAGATGCAGAGAAAGCCTTTGACAAAATCCAACACCCATTCATGCTCAAAACTCTACAAAAAAAGGGAATAGATGGGAAATTCCTCAAGATAGTGGAGTCTATATATAGCAAACCTACAGCCAATATCATACTCAATGGAGAGAAGCTGAAAGCATTCCCCCTCAGATCAGGGACTAGACAGGGCTGCCCACTGTCACCGTTACTCTTCAACATAGTATTGGAAGTTCTCGCCATAGCAATCAGGCAAGAGAAAGAAATCAAAGGGATACAGATTGGAAGGGAAGAAGTCAAGCTCTCACTATTTGCAGATGATATGATAGTATACATAGAAAGACCTAAAGAATCCAGTAGAAAATTACTGGAAGTTGTTAGGCAATATAGCAAGGTATCAGGCTACAAAATCAATGTACAAAAATCAGTGGCATTTCTTTATGCAAACACTAAATCTGAAGAAGAAGACATCCAGAAATCACTCCCATTTACTGTTTCAGCAAAATCAATCAAATACCTAGGAATAAAGTTGACCAAAGAAGTGAAAGACTTGTATGCTGAAAACTATGAGTCGCTACTCAAGGAGATAGAAACTGATACCAAGAAATGGAAAGATATCCCATGCTCATGGATTGGAAGAATAAATATCATCAAAATGAACATTCTCCCCAGAGCCATATACAAATTTAATGCAATACCCATCAAAGTTCCACCAAGCTTCTTTAAGAGAATAGAACAAACACTACAATCATTTATCTGGAACCTGAAAACACCTAGAATTGCCAAAACCATCCTAAGGAAAAGAAACAGAAATGGAGGCATCACACTCCCAGACCTTAAACTATATTATAAAGCCATCATCATCAAAACAGCATGGTACTGGAACAAAAATAGGCACACAGACCAGTGGAACAGAATTGAAAGCCCAGAAGTAAATCCCAACACCTATGGGCATCTAATCTTTGATAAGGGGGCGCAAAGGATTAAATGGAAGAAGGAGGCTCTCTTCAATAAATGGTGCTGGGAAAACTGGGTTGAAACATGCAGAAGAATGAAATTGAACCACTTCATCTCACCAGAAACAAAAATCAACTCCAAATGGATCAAAGACCTAGATGTCAGACCAGAAACAATCAAATACTTAGAGGAAAACATTGGTAAAACACTTTCCCATCTACACCTCAAGGATATCTTTGATGAATCAAACCCAATTGCAAGGAAGACCAAAGCAGAAACAAACCAATGGGACTACATCAAATTGAAAAGCTTCTGCACATCCAAAGAAACTATTAAACAAACAGAGAGACCCCTCACAGAATGGGAGAAGATCTTCACATGCCAGACATCAGACAAGAAACTAATCACCAAAATATATAAAGAGCTCAGCAAACTCAGCCGCAAAAAAGCAAATGACCCCATCCAAAAATGGGCAGAGGAAATGAACAAAACATTCACCACAGAGGAGATCCAAAAGGCTAACAAACATATGAAAAACTGCTCTAGGTCACTGATTGTCAGAGAAATGCAAATTAAGACAACACTAAGATACCACCTCACTCCTGTAAGAATGGCATACATCAAAAAGGACAGCAGCAACAAATGCTGGAGAGGATGTGGGGACAGAGGAACTCTTTTACATTGCTGGTGGGAATGTAAATTGGTACAGCCTCTGTGGAGAGCAGTCTGGAAAACTCTCAGAAGGCTAGACATGGACCTTCCATATGACCCAATAATTCCTCTCCTGGGGTTATACCCCAAGGACTCCATAACACCCAACCAAAAAGAGGTGTGTACTCCTATGTTCATAGCAGCACAATTCATAATAGCTAAAACCTGGAAGCAACCCAGGTGCCCAACAACAGATGAATGGCTGAGAAAGCTGTGGTATATATACACAATGGAATACTATGCAGCTATCAAGAACAATGAACTCACCTTCTCTGACCCAGCTTGGACAGAGCTAGAAGGAATTATGTTAAGTGGACTAAGTCAGAAAGTTAAAGATGAGTATGGGATGATCCCACTCATCAACAGAAGCTGACTTAGAAGATCTGAAAGGGAAACTAAAAGCAGGACCTGATCAAATTGTAAGTAGGGCACCAAAGTAAAAACCCAGTGGTGAGGGGTAGACATGTAGCTTCCTGGGCCAGTGGGGGGTGGGAATGGGTGGGAGGGATGGGTCACGGTCCTTTGGTGATGGGAATGGTGTTTATGTACACTCCTAGCAAAATGTAGACATATAAATCAGTAGTTAATTAATATGAGAGGGGGAAATCAATTGTATGTCTCAAAGGTTCTCAAAAGACAAACTGAATCTTTTTAATAGATAGGCTACGTGTTTGATATGCGGACTCTCTCAAAAGCCTAGACCAAGTAGATCAGAAGCTTCCAATAGCACAGCTATATACAAGATACTGGGTACTGTACAGCAAACCATAACAAAGGGACTTTTCAAACTTAACCCAATTAACAAATAATGTGATGATAATATTAACTATTGATTGTCTTTTTGAACCCTAAGACAGCAGGAACCTCACATCTTCACTATAGAGCCCCTACTTCCCCCAGTCCTGGCACCCTTGGATAGGGCTCACTTTCCCGTATGCTTCTCCCAATCCATACCAAATAATATTGCATCCGCCGATCACAACCTAACCAAAGCAACGATTGCCATCTCAACATGCTTCACCTCAGTGTGTATCCAGAGACTTCACGTGTGGAATGACAACCCTTCAGCTTCATTACTCGGGTGAGACCTTTCCTTTTATAGTACACTCTAATTTCATCTCAGGTAGTTCACTTTCTAACAAAGTCCCATAACCTAGACATACACCAGTTTCTGTGAGAGAGAGCGTATGTGCACACGTATCCATAAACTACTGCAAAATATATACCTGAAAGCAGGATTACACTAGAGTTTGCAGTGAGTATCTCCCTAACACTTCCTCTCCACTATTCCAATCTTGGGATCCATGATTGCTCAACAAATTGTTTGGCTTTGTATGTTAACTCTCTTTTCAATCACCAGGTTCCAGATGCCACCAGGATGCTGGCTAGGCTTCCCTGGATTGAAGACCCCACCAATGTGTCCTGGAGCTCAGCTTCCCCAGAGACACACCTTACTAGGGAAAGAGAGAGGCAGACTGGGAGTATGGACCGACCAGTCAACGCCCATGTTCAGCGGGGAAGCAATTACAGAAGCCAGACCCTCTACCTTCTGCAACCCTCAACGACCCTGGGTCCATGCTCCCAGAGGGCTAGAGAATGGGAAGGCTATCATGGGAGAGGGTGGGTTATGGGGATTGGGTGGTGGGAATTGTGTGGAGTTGTACCCCTCCTACCTTATGCTTTTGTTCACTAATCCTTTCTTAAATTAAAAATTTAAATAAAAAAAAAAAAGAATATAAAGAGGATAAAATAGATTCACGTCATTTGATCTGGATGGTTGTGTTTTGTGGGGTCAAGGGCTTCTGACTCAATATTATCTGAAAAATTTCCTTTGTCATAAGCATAGAAAAAATGGTTGAAAAAGAAAATATGGTTGAGCAAATTAAACAACATAAACTTATTTTAACTTTATTCCTAAAATAACCTTTAAAACCTCTTTTAAAATCTTTGGAAAAGTGTTTTTAAAATAAAAGTGTGCAGAGACTGAAACATGAAAACATATAACACTCTGTGTGTGTGTGTGTGTGTGTGTGTGTATGTGTGTGTGTTCTAACATGATATGTTTTATCGCTTGGTTGCCTTGAGTTTGACGACCATTGGTAGATTAAAAAAATTTTTTTTGATTATCTCTCTTTATTGGATAGAGACAGAAATTAAGAGGGAAGGGGGTCATAGAGTGGGAGAGAGACAGAGAGACACCTGCAGCACTGCTTCAACAGTCACAGAGCTTCTCCCCTGTAGTTGAGCACCGGGCGCCTGAACCTGGGTCCTTGTGCATTGTAATATGTGCACTCAACCAGGTGTGCCACCACCCAGCCCCAATTGGTAGATTTTTGTGTTTTCACACCTATATTACCTGCAATAGTAGAATTAAACTGCTTCTACACAATGTCAACAACGTTTTTAATTTTTTATTTTCATTTTTTACTATAAGATTAACAGTTTACAGTATAGCCTTTAACACAAAGACACAGCCTATTATCTTCCCTTTATTGTTTCTGGGAGACACTCCAGGACATCACTATTCTTTTCTCCTTTCACTTCCACTCGTTCCCCATTGATTTGGTGCAATATACCACACCCAGTCCAGTTCTACCATACGTTTAAGAACTATATTTTTGACTGCTTACTAGGCACAGTTAATTTATGTGTTCTAACAGAAGTGTATTAAAAAGATCATATTAACTGCAATCATACTAGAGTAAAATGACAAAAATATGATGTAATCATTATATTGATAGGATTTATTTGAAATCTCTAGTTAAAAAATTTCAACTATATATTTGGCAAAAACTTCTGAGTATTTTCAGTACAGCTGTATATCATCTGTTCAATTCCATTTAAATTGGAGAATTTCAATAACAAAAATGTGTGTTTAATAAGTCTGGGAAATTATACAACTATATTTCTTATTCTCTTGAAATTCTTAATTAGTAAAAGTAATTATATTGAAAAATATCTTAAGGTATAAGATATATATATATATATATATATACCTTTTAGAAAATCATGGTATCAAACCTCATTAAGTTTCCAGTGCATGTTTGTTCATGCTTAGACAAACCTTTCTTTTTCTAAATATATTTATTTATTGAGAAACAGAGAGGGTAAGAATGAGATATTAGAAGGGCCAGGCAGTGGTGCACCTGGTTAAACACACACATTACAGTGTGCAAGAACCAAGGTTCAAGCCCCTGGTCCCCACTTGCAGGGAGGAAAGCTTCATGATTGATGAAGCAGGGCTGCAGGTGTCTCTCTGTCTCTCTCCGTATTGCCCCCTCTCAGTTTCTCTCTGTCTCTATTCAATAATAATTAAGTAAATAAATACATTTTAAAAAATGAGAAATTACCATACTGTTCAGTTTTTGTATCAGGAGGTGATGGAAATTATCTCTGGAGTCTCTGAACGTTCAGACTCCCAAGTCCTTTATTCTAAGGCTGAGATGTCTTGTCATTCTCTCTGCTTAGTTTATGTGCAACTTAAGTTCTAGATGTCACTTCTTAGGTCAGATGGTCTCTTGTAGACAGAACAAGTATGGTAAGTGAAACACATGTCTAATCATTGTAGTTTAACAATGGTCACTATTATTAGCCTTAGCAGTAAACTTGTCATTGTCCCTTCTAAACACTGATCTGAAGTCTTACCACATGAAACTGAAAGGCAATGATAAACTTTCTTAAAACTACAGTGGTCACAATAAAAGCCATTTTTGTATGTAGTTGAACATCAATCCACTGGCTTTTATGCTGTTAATTTATAATAAAAGGAATATGAAGAGAACTAGCAGAATAGTGTTGTTGAGGCGGTCTGGTGTCGGGCTGCACCGCGGAGAAGAGAGCGGACATCCAGAGCAAAGGGATACACAAATCTTTATTATAGGATGGGGCGGGGTTTGGTTAAGACCACGTGGAGCCAGCCGACAATGGCTGACCATGGGGGGAGAGCAGGGAGAGAGACCTCAGAGAGGGAGAGCTGAGAGCCCAGAGAGAGGGGGGGGCGGTGAGGGAGCTTTTTATTGGGCGACAACCAGAGGTGACGTGTAGGGCCAGGATTGGTTGAAGGCGGCAATGCTAGTGTTTCATGTGGCATAGTAAAACCTGGGGGCGGAGACTGCATCAGAATAACTCCTCAGCAACATCTCCTCCTATCCCTTTATATCTAAATGGACACAGTAAAGAAAAATGGAATGGAGCAGGCTTAAATGTTTTAGAGGAATGCCATGCTCAGGTGGGAAGTTGGGTGCCAGATGTTGTTGAGGCGGTCTGGTGTCAGGCTGCACCACGGAGAAGAGAGCGGACGTCCAGAGCAAAGGGGTACACAAATCTTTATTATAGGATGGTGGGGGTTTGGTTCAGACCACGTGGAGCCAGCCGGCAATGGGCGACCACGGGGGGAGAGCAGGGAGCGAGACCTCAGAGAGGGAGAGCTGAGAGCCCAGAGAGAGAGGGGGGGGTGAGGGGGCTTTTTATTGGGCGACAACCAGAGGTGACGTGTAGGGATTGGTTGAAGGGGGCAATGCTAGGGTTTTGCGCAGGGTGACGTGTAGGGCCAGGACTGGTTGAAGGGGGCAATGCTAGTGTTTCGCGCGGTGTAGTAAAACCTGGGGGAGGAGACTGCATCAGAATAACTTTTCAGCAACAGAATAGCTCATTGGTGTAGTTCTCCTGCTTTGTAATGTCTAGGACTTAGGTTACAGACCACTCTCTGTTGCATTGGAAAGTTTCTGTGCTGTGGTATTATTCCCTCTAATACCTTGCCTCTCTCTATTTCACTCCAGCTTGTTGGACTAGCATCACACATGATAGAGATGACCCAGGGACTAAGCTTGTGGTGGCAAAGCAATGCAAATATTTATTCATTCGAACGCCCCAGAGTCGGGCTGTAGCACACCCAGTAAAGCCATGTGGCACCAACTGCAATGGCTGGTGTCAGCCTCTCTGTCTGCACACGGCCCCTCCTCCAGGTAGGGGCATGGAAGAGACAAGACAGAAAAGGAAGTGGCTTGAGAATACCATACATGTTTAGGAAAGGGGTAGAGAAAGGGGCTGGGAATGGTATGGACCTCCCCAGCAACTGTTGCTAGGGGTTCAACTCGCAGGATTAGCAATACCCTGCAGGAAACTAGGAAGGAAATTTTTAGTCATTTGTAAGACAAAGCAGAAGATTGATATGTAGATAACAAAGGGACTGGCCATAGTAGCAGGGAATGTAGGGAGGAGCAGGCTTAATGTCTTTAAGTAATGTCAGGCTCAGGAGGGAAGATGCAGGATATTTTGTTGGGGGAGGGAAGACTTAGATGGCTGACAACGTTTTGAGGTTTACGTGACCCCCTTTTTGCTCAAACCCTCCATAGAGAGAGAGAGAGAGAGACTTACCAGGTGAAATCCAGGCTCCACCACATCCCCACAACCTCTCTGCACCTGCTCTCTTTTTTATCTGAAACAAATGTGTCATGTAGCAATGAAACCCCAATGACAACTACAGAAGCAACAATAACAACAGCAGAAATATGAAGAGTATATGCATCAGAAAATATCTTTATTATCTCTCTCTCTCTCTCTCTCTCTCTCTCTCTCTCTCTCTCTCTTTCTCTCTTCCAGAACACTGCTCAGCTCTAGGCTTATGGTGGTGCTGTTGATTGAACCTAGGATTTTCTAGCTTCAGACATGAGATTTTATTTGCATAACCATATGCTATCTACCTCTGCCCAGAAAATACCCTTATTCTTTACCTCACTTTTTATAGTCTGTGAATGAGAAAAACACTGCAGTTGTGATATGACCTAATTATGACTGTGCCATTGAATCTTCTGGGATTGAGTACTCAACATAATTGATCACTTTTGGTTCTACTAAAACACATTTAAAAACTGCGTTTATTTTATTTTTTAGTGAACATCTTTGTTTTTAATTTTCTTTTTTCACCCTTACTGAGGTAAATTTCACAAACTTGAATGCCATTTAAGGGTACAGTATGATCCAATATACACATCCCTTGTGAAAGAATCATCTTGTTGAGTTAATTAACACATCTGTCACCTCCCACATCTAGAAGTTTGAATCTATTTAAATGTTATTCCTGCGTAACCGGTGAGAGAAAACTTATTATATTTTTTTTCACACAAATTACATATTGCCTCATTCCCATTACTGGGAATAAAGTATCATGTTCTATAACTTGCAATGAATTATTTTCATATATAAATTTGACTATCCTATTATTTTTGTCATTATTATATTAGGGATAGTTAGTGATTTATAGTGGATACAGTTGTTGGCATTTGTGTACAAATTCTCATTTTTCTGCAAAACACTCTCACTGCCAGCCTAGTTCCTCCTCCACCATGATGCAAAAGGCCTTTCCCACACCCCCACCATATTAGGTACAATACATCACACCCCATCCAACCTCTACTTTGTGTTTCCATTCTGCTCTGATTCCTTTTGTCTATGAGTGACATCACACCATATTAATTTTTCTCAGTCTGGCTTATCTCACTTAACTAGATTCCTTTAGGTTACATCTAAGATGAGGTAAATAAGGTGAATGTATCATTTTTAATAGCTGAGTACTATTCCATTATGTGTATATACCACTGCTCTCTGAGCCACTCATCTGTTATTGGACAACTGGGTTACTTCCAAGTTTTGGTTATTACAAATTGTGCTTCTGTGAATATAGGTATACACATATCTTTTTTGATGGGTGTGTTTGATTCCTTAGGATATATCCCCAGGAGAGAAATTGTTGGGCCATAGGGTAGGTCCATTTCTAGCCTTTTGAGAGTTCTCCAGACTGTTATTCACAGAGTTTGGACCCATTTATATTCTCACCAGCAATTTGGAAGGGTTTCATTACCCCTGCAACCTCTCCAGCATTTGTTATTTTCCTTTCTGATGTATGACAATCTCATAGAAGTGAAGGGATGTCTCCTTAATACTTATTTATTTCCATTTCTCTGACAATGACTTGGAGCATTTTTTCATATGTCTATTGGCATTTTGGATCTCTCTGGTGAATATTCTGTTCATACACGCTCCTCCTTAGATGGAGCCATTTTGTTGTTGCTATGATTTGAGTGCTATTTACACATTTTGGTTACTGACATATGACATATAACATCTTCTCCCATTCTGTAAGGGTTCTCCTTGTGTGGATGCTCGTTCCTTTTGCCATGCAACATCTTTTTGATTTAATGTAGTCTCATTGTTTTATTTTTATTTATGTATTCCTTGCAACTGGAGATGTGTCATTGGAGATGCCTATAAAGCAACTATTGGTTCAAAGAAAAAAAATGAAGAAATTAAAGTCTTCCTAGAGTCAAAACAAAATGAAGACATGAGCATATTTAGGATATATTTAGGATACAATTAAGCAGTGCTAAGGGAGAATTTTATACCCATACAGGAACACATTAGGAAACAAGAAAAATAAATAAATAAACCTGACTACACACTTTAAAGTAGAGGAGGAGTAGGAAGAATAAGGAGGAGGAGGAGAATGAGAATGAGGAGAAGGAGAAAGATGCCGGGCTAGCTTGGGGTGCCTCTTCCCGGGCACGTACTCTTTGGGTTGGAGAGAACGCGACCAGAGCCAGCCTGGGCTGCTACTCACTCAGTGACATGAGGGAAATGACTCATGAACAGAGATCATGGCAGCATGACAGTTCAATTCTTTATTGATCAGAGAGTCAAGGCTTTTAAAAGGCAAACCCGGAAGTGGTAAGTCGGAAACAGAAATGGCTTGCCATGGTTTGGAAAGGGGCAAAGAAAGGCAAAAAAGGGCTGGGAAAAGTAGAAACTTCTTAGCAACTGTTGCAAGGGTTTTAACTGGTAGGATTAATAATACCCTGCAGGTAGGGAGGGTAGAAAGAAGATAGATGAGAGGAATGGAATGGGTGGGGATCTTTCAGGTAAAACAACGATTATGTAGATAATAAGGGAGCAGGCCATAGTATCAGGAATGCAGGGTGCTTTGTGAAGCAGGGAGTCTGATAAGATGAGAGGATGGCTGTCCTCTCAAGTCAAGCCCTGCCAAGCTCAACCACATCCTCACAATTTCCCTACATAAGGAGAAGGAGATGGAGAGGGAGAGGGTGAAGAAGAAAAAGAAGCAGAAGAGAAAACAAACCCTAAGGCTACCAGAAGAAGTGAAATAATTAAAATTAGGGCAGATACAAATAACATCGGAAATAAAGGACCTGTACAAAAGATTAATAAAGCTAAGAGTTCTTTCTTTGTAAGGGTAAACAAAACTGACAAACCCTTGGATAGAATCACACAACAAAGGGAAAAAAAGGCCAAGAAGAATACAGAGACTGAAATAAATAGGATAGTAAATGAAATAGGAGGTATCAGACACTACAAAAAAAAAAAAAAATCCATAGGTTTCTATGATCAACTATTTGCCACCAAGCTGGAGAGCCCAGAAGAGATGGAAAAGAGATGGAAATAGTTCCTAGAAACATATAACCTTCCAAAACTGAACCAAGAAAGACTAGAAAACATGAACAGGCCAATAACTGCCAAATAAAGTGTATCAGTTATCAAGAATCTTCCTAACAACAAAGTCTAGAACCAGATGATTTTACAAATGAATCCTACAAACAGACATGTCACTGTTTTGCTCTTATGCTGAGCTATCTTCCTTGTCCTGTTTGTTCTTTCTCTAGAGCATGAAGAAAATCTCTTCCTAGCCTTGAGGCTTTCATTAGTTCTTTGCTTGCTTGTGTGTCTCAAACATAGAATGCCATGGCATGATGCATGTTCCAACGTTTTTTAAAAGAGAATAATTTTTATTATATATCTTTACTTATTGGATAGAGACAGCCAGCCAAAGAGAGGGTAGGGAGAGATAGACACTTGAAGCACTGCTTTAGCACTTTCCGAGCTTCCCCCCTGCAGGTGAGGATGGGAGGTTTAAACTCAGGTCCTTGCATATTGTAACATGTGTGCTCAACCAGGTGTGTGACCACCCAGCCCCTATGTTATTATGTTCTTGGCAGAAAGTGGATGGATCACTTCTCAAAGGGACATTTGAAGAGATGTTTACATTTTTGGGGATCTGGATCACATTAAGGGGAATAATAAGGGCTTAAGAACTAGTAACAGAAAGAAAAAAAAATCCTAAAATGCTGTGACCTGTGTAATTGTAGCAAAAAAGATCCAGACAAAACTCCAAAACAGCCTTGCTAAAACACAGGGCCCTCCAGCTGACCTGCAGTAGAATAATTAAGCATAGTCACAACCTTCACTGCTTCTGTTCCCTTACGCTTTCTTCTCATCTGGCAAGTCATATATTAACTTCCTTTTTGGCAATAGGAAAAATAACTTTTTATTCAGATTTTTGCCACGGAAAATCTTTGTCAAATTCACCAATCATCCCTGACACTCTAAAGGAACATAAATTTCCCTGGACTATTTCATTATGACTTTACCAAGATAGAGATGACTGTAATATGCTAAAATATTTTGAGGTTAGATTACTCATTTTACATCCCCAGGAAATACAATATCACCTACTCCCTACAGAAATAAAAGGGGAAAAAAGGCATTCACTCTTTTTCTTTGAATGTGCATTTCCTGTTTATTTTCCCCTCTATGCCAAGGATGAAATGTGCTTTCCTGTGTGCAAACACTCAAATAAACTTGCAAAATCCAGAAGTTGCTTATATAAGGACTTCCAAGGGCATATAAAGCTGGCAAAAAAATAATTTCGGGCCAGCATTTTTTAAACATTTTTCAGGTTGTTTTGCATGAAGTAAAATGACTTCTAAGAAGCAGAATGTGATTCTGTGGACAGAGATATATGCTCCCCAGGGCAGCCTTGCACACTGGGAGTTTCCCACAGAACCATGGAGCTGGAGAGTGGAGGGAATGCTTCTTCCAGGCTTAATCTACTTCACACTGACCAGCTGAAGACAAAGGTCCCTTTGACAAACCCACCTTTCTTGCATTTGTCACATTTACTCAGAAACTGGTATCATTTTTAGATTTTTGTTGGTTTTTATTGAAGAAGAGAATTGGAAGTGCTTTCTGATGGTGAGTGAAAATAACAAAGTCAATTACTGCAGATCTAGAGAATGAACATTGTAGAAATGAGTAGTCAAGAAAGATGAGACCTGACATAAAGATACTTTGGCTTTGAAAAATATCTTTATCTCTGTGGGTTAAGAGTACGTGGTGCAAAGCGCAAGGACCGGCTTAAGAATCATGGTTCAAGCCCCCAGATCCCCACCTGTAGGGAGTCCCTTCACAGTCGGTGAAGCAGTTCTGCAGGTGTCTCTCTCTCTCTTTCCCCCTCTTCTTTCCCTCATCTCTCCATTTCTCTCTGTCCTATCCAACAATGATGACATCAACAATAACTACAACAATAAATTAGCAAGGGCAACAAATATTTTAAATTTTAAATATTTAAAAAATATCTTTATCTATTGATATCTATACTCAGTATTTCTCCCAACTTCTTTTTTTTTTTTAACTCTTGAGCTAATGCTTATGAATTTGTTTGTTTCTTTACATCAGACTGTATAGACATATTATAAGTCCTTCAAGTTTTTTGGGTTTTTTTTGCCTCCAGGATTATCACTGGGGCTCAGTGGCTGCACTACCAATCCAATGCTCCTGGAGGCTATTTTTTCCCTTTTGTTGCCCCTGTTGTTTATCGTTGTTGTTTTTGTTATCACTGTTGTTGGATAGGACAGAGAGAAATGGAGAGAGGAGGGAAAGACAGAGAGGAGGAAAGATAGACACCTGCAGACATACTTCACTGCCTGTGAAGCAACCCCCCTGCAGGTAGGGAGCCAGGGGCTCGAACCAGGATCCTTATGCCAGTCCTTGCGCTTTGTGCCAGGTGCGCTTAACCCACTGCACTACTGCCCAGCTCCCTACTTCTAATATTTTTGATTACCAAGTTATCACACCACTAGCTACGTATTTTACGTGAACTAGCATTTCAAAATATGAAATCATTGTAAAATCAGAATTTACTTATTATTTTCCTTACTCTGATGTCTTGTCTCTCCAAGATGACTTTTTTCAGATAAAAGTGGAGAGATAAAGGCAGATGGAAATGGAGAAAGATACCACAGCTCCCCAGTCCAGTGGGGGCTGATCTTGAACCTGGGTTATGTGTCTGTGAAAGCAGGTACACTATCATGGTGAACTAGCTCGCAAGGCCTAAATATGAAGTAAACTTGAGAAAGAGAACAAGTGTAGTTATAACTCATCAATTTTTTTCAGCGCAGAATTCTGCTTACCTATGTAACTTTAGTATAAAAATTTTAAGTTTGAATGTTGTGAAAGTAAAGACAGAATAATATAAATATATAAATTAATTTGTTTCAGTTATAAAATGTCAATTGAACATGCAGTTAGAGAAAAATTTTCTGTTTCAGACACTGTGTTTTTTTATTAGAGGAAATATAAACATGTATCTCCTGAGACTATTCCAACTTCAGTGAATATATAGCTATTTCAGCACAAGACAGATGAACAGGGAGATAGCACAGTGATCCCAGATTCAGTCCCCAATACCAACCAAAGCCAAAGCTGCACCGTGTTCTGGCCTCTGTCTCTTTCTCTTATTAAAATGAATGAAGACCTTTAAAAATGAAAAAGATGTGGTCATTTAAAATGATCCCTTTATTTAATTTTATTTTTTATTGATTTAATAATGATTGTCAAGTCCCTTGGATAAGAGGGGTGCAATTCCACACAGTTAGCACCACCAGAATTATGTCTCCCACCCCCTCCATTGGAAGTTTTCCTATTCTTTATCCTTCTGGGAGTATCGATCCAGGATCACTATGGGGTGCAGAAGGTGGAAGGTCTGGCTTCTGTAATTGCTTCTCCTCTGAACATGGGTGTTGGCTGCACCATCCATACTCCCAGCCTGTTTTTATTTTTCTCTAGTGGGGCACGGCTCTGAAAAAATGGGGTTCCAGGACACATTGATGAGGTCATGTGCCCAGGGAAGTCAGGTTGGTGACATGGTAGATGACTAGGTGGCTGAAAAGCAGTAAGATATAAAGCAGAACAAATTGTCTAATAATCAGGAAACTAAAAATAAGAATATACAGATGAGATTTGGTGTTTCCATTTTGGAAAAAAGCTAGGAGGTTTATTTCAGGTGCATTTCAAGGGGCCAGTGACTCTGCTAGTTTTTCCTGAGCCTGACAGCTAATATGCAGATGGGCCAAAGGTATTTTCTGGGGAGATGGTGTCAGGATTGGAAATAGGATTAGACAGCTGGATCAGGGAAGAGAGTAGCTCCCACATATGGGAAACCTATGTAAATACCATTCACCATAAATCCTTTTATCCTTTAAAATCAGTGTTTTGATAAAGTCACTTACACACTTTGCATGAATTAACAAAGTAGCAACAGTTTCATTCTTCAGATTCAGTAAACTGAAGCTTTTGTTTATTCAACTTTTTAAAACATTGTGAAGGCAACTAAATAATACAATTAAATAACAAGAATAAAAAAAGCTTCACAATTCCCAGTGTTTATATCACTTATCATCTGTTTAGCTATCTATCCAGTCTTCCTTTATATCTTTCATTTGTCTATATCTATCTCTCCATCATCACACATCTATTAATACTCTACCTACCTACCTATCATCATAATACATTTATCAATCATAGACCTATCTATAATTCTATCATCTACTTTTTCTCACCCTCCTGTTATCTATCATTTATCTCTTCAGCAAGTCACACACGAAATAATACGTGCAAAGTCAGGTGTGAGTATTTATGAAGCTTCTCCTATTTATGAGCCAGGAAAAAATTATACAAATGTACTTGGCAGCCTACATTGCTCTGGGTGGGCCAGGGAACACTGGCAGAACAGGGACACTGGACAGGAACACATACCATGGTGTCTTGGAAACCTGGATGTGAACCATCACACCCTAAGGGTGTACTCAGGTATGAAATATTTTTAGTGAGTGAAAGAAATCTTTTAATTAGCTAAGAAATATTTGGAGTTAAGAGGAAGTGCTATAGCATGTAATTTTTCTGGATTTTCTGTTTTTGTTTTTGCTTTTTATACCAGAGCTCTGCTCAGCTCTGGCCTATGGAGGTGTGGGAAACTGAACCTAAGAGTTAGGAGCCTCAGGCTGAGAATTTCTTTGCATAACTATTATGCTAAATACTTCTTGCTTTCCTTACCCAAGTGGTAAAAGCACTGTGGGATTTACACACCAATACCCTGGAGTTATTGTACAATGATAGAATGTTTTAGCTTCCTGGCATGTGGACTATTTTTATGAGAACCTCCGGGACAGAGACTGACAGCTGAAGTATGGCAGTACAGGGCTAAGCTCCAGCAGAATGTAGGACTCCCAAAAGATGTGCCATTATCTACATAAAACATTTGTGTATAACTAGGGTTTAAGCCCTTGGCCCTCACCTGCAGGGGGGACACTTCACAACCAGCAAAGCAAGATCAAAGCAGGTGTCTCTCTGTCTCTCTCCCGCTCTATTCCCCCCCCTTTAATTTCTCTCTGTCTCTATGCAATAATAAATAAATAAAATATTGAAAACAAAAAAGCAGGGAGGTGAGGTGAAGGCACACCAGGTTGAGTGCATGTTACCATTTGCAAGGACCCAGGTTGGAGCTCCCACACCCCACTTGAAGGGGATGCTTCACCAATGGTGATACAGGGCTTCAGGTCTCTCTCTCTTTCTCACTCTCTCTTCCCCACCACTTTCAATTTCTCTCTCTTTTTATCCAAAGTAAATAAGAAAAAAATATTTTTCTTAATGTTTATGGACATGGAAGGGTAGCAACTTCTAATAAATTGAGGCTTGGCTCTCCACAAACATTGAAAAAATATGTATAGGTCAAAGTTAATTACTTGCTTCAAAAAATGAAACACCTAAATGCAATAAAGAAAAACTTTCAAGATAAAATTTGATATAAAATCCCTTTATGGAAAAAGTTCATTTGGAGATTACTTTTGAAAAATGATGGCTAAATTAAAAAAGAAAAAAGTCTCTTTTCACCTGAAGATCGTGGTGACAGGAGAGATTTTCATGCACAAATATTCAGTTTTAGAACCTTTATCACAACAGGGCAACCTACTGTTAGAGAATACATGCACCATTATACTATTAGTTGCTAATAAATGTTATTTTTAAAATGGTTTTTTCTGAGTTTTAAATTTTTTAAAAATATTTATTTATTTATTTTCCCTTTTGTTGCCCTTGTTGTTTTATTGTTGTTGTTATTGATGTCGTCGTTGTTGGATAGGACAGAGAGAAATGGAGAGAGGAGGGGAAGACAGAGAGGGGGAGAGAAAGATAAACATCTGCAGACCTGCTTTACAGCCTGTGAAGCCACTCCCCTGCAGGTAGGGAGCCGCGGGTTCCAACCTGGATGCTTATGCCAGTCATTGAGCTTTGTGCCACCTGCCACCTGTGGTTACCCCACTGTGCTACTGCCCGATTCCCAATAAATATCATTTTAAAGACGCTCTTTTATGAATGAAAAAATCAGATGTGCAATTTTTAAAAGTATGTACATTCTCATTCTACGATTCTTGGAAATTGAACAATATTGAGATTCAAACCTATTATTAACTATAAATTAAATTAGATGAAGAAAATTATTTTGAGGAGTTAGGCAGTAGTGCAGCAGGTTAAGCAAAAGTGGTGCAAAACTAAGGATCCCGGTTCGAGCCACAGGCTCCCTATTGTAGGGGGTCACTTCACAGGCAGTGAAGCAGGTGTCTCTCTCTCTCCCCCTCTCTGTCTTCCCCTCCTCTCTCCATTTCTCTCTGTCCTATCCAACAATGATGACATCAGTAATAACAACAGTAATAACTACAACAATAAAACAAGGACAACAAAAGGGAATGGATAAATATTTTTTAAAAAGAAAATTATTTCCCTACATTACTTTAATGCATTTTTTATTTCAAAGACAATATTCATTTGTCTTGTTTTAGATTTGTAAGAGGTAATTTTAATCATGTGGAGAGAGAACCTGCCCTTTTCTGTGTTCATATTGATTTTTCTAATCATCCACTTTTCTTAAGGTAGAATTAATTGTATTGTTAAGCTACTTGATTCATTACATTTGCAGAAAACTTGCTTATAAAAATTAAAAAATATGGGAGTCGGGCGGTAGCGCAGCAGGTTAAGTGCATGTGGCACAAAGCGTAAGGACTGACTTAAGGATCCGGTTCGAGCCCCTGGCTCCCGCCTGCATGGGAGTCGCTTCACAAGTGGTGAACCAGGTCTGCAGGTGTCTATCTTTCTCCCCCTCTGTCTTCCCCTCCTCTCTCTATTTCTCTTTGTCCTATCCAATAACAATGACATCAATAACAACAACAATCACTATAACAATAAAAAAGGGCAACAAAAGGAAATAAATAAATATTTAAAAATTTAAAAGATGTGCCACTTCCAATGTGTGTGTGTGTGTGTGTGTGTGTGTTTTAGAAATTGTATTTATGTCGGTGACACTACTTAACAGTATTCTCTTAGCTCAATAGGGACCGATTTGAGAATGCTGAATTTTGGCATTTTGTAGAGAGATTAGAAATAAACATACATACATTCAACTCTTTAAAATCTAGAGACTGAAATCTGAGTATGTGAATTGCTTGCAAGTTCAGCGACACAGTGACAGGGGGATCATCTAGTGGAAAGCTGTGAGGTCTTATTTCTACACCAAGGTAAGAGACTCTGCTTGAGAGACTGGAAAAGTGAACCCCAGGGAGAGCAGTCGTGGTAAAGTCAGAGCCCTCTCAGTTCTGGGTGTAGGGTGAAAGTCTACAAAGTTCCCAAAGCCTCCCTGTCACCTATAAACAGAAGGAAACTGAGTACTATGTGAATAGCACAGCATGCTAACTCATCAGTGGAGATTTAGGGCTTGGACCCAGATCCTTGTGCATGGGAACATATGCATTTAGCCCGCATCTATCTTTCTCTAGCACTGTGGTATACAACACATACAACAAAACCCAGGACAGTGTACTCTCTCTGTGATTAGATCTCTGATAGAAGTTGACTTAAGGGAGTCGGGAGGTAGTGCAGTGGGTTAAGCGCACACGACACAAAGCACAAGGACCTGCATAAGAATCCAGGTTTGAGCCCCGGCTCCACCTGCAGGGGAGTTGCTTCACAGGCATTGAAGCAGGTCTGCAGGTGTCTATCTTTCTCTCCCCCTCTCTGTCTTCCCCTCCTCTCTCCATTTCTCTCTGTCCTATCCAACAACGATGACATCAATAATAACAACAATAATAACTACAACAACAAAAACGAAAACAAGGGCAACAATTTTTTTAAAGTTGATTTAAGAAGTGTAACCATTCTATTCTAGAATACATTTTATTTTTCAGGAGATGACCTTTTTAGAAGCATGTTGTATTACCTTTCTCTGTCTGACTTGCACTGCCACACATGTAGTGACTTCCCACTGCAGAAACTTACCATCTTCCACTTTTGGAAACAGAAGTCTGACAAAGTATGTCTGAGCTAAATTCAGAGTGTCAGCAGGGCTGCCTCCCTTCAGGAGTTTCTGGAGTGAAATTAATTTACTTGTCTCTTTCTCCTGGGTTTCTTGACTTAGCTTCTTGCCTGGTATCCTACTTGTTACTGAAGCACCCTCAGTACCAATGCCTTTCTCTCAGTAGCTCTTGGAGAGAGCGCATGTTGCTTATGTATGAGACTTCCTGTTCACTCCACCTCACCGCTCCCCCCGGGAATATCAGCATCAATTCTTCTTGCTCTCCCTGTGACCCTGTTTCATAGTCATAAGAGTATTTCTCTCCTTGAACACAGTTGAGATTACACTGCATTTGGGGGTCCAGCGGTAGTGCAGCAGGTTGGGCGCACATAGCGCAAAGCGCAAGAACCCACGGAAAGATAGCGGTTCGAACCCCCTGGCGACTCAACTGCAGGGGAGTCACTTCACAGGTGGTGAGGCCTGTCTGTAGGTGTCTTTCGCTCCCCCTCTGTCTTCCCTCCTCTCGATTTCTTTCTCTCCTATCCAACAACGAACAACAACATCAATAATAACCACAGCAAGGCTACAACAACAAGGGCAACAAAAAGGGGAAAAAATGGCCTCCAGGAGCAGTGGATTCATGGTGTAGGCACTGAGCCCCAGTAATAACCCTGGAGGCAAAAAAAGAAAAGATCACTTTGCTTTTATCAAATATCCAATAAACTCCTCAAATCCTTAACTTAATCTCTATGAGGCTCTTTTTTCACAGAGGATAACATTTTTCAAGGAATTGAAAGTTGGTATCTGTTTCAGAGGAGCAATGTTTAGCTGACAGCATTCCACCAATGGTTAGTGAACATAAATTCTTTCTGAATAAAAGAAGGGATACATGCTTCCCTTAGAAGTTGAGTGCTTCAATTTGTAATAGCCTAAACCTGGAAGCAACCCAGGTGTCCAACAACAAATGAGTGGCTGAGCAAGTTGTGGTATATATATCACAATGGAATACTACTCAGCTATTAAAAATGGTGACTTCACAATTTTAAGCTGATCTTGGATGGACCTTGAAAAATTCATGTTAAGTGAAATAAATCAGAAACAGGAGGATGAATATGGGATCATCTCACTTTCAGGCAGAAGTTGAAAAACAAGATCAGAAGAGAAAACACAAGTAAAACCTGAACTGGAATTGGCATATTGCAACAAAGTAAAAGACTCTGGGGTGGGTGTGGGGGAGAATACAGGTACAAAAAGGGTGACAGAGAACCTAGTGGGGGTTGTATTGTTATGTGGAAAACTGGGAAATGTTATGCATGTACAAACTGTTGTATTTACTGTTGAATGTAAAACATTAATTCCCCAATAAAGAAATTTTTTAAAAAGTTGAGTGCTTTTTGTTGGGATGTGAATCTCTTTCCTGATTCCTGATCTTGCTAAATACCTTTCTTCAACTGCCCAGGCATATGAAGGGTAAATGAATGTCTGAGATTTAGAGACTAACTGACTAAGAATATAGCAACTGCAGAGCATAGTTGTTTTATGATGCTGTTTAAGTATTTTTTTAAATAGTATTTGGTTTTCAGATGAAATTCTTATTTGTGTTCTTACCTCTGAGGAAGTCCAGATGAATGAATAGTTTTTCTCACTTTGATCAAATACTGATTTTATTTGGTGGTTTAACACACACACACACACACAGAAAGAGAGAGAGAGAGAGAGAGTCAGGTATGAGAGTA
Organism: Erinaceus europaeus; assembly: GCF_950295315.1. Classification (NCBI taxonomy): domain Eukaryota; kingdom Metazoa; phylum Chordata; class Mammalia; order Eulipotyphla; family Erinaceidae; genus Erinaceus; species Erinaceus europaeus. Next base: position 86,053,852 of record NC_080176.1, read on the forward strand.
AATTATACAATTCCTCTTTAACTGGTTATGTAGTGACAGGTGGTTTTATTTAAAGTGAAACAATTAAAATGTTTCCATATTTATAAAGACACTGCATCAGAAGAATGACAGCAATACATGGAAGAGTGACACTTTGAAATGGTAGTTGCATTATTGTTCCAGAGAGGACAGCTTAATCTGACAGATGTGTATTTTGAATGCAACCTTTATTTTTGAGTAGGGACTTTAAAGAAGGACTGCTGAATGGCTGCATTGGGGAGTCATACATTGCATTAAAACTGTCTGCAGATATTTACTTATATCATGATGCTATGCCAGTTTCTTCCTTGTTATGCTTAAAAGGTCTTAGCCATCACTGTTGGTATGCATGAGACCCCTTCTGTTTCATTTGGTTTAAATCCCCCCTGCTTAACACTATTCTATTTACATAACCACTTCATTCTATTTACATAACCGCTGTTAACAAGCACCACCCTCCCTCCAGGGCATTAGTGGTTCAGTGATAGAATTCTCACCTGCTCCACCCCCTCTCCTTGTCACACTCTGATTTTCGCCAGTCACTTTTCTCTCCACCCTCTCTATGTCACATCCTGTTTCCACCCTACTTGGCAAGTATATATAAAGACAGCATTGTGAGTTTTATGGGACCTTGAGTTTAGCTTAGCTCAGCTTAGATTATGCTGCGTCCTGCATGAATAAAGAGATACTGCCTACAGCTCAACCATGAGTCCCTGGTCGTCTGTTACCCGCCCGTGAAGCTAGCCCGGCGAAAACAACATAACCCGTCGAAAACAACACATCACAAGGAGTTCTACTGTACGTGTGGGATCTGTATGTTGGGATAGTATGAATTTTATCAATTTTTGAAAAGTCCTAGAGTAACTTCAAAGACAACAATATGAAATAAACATCTCTCCATCCTTATGACTTTTGAATATAAATACTCTTTATGAGAGTGTGGGGCACTGAAATGGAATGGGATATTTCCTGTCCTTGAGATTCCAGTGTACTTTCAGGGCAATGGATTTGTAGTAGAGCATTCAAATAGGTATCATGAAAATGTCACAAGATTGCTTTTGTCCTGCACATTTTAGATTAAATTTTAGTATGAGAATTTTTCTTAAATGTTAAGTTTTCATTTTATTATAGTGGATGGATAGATGTCACATCTATTTACATAAGATTTTTGATAGTATTGTTCAAAGTGTACCGACTCTCAGTTATGGTAATTTAAAATCACTCTTTTATCTGTCGAAGTATGCAGTGAGAGCTTATAGAACCATTGGCTTCTCCAAGTTTAATAAACACTAGGAAAAGATGCAGGAATCTAAGTGTCCTGGAGTATGACACTGCTTGGTATGCATGATATGTTACTTGTGTATTGTATTCAGGAAATGCTAACTACAGCAAATATAAAGATGTTTCATTTTGAGAGGCAGGGTGGTGGCATACCCGGTTAAGTACACATGGTGAAGAACCTGCACAAGGATCCAGGTTCGAGCCCCAGGCTCCCCACCTGCAGGAGATCACGTCACAAGCAGTGAAGCAGGTGTACGGGTGTCTTTTTCTTCCTCTCTCTGTCTTCTCCTCCCCTCTCAACTTCTCTCTGCCCTATCCAATAAAATGGGAAATAAAAAAAAAAGGCCTCCAGGAGCAACAGATTTGTGGTGCAGGCACTGAGCCCCAGCGATAAACCTGGAGGCAAAAAAAAAAGTGTTTTACGTTATGTAATAAGAGCTTGACTGAATAAGTCCCTGTGTTTAAGTTATTATATTATGAGCATTAAAAATATCCAATCCCATAAGCAAAATAGAAATCTCATGTGTGCTTATATATAGAAACAGACACCATAGTCCCTCAAGGACTCTCTGAGCTCTTGTTAATTCTTTGAATGTGTAATAAACCTGATGGATCCCAGTGTCTCTGGATGTCGCCCACTCAACATCAGTACATTCTATTACAGCTGAAGAGAAGAGATTATGATCATAAAACAAAAACTTGATCTTTTTGTTTCAATTATTTTATTCTTTACAAAATATCCTCCTTGTTACTTAGAGACTCACTTGAGATAGAGAGAGTAAGAGAGGGAAAGAGATAGAGAACTGGGAAGCCGAATCATGAAAGTGCAATGTTCCACTTTTAAGCTGTTTTCATAGCCATATCTGTTTTTATTATTTCTCATTGATTTTTTAATTTTTAAATTTGTTTTTATTCATTAAATATTCATTGTATTGTAATGAAAGATGGACCAAGACACTGTCTGATAACCTCTCTCTCGAGATCCCAAATTTTCATTCTCGTTGAAAAGTAGACTGCATTAAATGAACCCTAACTTTCTCTTTTTTAAAAATATTTTTTTATATTTATTTATTTTCCCTTTTGTTGCCCTTGTTATTTTTAATTGTTGTAGTTATTATTGTTGTTGTTATTGATGTTGTTATTAGATAGGACAGAAAGAAATGGAGAGAGGAGGGGAAGACAGAGAGGGGGAGAGAAAGATAGACACTTGCAGACCTGCTCCACCTCTTGTGAAGAGAGCGAATCCCCTGCAGGTGGGGAGCCAGGGATCCTTAGGCTGGTCAAACCCGGATCCTTAGGCTGGTCCTTGTGCTTCATGCCATGCGTGCTTAACCTGCTGTGCTACGCCTGACTCCCCCTAGCTTTCTCCTATCTAGGTCATCAAATTGCTATAGTTATAGTAAAACAAAACCCATGTAATAAAATTCTATAGTATTCTCTAGTGGGGAAATTGATTTGAGTTCACAGGATAATATGGCATTATCAAGAGACATTATACACAATGAAGTGTAGAAGGAAGCTAGAAATAGTTGAATGGCAGTGGCCCTCAAAAGGAATGTGAGGAGTACCTTTTGTAAAATGACTCTCAAATGTTGGTGGTGGGTGTGGTAAGTCTTCATACATACATGATATGTAGCTGTAACTTTAATTACACTTCATAATATTGTAGACCATGTTGCATCAATTAAAAAAGTTTTTATCAAAGAAATGAACGTATAGAGTAGTAGTTGTTGGGGGTTCAAGGTCCAGATATCCACCTGAAGTAAAAGAAAAATTCATAGACACAATACACTGGATGGATGGATGGATGGATGGATGGATGGATGGATGGATGGATGGATGGATGGAGAAAGCAAGTTTGGAAAGAGGAGGGGGTGAGCAAAATGAGTAAGTGGGGAGTAATGGATCATATTGCTAACATAACGAATTGGCTGCATTTAGTTTTGAATTTGAAACAGCATTTATCTGACCTTTTTAAGGCTATAAAAATGATTGGAAGGGAAGATTCGCTTTTCAGAGTTTAACAGGTACTAATGTTACAGAATATAGATTTTCTTAAAATAAGTCATCTTAGAATGTTAGTATTTCCTCCATAGGTTGCAGTGGACATACTGTGACTGCATTTGAGCTGTCTTCTATGTAACTATAATGATATATTTACATAAAAGAAATCAAAAATATTTTCTTTGTTCTGCTTGCTGCTTTTTATTTTTTAGAATATTTTTAGACATTCTTTCTATAATTTCTTCTTTTATTAGGGAAGTTATAACTTACAAGACCATTGTCACATGGGTACAATTTCCTTTTTTTGTTTTTAATATTTATTTATTTATTTATTCCCTTGTGTTGCCATTGTTTTATTGCTGTTGTAGTTATTATTGTTGTTGTTATTGATGGCATCGTTGTTGGATGGGACAGAGAGAAATGGAGAGAGGAGGGGAAGACAGGGGAAGAGAAAGATTGACACCTGCAGACCTGCTTCATCACCTACAGGTGGGTAGCCGGGGACTCAAACCGGGATCCTTCTGCCAGTCCTTGCGCATTGCGCCACGTGCACCTAACCAGCTGTGCTACTGCCTACTCCCTTACATGGGTACAATTTCTTATCTTTCCAGCATAGGTCTCTGCACACCTGGGCAACCCTTAGAGTAAATCTTCCTCCAGTATCGTTCACTGTTCCCAGATTCTCCAAAACCCTCTCCATCTCTTCCCCATCAGCCTGGGCTCTACTGTTGTTGAGCATAGATCATTTTGAACATTATACATGATAGATGATGATAAATAGATGATAAATAGATATCTAGCAGTACTTATTTTAAAATACCAAGATGTTTATTCATTATTATTACATTACATATTTGATAGAATCTGAATTTTTTTTCATAGATTAACCCTGACAGTAGATCAGAAATTCGAAGCTCCTAGCTTTGTTTGTACCGATGAACAATTACCTTCACACAACTTTCTATAAAATAACCATGCACTAGCTAACAAAAATATCTACTCATCTTATTAAAATACTGATTTTGCATCAAACATGAGAAGCATGTATGCTCTGACCAACAACAACTAAATCAAAAAGAAAGGAACTAAGGTTTCCTTCACACATGTGCTCTGAATGAGTTAGTGTGACAGAAATGGGTCATTTTCCCATTTGCTTCCTGTCCAGAATAATCGCAGGCAGCTAGAACCTTCAAGTCCTCTCACTTCAGCTTCTCATGTCAAGCAATAAGTGGGCTCTTTAAAGTACGCACAAAGCAAGTAGGCTAGAAATACATAAACATGTTTTAAATGCCACATTCAAAATCTGTAACTTTGTGGCAGCATACATGAAAGGCTAAAATTTTATGTAAAATATGTTAGTAAATACACTGACATATTATGTTGAGTATAAAGTAGACACATGGCAGAATTTGAATGAAAGCAAACATGCATCTATGCATTCAATGCTGTGTTTTTACTATTTTATGTACTACATGAAGGTAGAACTGAAACTTTATTAAACAAGATGTTGGGCTAGAGATTCAGATAATATATCAGAAACCAAAAAATATATAGATCAGATAGAGATAGAATTAAAGGTCTTTTCATATCTTATAAAATTTCCCAGTCCAAATCATGTGAGAAGGGAATGGAGCTAAATTCAGTATAACATATAGGGGGCAGGTGGTGGCACACCTGGTTGAACACACGTGTTACAGTGTGCAAGGACCAGAGTTCCAGCCCCCAGTCCCCACCTGCAGGGGAAAAGCTTTGTGAGTGGTAAAGTAGTGTTACAGATATCTCTCTGTTTCCCTCCTTCTCTATCTCCCACTTCTCTTTCAATGTCAGGCTGTCTTTAAAGACATTTTAAAATAATAGGAAAGAGAAGTTAATAATAATAATATACAAGGGCAGGGGAGATAAGCATAATAGTTATGCAGAGAGATTCTCATGCCAGCAGATTCAAAGACCCAGATTCAATCCCCTGCACCACCATAAGCCAGAGATGACCAGTGCTCTGGTAGGAACACACACACACACACACACACACACACACACACACACACACACACACACAATAACATAACCATCATAACCATCATTCAAGACAGGCCCATGAGCAGAGCTAAAATTTATTTAGAACTGCAGAATAAATGATATATTAAAAAGCAAAACAGTTGAAGCATCTTGATAATGAAACAAAATCTATCTATGTAACAAATAGTGCCTGTTATTTCATAATGAGAGCATTCCTTAAATGCTGGTATTTAGACAGTAATATATACTGTATCTTTTGCTGGAAAGGGATTGAGAAAGGGGTTGATATTTGCTTTCCACATAACAAAAGAAAAGTAGATCGATATAGGTAATAAATCTTTAAACGCTTTTTAACCTTACAAGCTCTTTATATGCTGAAGGATAATCAATAAGCACAGTAGAAAAACGGCACGTGATTCATCTTTTAGGCACTGTTATCCTATAACATAATGCCGATAACTTAGAATGTAAATGCCAAGATCAACTGAGTTTCTGAGAAATTATTCAAACAGATAGAGCAGTATAAAATCGTCAATTTTATTTACAAGTATATGAGTCTTGTAATGAATATGATAATTATTGTGTCTATGATCTATTGGAAGAAACATTAACTTTATTTCACCACAATTTTCTTCACTTAATATAATAATAATCGGGATATGTGTATAAAATCCATTTGAATGAAGATTTTTGTTTTGGAGCTGAGGCCTTTCATTTTCATGAATTTATTTCTCCTAAGGTCGGTCAACTGTTTCATTCAGATAGAGTCAGAGAGAGATGGAGAGAAAGAGAGGTAGAGGTACCAAGATAGCGGGCCTTTTATTATGCTGAGGCAATCCTGTGTGGTACACAGCTGCAGTTCTGACCATCCACATAAGGCATACATTGTGCCCAGTGTGCCACTGCTTGATTCCAAATTTGGAGTTTTCACTTACAAAAAATACACACACACACACACACACACACACACATACACACACACGGAGAGAGAGAGAGAGAGAGAGAGAGGTTCAAGTAAAATCAGTATGAATGCATCTGCTTTAACAACAACAGTAAAACAAAGTCAACTTCTGTTCCTGAGACTTAAGTGAACTCACATAAGACATAAGCCAACACTTAATTAATTAATTTTCCCTTTTGTTACCCTGTTTTTTTATTGTTGTTGTAGTTATTATTGATGTTGTTATTGGTGTCGTTGTTGTTAGATAGGACAGAGAGAAATGGAGAGAGGAGGGGAAGACAGAGAGGGGTAGAGAAAGATAGACACCTGCAGACCTGCTTCACCGCCTGTGAAATGAAGCACCTGCAAGTGGGGAGCCAGGGGCTTGAACCTGCATCCTTAAACTGGTCCTTGTGCTTTTCACCACATGCTCTTAACCCACTGTGCTACCGCCTGACTCCCAAGCCAACACTTTCTAATATTTCTCCCAGTGAGCAGACAATCTATGTCACTGTAACAACTTTAGAAAATCAACTGTATGGCTACATAGCTATGCAGAGATTCCCTTGATAGACAATTACCTGATGGCAACTAACAATGCATCTGGTCTTATTTTAAATCCCTTATAAAGAAACGCCTCAGGTAAAGTTGACGGTTAATCCCCAAGGTGTTCACAGCATGCTTCCCAAAGATAGACAGACAGACAGCCAGACAGACAGATATAGATGTTATTTGAGATATTACAGCATTAGAACTTCCTCTAGTGCCATAATGACTTTTGTGTAGGGCTAGGCTTTCACAAAGCAGGCACACCACCCATGAGAACACCCCCCAAACCAGTTTATATAACTTGCATTCATTGCTCAATTTATCTATACTTGTACTCATGTGCTCTGCTTCAGGGAACTACTACCCCTGGTTCTCAGCTTACTAAATTACATACAAAATAAATGCAACTCTCGTTAGCTTGCCATTGACTTCTAGACAGCTATTCTGAATGGCTATATATTATTTATTGACAAGACACCTATAGAACTATAGAGTTGTAGTCACATATCTGGAGAGAGGCATAAATACCTCCAACTTTAACATATTTAGATGGATTGATTTTTATCAGACAGAGAGAGACTAGAACCCTGCTAGGAGTTGACATGTATGCTTATGGAGACTGAATATGAGCCCTGCAAGACATCTGTTTCAATGCTGATCTATTTCCCAGTCCTTTTGTTTTTTCTTTTTCCCGAGTAACCACTATATTAATTATTGAGGGAGCTGGCACTTCAGTGGTAGGTGAGTGCTACTGATACTATTTTGAGAGATATGAAATTGTCATACGGTAACAATTATCTTATAAAACAGCATTTCCTCAATAAAAAATCAGTAAATTCTTTAAACAAAATAGCACTTATCAGAAATTAGTTAAGCTTATATTTGCCTCATTATTAGCACTGACAAAATATCATTTCTGCTAGATTTTTTTTCCTTTCTTAATTTTATTCTTCACAAAAAACTGCCAAAGACAGAAAATTATTCTGTAGATGACTATCATTACACCTGCAAATGCACTTTTGCTCTAGTGATCTGAAGATTTGTGATATACTCTAAAAATTCTCTCCAACGATGGGAACTATAGTCAATTTAATTTCTTTTCATTTGATATCAGGAGTTTTATTGGGGGAAATTAATTTTAGGGAAAGGAATTCTTCGTGCATAAGAATTGTTAATCTTCATGGACTTCTATGTAATGTACTATAACCAAGAGACAAAGAGAATAAAGTATTCTCAGAATATCATTATATTTTAATGAAAACAACTTGGCTTCTTGAATTTTAATAAATTTCCTTTATCTTTGGAGAAAGGAAAAGAAAGTAGAAACCTAATTAGATTTTTCTTAGCACTTTGATGTCCATGGGACATTCTTTAGAAGATAATCAACCCATCTGTTTTTTTCTTCATTTTTTTTCAAAGCTGGAATATTCCACAATCAGATTGTTCACCGCAGTAATTGTTGTAAATATCCTCTATACATCTTCACCAAGAAGAGACTATTTGCACTTGACTTCTCAAAGGTGTCAAGTAATTGGATCATGGCTGGTAGATGTCATTTGAAGGCGATGGATTATCATTTGGAAACAGAATCAGCCAGAAAATCTTCATGAGTTACTCTAATCAAGTTACCTTATGAATTGGGGGATAAGGATTAGGGTTAAATTGCTTATTTCAATCTATACAAGTTTCAAGAAGGTGGGCAAAATAGCTCACTTGGGCAATGTGCTGTTTTACTATATGCATGGTCTAATTGAAGCCTGGCCCCCAACACATTGAAGGAAACTTTGCTATTGTCTATTTAACTCTTTCTCTTTCTCCCTGACTCTCTCTCTCTCTGCCTCTTTGTCTCTTTGTAAGAGAAAAAACAAAGAGAGAAAATAAGTTAAAAAAATTATCAGTGATGAGGAGGTTGCATAATGGTTATGTAAAAGACTTTCATGTCTGAGGCTATCTGGTCCCAGGTTCAATCCCCAGAATTATGATAAACTAGAGCTGAACAGTGCTCTTACCTAGCATGCCCACTCTATCTATCTATCTATCTATCTATCTATCTATCTATCTATCTATCTATCATCTATCTATCTATCTCTGTCTCTATTATCTATCTCTCTATCATCTATCTATATATCTATCCATCTATCTGTCTGTATTTTTATTAAAATAAAAACATTTAAAAATAAATTATTAGAATAAATCAGAGTTGATTGTTTTGGATTATCTATTTTAAACATGAATAAAAAGGAGAAGTTAAATAGTTTTAATTAATTTATTTTTTGGATAAATATAGAAAGAAAGTGAGGTGGATGGGGGAAACAAAGAGACATCTGCAGCCTTAATTCACCACTTGGTGGTGCAGGAGATTGAACCTAGGAATTTGGAGTTGCAGGTATGAGAGCCTCGTTATATAATCATTATGCTACTTCACCTGCCCTGATAAATAGATTTCTTCAGTTTGGTAGGATAATTCATCAGTGGTGTACAAGGCTCTGGATGACAATAAGAATGAAAATAAACCACAAAGCCATATGCCATACTGTCATTTGACAATATACAGCCCTACCTACCTTCTCTGACTTTCCATCAACAGCAGACACCAAGCCAGCCATTCTCTGCTGCTAGGCATGGTAATTTTATAGTGAGATTTTATTGACTACAACTAATTGATATGCAAATATAAGTAAGGAGGGCAGGGTAGGTAGCATAATGGTTATGCAAAGAGACTCTCTTGCCTGAGGCTCCAAATCCTGAGCTGAGCAGTATTTACACACACACACACACACACACACACACTGCAAAAAAAAGAAGGTGGGAAAAGTCGGTTTGGGGTTGCATTAATTTATATTTATATATCAGTTTATGGGCAGCTCTATAAGAACGAGGATGTATATTTGTCAGAGTTCCTTCTAGGAGAGTTTGCTAGTTACATTATTCCACATTAAGGCTTTTGACAAAGAATAATAGACCACCATAGAATTGAATGTGAAAAAGATTTCCAAGGGATAAGACCCAGGACAGTAGAAAACTTACTATTATTATTTTTTGTACTAAGCACATTTTCCCATCATTCTAGTGACTCAAAAATATCAACTAAGAACCCACAATAAACATATAGTTTGTACAGACATAGGAAGGAATAGTTTTGAATTCAAGATATTGAGAAGTGTTTTGATACTTAGAGAAAAGATTTGATAGTCTGTAGGCTTTTGCAAATCTGTTGGCTATAATTTTCATATGATTCCTTACAAATAACAAATAAGGAATTTTAGTCATTCAGTACTTTTTCTGAGGCAGGACTAGCCCAGCAAACACCAACCAAGCAGGTCAGAATACAAGAACAAAAACTGGATACTTCATTATATTTTGGTCTCATCCAGGAACATGTAAAGTATGGTTCTGCCCACCAGGTATGGCTCAGATTAAATCATCCAATTTCTATCAAATTGCTAGTATTTCAGGATAATGTTCAGATATATCCAGTATTATGTGAATTATCCATCAAATCCCCACATTTCATTCCCATATGGATTCACTGGCCACACTGTTGCACTTTTAAGGAAAGACATTTGGAAATGATTGGAATCTTCAACCCCGGTTGCACTCTTTCAGTTACTCTGATTTATGACAAGTTGAGAGACTTTAGGAAGCAACACTAAGAACTTATAAAAATAATTTCTTTCTAACTCTTAGAGATTGAAAACCTGTTTGGATTTGGAAGACAAAACATGTAGTGTAGCCTGATGTTTACTTAAAACTAAGGTAGCCAGGGGAATCAGGCTGTAGCACAGTGGGTTAAGTGCACATGGCTTGAAGCGCAAGGACTGGCATAAAGATCCCGGTTTGAACCCCCAGCTCCCCACCTTCAGGGGAGTCTCTTCACAGGCGATGAAGCAGGTCTGCAGGTGTCTGTCTTTCTCTCCCCCTCTCTGTCTTCTCCTCCTCTCTCCATTTCTCTCTGTCCTATCCAGTAATGAGGACATCAATCACTACAACAATAATGAAAAACAACAAAGGCAACAAAAGGGAAAATAAATAAATTAATTAAAAAAAAAACTAAGGTAGCCAGTACATAGTGCAAATTGGAATTCACCATTTGATACCCTCTGGCAACCTGAATATGAGCAGAAATTTCTGTGAAAACCAGAACAGTAAGTGGTGAAAAGTGAAAATAAAAATTAAGTAAGAATACAACAAATATATATATATGTATATATATATATATATACACTTATTTGAGAGAACTGACATTTTATGTATTTTATATGCACACATTTTCTAGAAGTTCAAACCTTTTCATTGAAGGACAAACTTTTGTTTGACTTACTTCTCAGAATGTTCAATAATAACTTATAAAATGGAGATGCAGCCTATTCTATGAAAGTTGCTTCTGGGGAAAAAAAAAAGGTTTAGATTTAAATTTGCTCAGGTAAATTAAGACTAGCTCCCTAACAAAAAATAAAATAAGAGAATGTGAGTCATCAAGAAATAAAATGAAGTAATATTCCAAATTCAAGGCTGTAAGAAAGGAGCTTGGCACTCTCCCAGTAGTTTCAACTAGCTTATTTCAAATCATAAAAAGATTTCCTATAAGATATCATGGTCTTGGGGGAGGAGAAACCCATTCATTTTTATTCTTTTACTGATTGAACTTTAGTTTCCATTGTAAGTCTTTAGAAGCATAGTTTCTTGTCAATAGATAAGTCTACAAGGTTACTTACCACACCCATCACCAAAGTGACAATACGATCACACCAGATTATACAACTTTGGTTCTCTCTTTCTTCCTTCTGATTAACACTCAAGTTTTCACAGTGTAAATAGGTTGTGGTTGCTATTATTTTTGCAATTATTTTTTACTTAACTATTGCTATTCCGTGAATGTTGAGATGATGTAATGTTTATCTCTGACTTCTTAACTTACTTTATTTTGGGTCATCACCTCCAGCTCCATGTACCTGTTCTCAAAAGACACAGTTGATGCAGTGTTACTTTCCTTTTAATTACAGAATGGTGTCCCATTGATTTATGCCCCATAGTTGCTTTATCCAGTCTTCTGACTATGGATACCATTTTCTGACTGTTGTGGACAGTGCTGCTATGGACACAGGCGAACTTCAACAAGACAATTTTCATGTCCATCAGATAAATGTCAAGGAATGTTGCAGGACTGATGATAAGCTGTTTCCACTTTTGTTTTTAAGGACTCCCCTATTGTTCCACATAGGGACTGTATCAGTTTGCATTCCCACCAACAGTCTACAACTTTCTTTTTCTCCACATCCTTGCCAACACCTACTGTTTCCAGCATTTTAATTGCTACTAGGATTATCAAGCAGGCATAGGCACTGCACAACAAATCCACCGCTCATTACTCCTTTTTTTTTTTTTAATATGTGGTAATGCAGAGAGATTGGGAGGGGAGAAAGAAAGAGAAAGGAGAGACACCTTTGGCAATTCTTCACCACTCCCTCCCTCTCCCTGTTCCACCATTGAAAGTGTAGACTAAGAGCTCACACCTGAATCTTTGAACATAAGAGTGATGTGTAAGCTTGACTTGGGCACCACCACCAGGCTCCTACATCTCTTTAAATATAGTTCCTGTTCATCTGTATGAGGTAGTATCTCCTTGTGGCTTAAGTTTTCATGGAATAAAAATTTCCTTTAAGTCTCTGTAATTGGGGACTAGTCAGCTATTCAAATTACATCAGACAGAATTGCAGGAGAAATTAACAAATTCAACCACACCTGTGTGGGGAGTTCACATAAGGAGCTAACTTGAAAGCCAGTGAGGTTGGCCTTTCTCCATCAATATAGCAGGCTTTAAAAAGGCTGTCCAGGGCTCGGGAGACAGCATGATAGTTCTGCAAAAAAGACTTTCATGTTTGAGACTACAAAGTCCCAGGTTCAATCATAGATACTAGGAATGAGTAGTGCTCTGGTAAAATAAAAATAAAAATAATAATAATAATAATAAACATTGATACATTTTTTTTGAAGTTTACTTAGGGAACTCAGACCCAAGAAACACTGAGCTAGCCATGTGGCCAAGCAACCAGTGGAATAGATGCATTTTTTAGACAAAAGGCAACACTAGTCCCCAATCAGGTCTGTTTTATGCAGATGAAAGTTTCCAGTCAGTGTAGTATTGATTGATGGAGAGCTCATTAAAATAATGATAGTTGAATTTCATTTCTATGGTATCTTTGGCTTAGAGACCTAGCTTGATTTTCTCCTCAAAGTTGAAGGTGACTGAGCTTCCTTGAGTGTGTCAACCAACGCCTCTAGTACCTCACGCTCCGTAATCTTCAAACTGTTTCTTTCACAGGCAAAGAGGCAAAGGGTGGTTCTATACTTCGGTTTTTTTGTTGTTGTTGTTGTTGTTTGTTTGTTTTTTAAATAATATTTATCAGGGGCATGTGGGGTTTGATCTTTCCACAGTCATGAAATATTGGTCTTCACCTTTAAGGAAAGAGGAAAGGAAACTCACATAATGAGCATAAGTATACTCTTTGGATAAAGACCATATTTAATTAAATTATTCTTGAGTCATATATGCTGGTTTCTCTGATAGAACAATTCCTTGCAATAACCCTAGTTCCGTCTCATACTCTTCATCATCAATTTTTATTATTTTATGTGGTAAAGGAAGTGGTCAGTGTTACCCTGGATGAACAGTGTTTTAATCAACAGTTGTTCAAAATTATCCATGTCCAAAATGGCATGTGTCAGGGAGTTCAAGTTGAGTATTATGGGGAGATTTATTTCCCTCAGGCATCTTGGATAAGTAAAAACAAATGAAGAGCTGCCATTAACATTATGTGAAGACAACTAGTGGGAGCTTCTCAGATAGATTGAGCAAGCCAAATTGTTTTCACCTTATCACTGGAATTGCCAAAGATTCTGGGAACTGAACAAAGATGGCAGATATCTGTGTCCTTAGAGGGTGAGGAGATGGAAGAGAGCCACTCCCCCTGCCCCTTCTGTATCTTTTTGTAAGACAAGCTACAAAGTTAGTATACAGAGGAGAAAAGAAAAAAAAAAGCATAGCAGAATGAAACAATGCCTTTGAACTCAAGTGATAGAGTTCATATGAAACACAGAACCTAAACATTGAATTCACTGTGGGAATTGTACTTGATTGTACAGAAATTCACTTCATAGCAGTGAAAATATGAGCTTATGAGTTGGTTCTGACTTGTCTAATCAACTTGGATTTTGTGGAAAATAATATCAGCTTGAGAAAAAGAAATTAGATTAAACTGTCTTTTATTTGTTAGACTACAGAATGTATGAAAGTGTTTCAGGTTTTTCAAGAAGTCTGATAAGAAATACTGTGAATGTGGAATGGAATATGTTTAAAAGATATGTTTTCTAAACATAGGTGAATACACTGGGTTAGTCACACACAGTGAAAAGCACTGACTCATGTAAGGATGCCCAGGTCCCCACCCCTGGCTGATGCCCCTGGTTCCCCACCTGCAGGGGTGTCACTTCACTAGGTAGCAGTGAAACAGGTCTGCCGATGTCTAACTTTCTTCTCCTTTCTGTCTTCTCATCCTGTATCAATTTCTTTCTGTCCTATCCAACAACAACAGCAGCAACAACAATAATGACAACAATGGGAAAAAATGGTCTCCAGGATTAGTGGATTCATACTGTTGACACCGATCCCCAGCAATAACCCTAAAGGCCCTTCGGAATATGACTAAAATAGGCCTACTAGCTATCAAAACAGAGACTTCCAAATCTTCATCTGCAATATTCCATCCTTTAAGTTCATGATTAGTCAACAATTTATTTGGCTTTATATGCTAACTCTTCTTTCAGCCTCCAGGTTCAAGATGCTACCATGATGCCAACCGGACCTCCCTGGGCAGACAACCCCAGAATGTGTCCTGGAGCCCCGCCTCCCCAGATAATGAAAAAAAACCATTGAAAACAAATGTCCTATAGGGAAAACAAAAAGGATGCAGATATTTTTAACTTATATTTAAAACCATTGCATTTCTAATAGCTTCATGTTGAGATTACATAATAAAGTCCATACTTTAGCAAGTACCTTCCAGAGGTTTGAAATCTCGAAAGAACAAGACAAGTAAAATGATATAATGATGATTGTACTCTTAAACACATCACCATTCTTCCTAGATGAACCTTTTAGGAGAGTGGAAAATTATCACAGTATGCATATATATGTAAGGTGTCACCTCACAATGAATTCACTGCCAACTTATTCTAAGCACAATCAAATGAGTAATTGTGGAAAGGTAAATAAACTTCATGACAAAAATATTTGCAACAAGTTTACCATCATAAAATAAAATCATATTAAAAGCAGAAGGAAAGTGATTAACAAGTCTATCAGAAAATAGATTGTTATTCACTATGATACCTTTCAGACAAGTCAGTTAAAGTCACATGAAATAAGCTTATAAATGCCTTTGGCTTAACCTTTCTTTTTCTCCACATCTTTGTCAACACCTTCTGTTTCTAGCTTTTTAATTGCTTCTCTGTTGGATATGGGTACTGACAGGTAGATCCATACCCCCATTCTGTTTCTGTCTTTCTCCACTGGGGTAGGGCTGTCAGAAGGTGAGGTTCCAGGATATGTTGGTGAGGTCATCTGCCCAGGGAAGTCAAGTAGACATCATGGTTGTATCTACAACATCTTCAATTACTTCAAATACTTCTTAATGTTCAGGACCTTCGAAGAAAAAACTGTGTCCATGAGAAAGGCTGCCAAAAAGGTCACATTAATACAAAGGCATTCAGATTAAAGTTTTGTCTTCTCCATTGATAGGAATCTCCCAAGGAGATACCCATAATTTTTAAGTTATTTATACATTTTTAGAGGTCCTGACTATGCATGATTTTATGACTCCATGCCATTGCTTTATAATCAGATTGAGTTGGGTACAAAATAGCATTTGAGCTTCTTCTGCTGTTATTAATTACCACATGTGGTGCCAGGGTTTGAACCTGCACATGCAGGCTCCTTCTCTGAAGAACTAACTTTCTGCTCCCCTTCAGTTAAAGATTTACTTTATTTACTTCATGTGAAATAGAACTTGGCAGACGAGGGAGAAAGAAAAAAGCCAAAGCACCACTCTTCTGTACTCAATTCTAAGAATAAGGTCAGAAATCTCAGGTATGCAAGTCTTGTTGACTTATCTTCGCCCCCCCCCCCCCCGCACCCCCACCCTTCTCTTTTAAAGATAACCGCTTATCTACCTTCATCAATCTTCCTGTAAAATCAGCTTTTTCCCAAAGATATATTCAGCTGTCGTGAGATTCACATCATGATCCCTCGCATCTAACATTCCCATGGTATCCTACAAAGTAATCAGGAGTCAGATTCTACTGATTTGATGTTCTGGATTTAAGAAGGACAAGTCAGGAAACAAACCCAACACTTTGATCTCGATGGATGGCCAATGCAAGTGACATCCTCAGCCAAATGTGAACTGCATGAAGAAACTTTTTTTTAATTTATTTTTTATTTAAGAAAGGATAAATTAACAAAACCATAGGGTAGGAGGGGTACAACTCCACACAATTCCCACCACCCAATCTCCATATCCCATCCCCTCCCCTGATAGCTTTCCCATTCTCTGTCCCTCTGGGACTATGGACCCAGGGTCATTGTGGGTTGCAGAAAGTAGAAGGTCTGGCTTCTGTAATTGCTTCCCCGCTGAACATGGGCATTGACTGGTCGGTCCATACTCCCAGTCTGCCTCTCTCTTTCCCTAGTAGGGTGGGTCTCTGGGGAAGCAGAGCTCCAGGGCACATTGGTGGGATCTTCAGTCCAGGGAAGCCTGGCCGGCATCCTGATGGCATCTGGAACCTGGTGGCTGAAAAGAGAGTTAACATACAAAGCCAAACAAATTGTTGAGCAATCATGGACCAAAAGGTTGGAATAGTGGAGAGGAAGTGTTGGGGGGGGGGGTACTCACTGCAAACTCTAGTGTACTTCTGCTTTCAGGTATATATTTTGCACTGGTTTATGGATAAGTGTGAACATATGCTCTCTCTCACAGAACCTGGTCTATATATATGTTTTGGGACTTTGTTAGAAAGTGAACCACCTGGGATGGAATTAGAGTATACTATGAAAGGAAAGGTCTCAACCGAGTAATGAAGCTGAAGGGTTGTCATTCCACACCTGTAGTCTCTGGACACAGTCTTAGCTGAAGCATGTTGAGGTGGCACTCATTGTGTTGATTAGGTTGCAATCGACAGATGTGATATTATTTGATATGGATTGGGAGAGGCATGTGGGAAAGTGGGCCCTTTCCTAAGGTTCAAGGACTGGAGGAAATATAGGCTCTCTAGTGGAGATGTGAGGCTCCTGTTTTTAATACACCAAAGTGTGGAGAATAGTATGGATCTCATCCATCATATTGTATTTTTATTGTTTTTATACTCCCCTTAATATACTGCTAATGCAATAAGTTCAGTGTCCATTCATCATGTTGTATTAGCATTGTATAAGATAATCTAATACAATCCTGAATATATCATTAAAGTCCATACTGAGTCCTTACATTAATATCAGGACATTTCCAAGTACATTTTCATGAAGCTTGTGAATCTCTCATGTGCCAAGATGTAATAAGTGGCACAGAGATGTCTGCTGAGACCGTCATAATATTGGTGAGGGGACATTATTAATGTGTTACGTTAGGCATTCTGAAGGCAATCATGGAAGTTTGTCCCATCTGAGCAGTGAATCTGCTTTAGAAGTTAACAACATTTTCTATCTTATGTGTCACAGAAGGGAGCAGGATTCTTCTTGAGTGAAAAAGTAGGGTAGGTATTTGTCCTCTCAGAATCTACTTGAATTTGGTCACTGTTTACCACCAGCAAATGAATACCTGGTTCAGGCAATAAGATATGGAAAGATGAACTAGGCAGGTGAATATGTGAATATTCACTTACTCTGCTAAGGCTAGTCATTTGAAAGGTGAGTGGCCCTGGACAGAGTTGGAACTATAAAGACAATATTGATGATATCTAAGAGTCTATGATTTTATGTGAAAAGATTATTGAGTAGCCACCAAGATAATTAAGCAGTGATTCATAACAAGGAAAATTCAAAGATGTTATCTAACAGATGAGAAATAGGAAGCTGCATGAAAGAATACTCTGTGTAGAAAAATCCCAGTAAGGAATTAGGGTGGATTTTATTTTAAAATTCATATCAAAAGTCAGTTTATTTCTAAAGATAGCCAACATTGCTACAATTGGGCATAATAGGAGAGTAGAAAATAAATAAGAAGATTGTACTGTTTTAGATAAATATTTTAATAAATTAGTAAGACTATTTGAAGATTGATAGTATCACATAAGATTGATTATTCATTGTTTTAATTATAAGTTCAGGAGTAGCCCTGTATGCAGGATAAGAAGTACAGAGGGTTAGGAATGGAACTGTTTTTACAACTCCAACATGGACTCCATAATGAAGTGTAATGAAAGTTTGAATGTGTTTCAACAAAATAGGTCACATATTTAAGTTTGAAGATGAGTTGAAATTTGTTAGCTATTTAGTGGTTTTGTTTATATATGTGGCAACATCAAAATTGGGGACTATTTGAATAGTTAATGAAGAATATGAAACATTTATTTAAGAAGAGTGCACTTACTTAAAAAGAGTCGGGCAGTAGCATAGTTGGTTAAGCACATGTGGTGCAAAGTGCAAGGACCAGCCTAAGGATCCTGGTTCAAGCCCTGGCTCCCCACCTGCAGGGGAGTTGCTTCACAGGCGATGAACAGGTCTGCAGGTGTCTATCTTTCTCTCCCCCTCTCTGTCTTCCCCTCCTCTCTCCATTTCTCTCTGTCCTATCTAACAATGACATCAATAACTACAACAACAATAAAAAACAACAAGAGCAACAAAAGGGGAAATAAATAAATAAATATTTAAAAAAAAGAAAGTCGAGAAGGTTAAAATGGAATATGAATTCAATTTTGGAGAACTGCACCATAGCATGGTGAGGAGATGAAGATACAGTCCCAGGGCAAGTTTGGGTTATTTACATTGGCTTTGAGCCTAGTGAAATGTGCTGTCAGATGTTAGAATGAACCCACTTCTTCTTCTAGCGTTTGCCCTTTTCCGTAGCCAGTCAACAGCGTCAGGTTGAGCCTGATGTAAAGTTTCGAGACCTCCTTTGAATCTGGAGAGGTGGCAGTCGTTGACTATGTGGGTCATAGTCTGTCTGGAGCCACAGGGGCAGTTCGGGTCGTCTCTGGCTCCCCAGCGATGGAACATAGCGGCGCACCGGCCATGGCCTGTTCGATAGGGATTGAGGAGGGCCCAATCATAACGTGCTAGGTCAAAGCCGGGTTGACGCTTGCAGGGGTCTGTGATGAGGTGTTTGTTCTTTACCTCAGCTGACTGCCAACTCTGTTTCCAAGAGTCTGGAACAGAGAAGTTCAGTGTAGGCGTAGGGGACCAGATTAAGTTGGAGGACTAAAAGAGCAGGACCAACAGCTTGAAAGCTGTCAGGAGCTGCTTGTTGCTGGTTTTGAAAGTGACTGGGATCCATATGGATTCAGTCGGCTAGGAAGGATCATCAGTTTCCCCAATGAATGGGTACTAACGGGATGCACCACGGGAAGGTCGATCCAATGCATCCCAATGAACCCACTGAAAAGAGAAAATAGGGAACTATCAGAGCAGAAGGACACATTTATGACTCAGCACTAATATACTTTCTTCCTTGAAATGAAAATAAAATGAAATGATAACACTTTGAAAATCATACATTGAACATGTGGCATTGAGGTTTGGGGAAGCAGTTGCATGGAGCATAGGCCATTCCGATATAATAAAACTCAAAGAAAAAAAAAAGGATCCTGTAGAAGAGAAAAATCATCATATTTTATTTTTACCTTTTTCAATATTGGCTCAGCCAAAGAAGAAATAAGTGAAATCCCTATTTATAGCCCCATTTCTTTTCATGGAGAAGAGTCCATTGGATTTTTGACACTTATCTAGATCAAGACTTTATAGGAAATGGGATTCCCCCCACCTCCATGGTCCAGTGGGTAAATGCCATTTCCAATGTCAGAAAACATGATCTATTTCATCAGCTCTGCCTTCTGGAGTACATCTTCAGTCAAGTAGCCGTCGAATTCCATCTGCTTGATTGCTTACTGGGAGTGGATGACTTTCTCTGCAGCTGATTCCAACAGAATTCTCATAAGATGACTGAGGTGCTTTCAAGAGACATTCATCTTTAGTTCTTCCCTTTGAAGCTGGGAAGGTTATCCTGAATGTGGAGGACTAAGAAGAAACCTATTTTTCTCACACCCTCAGACACATACCCAGATATGTAAGCATGGGTTTATGCACGTATGAGTGCATTATACATGTGTGTGAGAAAAGGTGTATATATCTGTGTAGCCATCATTTTGCAGGATTCTAAAAAAAATGCCAATTCACTGAGTGCTAATACATTTAAATTGTGTAGTTTGTACAAATAACCCATCACTTCTTTACCATTCATATGAGTCAGGGTTCATAGTGTTGTAATTTTGCAACCTATCATCATTGAGTTTGACTTAGAACACCAATTTGATTGATTTTTGCCAATTTGATAGAATTTTGACCATTCTCTTTCCATTGTTTATTAGTTGAAATTCTATTAAAAGATCAAAAAGAAAAAACCAAAAAAAAAAAAAAAAACAGCTGACACAAGTTGCTGGGTTGCTGGGGGCTGGAATTTTCATTTTCCTTAGGATCCATGACATACCCACTGAAAGGCTCTTGTTTATTCAGAAGAGAGTCCATAAAAAGTCCTTTTACAGTTTATTATTATAAGTGATTAGAATTATTATTATTATAAGTGATTGGAATTATTATTATTCTTGATTGAAATATTCTATTGAGAGGAGTTTATAGGGGATAAAAATAAATAAATAAATAATAAAAAACACCAAGAAGCAGAAAGGGCAGCATCCTCTGTCCTCTTTTCTAGATAAAGCATCTGTAGATAGAAGAGTATGGACATTGGATCCCTTAGAAATGCAGGTCACTATCTCAAATCTAATAAAAAATTCCAAATTTCTCAGAAGCATCTTTGTTATTTATGTTTTTATTTTATCATAATAAGAGAGATACAAAGAGAGATAGAGAAAAATATCAGAGCACTGTCAAGCTCTGGCTTATGCTGGTTCTGGGGACTGAACCTTAGACCTTGGGACCTCAGGCATGAAAGACGTTTTCATAACCATTATGCTGTCTCCATAGCCCTCTATCTGGATGGAAAAAATTCTAGAAACAGTTAAATATACCTGTATGGGACCCTATTTCCACAAAAATCACCTCACATAAGAGAGAAAGCTTCATGGGGTGTATGTGGGGGGATGGGACACAGTCTTTTGATGGTGGGAATGGTGTTTATGTACATTCCTATCAATTTGTAGTCACAAAAAAAAGAGAGAAAGCAAAAAGGATGATTTAATTTTTTTATTGATCCCGAGATGTATTTAGCATTTCAATCTTAGAACAATTCAGCAGGGTTCCATATTTTTATGAAGAGATACAAGTAGTTTAATAAATACAAGTGAAAGAAAGTCATTTAGATATTTTTCCTTTCCCCTTTTTTTTGAAGATCTTCAGTAAGGTATTAGACCATCCTGAAAGGAGCTATAAAAAGTTAGCTTCATTTTCTCCTAACATGCAATCCAATAAAAATAGAGACACCTTGGGTTTTAGCTAATCTTAAGTCAACCTAGACTGCAGGTTGAGATCATCTACCCAAATCAGGAGTTTCAACTATTTTCTCGCAAATGTCTGACACTGTAGAAACCAATAATCACTGACAAATACAACAAGTAGATTCCACTTTCTACTGCTGCCTCTTTGCTATATTCTGGATTCTCTTTTCCATGGAAAATCATTTTTTTATAATTTTATCACATTCAACAATCTAGACATGGATTCCAAAGCAAGAGAAGGTATTATTAACATATATCAATTTCCTCCTTTTGCCCAGTATAAGTTCATTGAAATGTTTACTTTCAAATTTGGTAAAAGCTGTGACTGGGGAGGTAGCATTGTAGGAGGGGCAGAGAGAAAGAGAGAGAGCAAGAGAGAGAGAGAGAAAGAGAGAATATTACTTGCATGCATGCATGTAGTCCCAAGTTTGAAACTTGAGTTTGACCCCCCTCCCAGTATCATATAAATTAGAGTAGTTATCTGATTCCACTACTCTCTCTGTCATTATTAAGATGATAACAGCAAACAGATCATGGTTACTTTTTTCTTCAAATCATTTTATTGGGGAGATAATAATTTACAATACAGTAGTACATTACTGCAAGTTCTCATCTTCCCATTAGATGGCTGCAAAACATGTTCACTACTGAAGTTAAATGTATATTTTTCACAAGATACTTCTCCTCCTGGCCTCAATCAACTGTTAAAATGTTAATTGTCATCTTGCACTGTACTTTGCTAGCAGCGTTCCTACTTTCCTCAGTCACCCAGAAGTGGGTAATTGGGATGAGTACCTTAACTGATATTTCTATCAGTAGTTCTAGCATATTCTGACACACAGTATGTTGGTATCCTTCTAATTCTGCTTCTAAAAACTTCTTCTGTTTCATTTGGTTTAATCCCCCCTGCTTAACACTGCATTCTATTTACATCACCACTGTTAACTAAGCACCAGCATGCCTGCAGGGCATTGGTTTGATCCCACTTAAAGCTGTGGTTTATTTACATAAACCACTGTTAACTAAGCACCACCCTACCTCCAGGGCACTGGTGGTTCAGTGGTAGAATTCTCACCTGCTCCACCCCCTCTCCTTGTCACACCCTGATTTTCACCAATCTCTTTTTGCTACACCCTCTCTACGTCACATCCTGTTCACACCCTACTTGGCAAGTATACATAAGGACAGGATTGTGAGTTTTAGTTTAATTTAGTTTAGCTTAGCTTGGCTTGGCTTAGATTGTGCTGCATTCTGCATGAATAAAGAGATAACTGCGTATAGCTCCGCCGTGAGTCCCTGGTCGTCTGTCTCCCATCAGTGAAGCTCCGCCCGGCAAGAGTACAGCATATGTGTTTATATTTCACATGGATGAGTAAATTAGTTGGGATTCTTAAGAATTAAATTCTTCATATTATGTATTTTCCTGGCTATAGAATTTAAGTCAGACTTGTCTTTTTTTAGGAGCAAACATAATAAGCCATCCTCCATGATAGAAACATAGATGTTTGCACATACTAATTTTCCTTCTCTAAAATTCTTCAACAGCATGTTAACTCTCTAAAGAATGTACTTGAGATTCATAAATTGTAAGTTGATAAAAATATCATAAAAATCCATTTAATATTTTTTGCTGATTTAATCATGATTTACTTGATTATAAATGCATCTAACACCACTATTCTGTGCCTCCTGTTGCCCAGTGATTTATAATTATCATGGTTCTCAAAAATACTTAGAGATAGTTTACTTTTTTTTAAGTTCATGTATTTAAATTCTTTATATTTACCTCTGAGTAAAACTATCTAATAGTTAACACTGACATATTATATGCTAATACCACATAAGGCATATTTAATAATGTTAGGATTATTGATTTTTAAACATTGTTAAATTATTACAGTGATTTACAAGATAACAACCACCAATGTTCTATGTCCCCACATCCAGTGATAAACACAATAGTTCTCACAAAGACTTAGAAATAGTTTGGTCATGTGAGGCATCTCAAGTTCTATGACTGCCTTCTGACCCTGTTTGGGTTTGGATACCGGCAACATTCAGTTTAAGGGTTGGATCCCTAGGATGTAGCTGAAGGTGTGACTGTTCCTATCTCAGCATGATGACATAGACAGATGACTCCATGAAACCTTCATTGGTCCCCAACACACAGAATATTTCTGGTGTGAATGTTGCAGCCTTATATATTCTATATCTGTTTGTTGGGAGACATCGTCCCTGGTCTTGAATTTTCATTTTGCTCATATTCTGCAACATAGGTGGCTATTGTAACCTAAGGGAAAATAATATACACTATAAATCATAGATATATAAAAACAAGAGCTCCTCTGAAGGAAATGATGGTCTACAAGAGTGGCATCAATTTCTGTACATGAGGCAAAAAGTTTTAAGGGTATAGAAAGCACTTAGCCAAAAATACAGGGAGACACAGAAAATGGGAAAGGTGACTTGAGAGGAGAAAATGAAATTTGAATTGGATCTCTTAAAAGACAGGTGATGCTCAAAAGGCTGAAAGGAAGCAGTGAATACTTGTCGAGGTATTGGGCACAGAATGAATATACAACTAACTAAAGAAATTGGTCTCTGAACAAGTAAGGGGTAAATTTCTTCTGTGTTTTCACGTGGGGGGTTGTCCCTCTGGGGTTTTTTGGGGGCCTAGAAAAGTATTATAACTATCGGATAAGTCAGATAAATAAGTAAGTAAATAGATGATAGATAGATAGATAGATAGATAGATAGATAGATAGATAGATAGATCGAAGAGGAAATAGATGTATATCCTTAACTGAGGAATACAGGAGAAATGAGGTTTTGAGGAGAGGACAATAATACTACATTATGAAAGGAATTTGAGAGGTGGAGATGTTCTCACATTAGGGGAGTGAGAATGGCTTATGGAGTGTCTGAGATTCTCACAGGTGTACAGTGATAGCTCAGTGTTGTCTTATATTTTTCTGATTATCAGTGGCATTGAGCACCTTTTCATATGTTTACTGGCTCTCTGGATCTCTTCTTCAGTGAAGTTTCTGTCCAACTTTCTAATGGAATTTTTTTTCTTAGTGTTGATTTTACTGAGCTCTTTACGTAGTTTGGTTATTAGTCCATTATCTAATGTGCATTGTATAAAGATCCTCTCCCACATTGTAGGGTATCTTTCTGCTAGGGTAGATGTATCCATTGCTGTGCAGAAGCTTTCCAGTGTGACATAATCCTGTTGATTTATTTTTGGTTTTGTTTCATTGCTATTGGATTTAAGTCTTTGACTTCCTTTCTCAAGCATAAATCATGAAGTGCTCTGCCACTGTTTCCCTTTTTGTATCTGATAGTTTCCGGTTTAATGTCCATGCCATTGTCCCACTTGGAGATGACATTTGTGGGTGATGTTATGTGGTAGTTTAATTTCATTCATTTGCATGTTTCAATCCAATTTTCAACACCACTTGTTGAAAAGATGCTCTTTCCTTCACTTGTTTGAGCCTTCTTGTCAAAAATTAGTTGTCCAGAGAGGTGGGGGCTTTTTTCTGGGCTCTGTAAGCAGAGAACCACCATTTTCCTTCTGAATATCAATCGCCTGTGTTAATCAAAGGAAGTACAAGTAAAGATTAATAAACAAATGAAATGTATTTGATTAACTAGACTTTCTCTGATGTTCTATATTCCTGGGTTCAGTAAAATATCTTGCTGAGTTATATCTGTCAAATGCACTAATTTATAAAGGAGCATTTTGTGCATTTAATTTACCTTTAATTTGATTTACCTGATAAAATGTTTACTGTTGAAGTGGACTAAAAATTTAAGTTAATTATTAGTCTCTGGATATTTTCCCACACAATACTTATAAAACAAACATCAGACCTGTGTGCTCTCTTGGCTGCCACACAATGACTAATGGGTGATAAATAAATTCTGCACTAATTATAGACAAGACACATGAATCCTGTGATTTCTGAACTCAGTAGCACTTAGATAGACCGTATTAATTTGTGTATAGGTTCTGCTAATTTGTTAAGGCTCCTGAGACATAGGGAGATTCTGATCTAACATTCTATTCAGAAGTCACTTATTGTCTGTGCTTTGTGTGTCTTCCTATACCATCTACGACTGACTAACCAGTAAGGAAGCTATTTCAGAGTCTCTAACACCTTTGGATCATGGGATACATGTATATATAATATATATGTATGTATATAAATATACACATACACACATACACATACATATATATTATTCAGTTAACTTAAACTTTTATTGAAAAAAACATGCAAGGGAGAGAGTGAGGTAGAGGAAAAGAATGAGAGAAAAAGGACTTAAAAGTGACTTACATATAGCTCACAGGTTAGTCCTAGGAAAGAGTGAGAAAGCAAGGGAAGAGAGACTTCCATGGTTAAGGTCAGGGACCAAGAGAGAGAATGTGCTTAAATCTCAAACCCCACCTACACCTTTGTAAAAAAATTTTATTTATAAAAAGGAAATACTGACAAAACCATAGGATAAGAGGGGTACAATTCCACACAATTCCCACCACCAGAACTCCGTATCCCATCCCCTCCCCTGATAGCTTTCTTATTCCTTAATACTCTGTGAGTATGGGCCCAGGGTCATTATGGGATGCAGAAAGTGGAAGGTGTGGCTTCTAGAATTGCTTCCCCAGTGAACATGGGCATTGACTGATCAATCCATACTCCCAGCCTGTCTTTCTCTTTCCCTAGTGGGTTGGGGTTCTGGGGAAATGAGGCTGCAGGACACACTGGTGGGGTTGTCTGTCCAGGGAAGTCTGGTTGGCATCATGCTAGCATCTGGAACCTGGTGGCTGAAAAAAGAGTTAACATATAAAGCCAAAAATTTTTGACTAATCATGAACCTAAAGGCTTTAAGAGTTCATATGAAGAGTTGGGGGTGGGCAGGTCTCCGTTTTGTAGATAGTAGTCCTATTTTAGTTATATTCCAAAGAGCCCATGACCATGCTAGTTTTTTTTTTCCTGAGCCTAACATCTGATATGCAAATGGATCCATACTATATATACATATATACATATATATATACATATATATGTGTGTATATATATAATTTTCCACCAGGATTATCACTGAAACTTAGTGTCTTCGTAATTTCACCATCCCTGGCAGATATTTTCCTTTTCCTTTTAGAAAGAGAAGGATAGAATGAGAAAGAAAGAGAGACAGGAGAGACACTTGGAACATTCTGCACCACTTGTGGAGCTTATCTCTGCAGGTAGGGCCTGGAGACTTGAACCTAGGTCTTCACTCATGGTGACATGTATATCTATCAGTTGATGTACCCATCCCCATTGGAAGAGAATACATAATTTATTTTGTTCAAGAAATGTCCTTTAACCCAATGACTAGTTGAATTAAAATGCAGATATTGACAGGTGTTCTATTGATTTGTAATGATATTCAGCTTGTTTATCAATACAATTAAAGGAGAATGTAATGTACTAGAAAAAAAATCAGTAGCAGAGTTCATCTACCAAAATAATGGTAAAGATGCTTATCATGTTCATAAAACTACAAAATTTCAAAAGAGTTGAATCAAATCCAAAAGTAATTCCATACTACCTAGAATAAGCTATGCAACCATCACCTTGGAGAATGAGAACAGTTTTATTTACGTACTAGGGATGATGTAGAGTCTGGAGAAATTGAGCTTTGCAAAATTCAGGATTTCATTAATGACAGGTAACTCCTACACATACCACACAATTAACATCCATCAATTAGTCCTGTTCCACCAAGGGATTATTCTCTTCTACAATGGAGCTAGAATGAAAGAATGCCCTAATTTTAAATCCTCCCTCCCCTCCCCCCGACAGACAGGGCTTTGGGAAGAGATTTTTATTTTCTCTGCCTGGAATTCTCTCTCAGTGTTTTAATCATGCTTCATAATGGAAGGTAAGTTCCCTCTGGGTATCAGAAAACAAAGGCTACTCTAGGTGTTAGAGTGAACCTTTGGGATACCTTTGAGTGCAAGCTTTGGTTACCACCCCAAGTAGAATATTTTCATATTTAAAAAACTATGTTGGGGGCCATGCTGTTGTATACCTGGTTAAGCGCACACATTACAGTGCACAAGGGCCTGGGTTCAAGCCCCAGGTCCCCACCTGAAGGGGGAAAGCTTCACCAGTGGTGAAGCAAGGCTTCAAGTATGTCTTTGTCTCTGTCTCTCCCCCTCCTCTTTCAATTTCTTTTGTCTCTATCCAATAGTAAATGAATACTATGTTTATAAAGAACATAAAGATATAGATTCCATAGCTCCAGAGCTCCTGGTGATTAATTTTAATGCCTGGGGCTTTTGTTTTAGATGTGTTCCTGAAGCCTAGGATGACTGTTTTTATAGCTTCAGTCTCTTCTTCTTCTTCCTAGATTTACTAGATTGAGATGTTTGCAGACTGACAAATTCAGATAATTTGGGGCAACACTGGTGTGTCCTTTCTGTATTTAGGTATTCTCTGTAGTTATATTCTCCACACTGAACTGGTAACCAACTAAGATGTGTGGAGTTGAGAAGATTTCTTTGTAATATATGCTAATGACTGTCATTTGGCCCAAAATGTGCTACAGTTTCTATGTAACACTTTGATACTGCTGGGAAGATGTTCTCCTAAGTAGCTTAGAGTTAATTATTATCCTCTTACTACTTTCATTTGATTCTATATTATCATTCAACACCTTGTTAAAACTTCCAATACCTAGAAAACCATTTTATAAGTTTATCACCTTTACTGAAAAGATTTGGAAAATAAATTAAGAACACTTTCTTTATAGATTTGGCTTTTATGCCTTGAAAAACATTTCAGAGAACATTGGAATTTCCTAATATCTTATTATATTACCTTGAAAATTGAGAATTTAAAATGGAAGCCTAGACTTTGAATTAAAAGGATATAGCAAGTATATTCTAAAAACCTAGAGATAACCAGTTTAAACCTAACCAATCTGAAATGGATGAATAAGAATTTTAACATGAATAATTTCTAGGGTAACTTGAAATTATAGGGCTTAGGGGTAGTGTTAAATATTTGCTTAATATTTATTGTTATATTTAAGGCAAATTTGTAGGAAATTAGAAGGATTTATGGGAAAAATTGTTTTTCAGCTGGTTTCTCCTGTGTCTTTTGGGGGCCTCAGTGTTGTTTTGTAATTGGGGACAGATGAGGCTTCTGGAATTCATGCAGAGAAAGGTTCTTTATAATTGTCTTTGAAGCCATTGTAGCATGGCCAGTCAGACAGACAATATTCACCTCCTAAACTTGCTTACTATGATTACTCTGTCATGTACTAGTTTTGTAATTTTAAGAAGACTTTCAGATTCTTGGACCTCCAGTTTCTCCCCTTGTCCTGTGGAAAAGAAAGACAGAGAAAATGGGAGAGAAGAAGCACTATCTCCCAAGTATTGGGAGTGAGTTGTGGAGTATAAGTTTGCCTGATATGTGCCTTGATATTATTTCTAGTTCATCTTTCCATGATGCCTTCAGTAGATAATGAGGTACTGTGCAAAGAGTCTCACCGATCTTAGAGAGTGTGTCTGACCATTAGTTCCTAAGATTATGATGTCCCTTCTTCATCATCATCATCATCATCATCATCATCCACTGATCTATTTAATGAGAGAAGCAGAGCACAGCACTCTAGCATACACAGTGCTGGGGAACTTGTGGGCTCATGTTTGCAAGCCTTTTCTCCTCTGCTGAGTCACCTTGCCTTGTCTGTCATCTTTGTCTTGATCCTCCATCAGAAGCTCTGTGTCATTTCTTCTGAAGTGACAATGACAAATATGGGAAAACACCAGTGACAAAACCATGTTAAATCAAATAAACTGCTATGAGTGAAAGTATGTTCATCCTGCTCGAGGCATCTGGTGTAGCTCTTGCTCTTTCTAATCACATATACATACCTGGAGACCCACAGTCACAGTGTGTGGGATTCACAGAAAGGCTGTTTAGAGAAAACTATCCTCAGTTCCCAGCCTTTTGGAAACATATGATGTGATGAATAAAAAGAAACCCATGCATATATGGAAAATGTCCAAAATATTTAAAATCTTAATACTTGTGCTGACCAATGGGGAGATAGCTTAGTGGGTGGACAGAGTGCAGAGTCTTTGTCTTTCAATATGATCCCATCATACTGCAAGATAGATCTCTGGTTTCTCTCATATGAAGCTATCTATCTCATAGGAAAGTACATCATTCAAAAATTCCGAATATTTGAATTTTTGCCCCTAAATTATCTTTTATTTATCACAAAGTAAACCAATTCTTGGAAGAGAAGTCAGAAAGTAGCTTCTGATGATTATATCTTTAATCCTTTCATCTAAATACCATTTTCTACTCGAGTGAAAACACATACTGAGGCATTAGAGACTATTTGGCTTTTATAGATGTGGAGATGAATTGCTGTAAGAAAGACAACTTCTAAAAATTTAATTCCTGATATCCTATGATAGAGCCCAAATCTCTCCAAAATGTTATCTTTAACTAAAAGCTTAACTTCAGTAGAGCTGGTCACACTGGATGAATTAGGTGACTTAGGTAACCATTTAGTTGCTGAAAACACTCTCCTGAGGATAACTGAGACATTTCATTGCCTTCAGGATGAGCTATTCGACAATCATTGTCGCTGACAATAGCAACCTTCTAGGTCAAGCATACACCCTCAACTGAAATTCTGAAATTCTGACTACACATTTGACCCCCCACACACAGGTAATCACATATAGGTCTTAATCTTTAGTTGTCTAAGATCACCATTTAGTTAATGATATATATATAGTTAGTGAAAAACACTTTGAGAGAAAGAGATTGACAGAACAATGGACAGCTTTAGGTAATTATAGTGCTGGGGATTGAACCTAGGACCTCTAGGGTCTCACGTTTGAAAGTCTGATGCATTGTTGTGCCACTGTCTCCCCAACCCATACAAGTATTCAGTAAAATTACTTAAGGATAAATAAGCAGCAGTAAATATATTAAATAATAATTTGAGTAAGTATTGCAACTCTGTTAAAAGCTTTATTCATATAATTCATAAACACTAAGTAGCTTATGGAATTTGTTTATGTAGGTGAAAAGTAAAAGCGCTTTCATTTAGAGAACTCATCATGGAAGGAACTTTTAAATTGATACAGCTGTCTATACAGATAATGGCCCCCTTCACCCCAACAGTTAAAACTGTCTTTTATCCTTTAGCATTTTCGTTATGAGCTGAGGGATTGTTCATTCTGATTCTTCTAATCCTCATAATACCTGGACCATTATTACAAATCCTTGCTGTTGGGATAGTATCCAATTTCTTATGAATCTCATGAGTGTTAAAGAAATCTTGTTAAATGAAAATGGAGGTATCACATCTTGCAAGGAACTGCATTTGCAATTCAGTGGTTTAAGTGCTAATATCAAGAGAAGACTCTCCTTAAACTCACAGGAGTGTTTTTTTTCTTCCTTTTTTCCCCCTCCATCTTATGTTACAATATACATTAAAAAGAAAAAAAAAAGACTTATGAGCACTTTTTCATCACTCATACAAGTGAGCAAAGTCCATTTTATCAAGATTCCTGCTTGAGGTGACAGGATAAGTATCACCACCATCTTCTGTCTATGAGTTCTTTGAACTGGAGCCTAAAAACCAGAAGACTGGACAGCTATGGCCATTTTCTACATGTCTTGTTTTACTGCCAGATATAGTATCATGTCTCCAAGTTTCTTACACTCCAAGGAAGAAGTGTAAGAAAGTTCCTAATGTAATAAAATATAATGAGGTTGTTACAGGTTAAGGAAACCCTCGTTGGCTAGTGCTGTTAATAGAGATATTAACGCTGGTGGGATGTAAATTAATATTGGACTGTTAAGACACCATCCATTAACACAACGTGGCAGAAAGAACAGCAGCTTTGGGATGAGATGCTGCAAGGTGGATTGCAAGGTCCTGCTTCTGTGCCCTTGCAGGACCTGCTGTTTGAGTTGAGTTGCTGTTGAGTCCTCTAAATTCAGTCTGAGCCTGGAAGTAGTGTGTGTGTGTGTGTGTGTGTGTGTGTGGTGGTGGTGGTGTGTGTGTGACTTTTACCTAGTAGAATTCATTTGATTATTGATTTATATAATGTGTATATTATAAGGAAAACACTTTGAGAGCATTAACTATATATTAATCCATGATGGTAACTATTATGAATTTGAACTTTCCTATATTAGGCAATGAACCACTGAAATATTTATAGATTTTTAAACAGAAGATGAATAAATTTTTAACGTATGTACAGGGTTAGAGAGAAAAATATGTAACATCAGAGCAGGGTATAATGGACATATTATGAAGTGGAGACAGGAACTCAGAGGTATCAGAAGTAAGTGGAAGTTTAAACTGACAGTATCTATCCATTTACCTATCTATCCATCCATCTGTTATGGATAGCATAAATGTATAAAATGTATAGCATACTTCATATATACTGTATACCATAGAGTCATATAAGACTTTCAAACAAGTAGCAGAACATGTCTCTAGTTAAACATTTTCTTCCTGGAGGGATCATCTTATACAGGAATACTGACTTTCTTTCTCTGGACTTTCCTTTTGAAAAAGGGTGAAACCAAATTTGGGAAAGGTGTATAGATATCGTTGACTATAAACCCCATCGATTTGATGTAATCTGGGGCCCAGATTCAGCTTAGGAGCCTATGATGGAGCCCTGCTTCCCCAGAGCCCCACCCCACTAGGGAAAGAGAGAGACAGGCTGGGAGTATGGGTTGACCTGTCAACACCCATGTTCAGTGGGGAAGCAATTACAGAAGCCAGACCTTCCACCTTCTGCATCCCACAATAACCTTGGGTCCATACTCCCAGAGGGTCAAAGAATAGGAAAGCTATCAGGGGAGGGTATGGGATACATAGTTCTGGTGATGGGAACTGTGTGGAGTTGTACCTCTCTTATCCTTTGGTTTTGTCAGTGTTTCCTTTTTATAAATAAAAATTTTTAAAAAGAAAAGAAAAAGAAAAAGGGTGAGACCTTTAAGTGAGAGAAATCAGAGTTGGACCCTGAGTTAATAGAAGTGCTTTTCAAGCCAGTGAAGCATGTAGTCAACCAAATAGTGTGCGTGAATCCATATAAACACACACATACACATTAGAGTTCTACTTACAACAAACATAGTAAGAACAGATGCATTTCATTCTTTTATGAAGACATTCTGCAATATATGTCACTGTACT
The DNA here is from genome assembly GCF_950295315.1 of Erinaceus europaeus. Taxonomy (NCBI): domain Eukaryota; kingdom Metazoa; phylum Chordata; class Mammalia; order Eulipotyphla; family Erinaceidae; genus Erinaceus; species Erinaceus europaeus. Next base: position 86,086,625 of record NC_080176.1, read on the forward strand.
TTTTCTCAATCAGGTCTACTTTTCCCTTTAGTTCCCGGTGTTAAGTGCTGAGAAATAAAGTCCAAGGAACTTATTCCCTCCCAAGAAGACCATCATTCCAAAGACATTGTTGACTTTGCCCAAGGCATGTCATTTGTTATTTAAGAAATGTGTTTTGCTTTTTCGCTGGAGAGTTGAGTCTACAATCTTTCTTACAAATTGTCATTCCTTTGATTCTGTTTCTGGGGCCAACAGAAATGCTTTGTTCAAACAGCAATTGAAATCTGCTAATATTAATAGGCATTAATGAAAGAGAAATTTTGTGTATCTCTTAACTAGTATTGATTCCCTAGAAGGCAATGTAGTTTAGGGATATATTTATAACTAAAAATCTCTTTTTCTTAATTGCATTTATATCTCTAATCCTTATAGGACTCTAGATGTATCACATAATGATAACTCTATATCAATAACTGAAACATCTAGCTAAGTTATGTCTTATAATTCATTAGCAATTTATTGACTTTGGTTGTAAAAAATAATTTGCTTACAAAATGTATCATAAACCCATTTTATGAATTGTACCAAGTCTTAAGAGGGAGGGAGGGAGGGAGAGAGAGAGAGAAAGAGAGAGAGAGAGAGAGAAAAAATATTCCTTTAAAAATTACAAGGGAAAATTTTGACTATATTAGCTAGTAAAGTTTTTTTTTTGTTTTTGTTTTCCCCTCAATAGCTTCAAGTTATCATAATAGCTGTATTTTCCTCTGGTAAGTTTCATCTGTAAAGTTTAGATGGCTAGATCTCCATATTCTGACTTTCTAATCACTTACCTAGTAACCAAGCATATCAACTCAGTAACTGCGAGGATCCTGGAGAAAGTGTCCTTCTCTCAGAAGCTGGGCTTCAGATATTGGATATATACACTTGAATGTGACTCTTGGGTCAAAAGTACCAGAGTGAGTGTGAGTAATGATATAAAATATAGATGCTTTGCTTATCGTAGCAGTCCTGTTATTTTGAGCTTCATCAAATATAATTGCCCAAGTTCTGACATGTTTTCCCCAAGATATTAGAATGGGATCATCTTGTAAAATGGTTGAAATTAGCATTACATCCTTGGGGAAAAAATGTGCATTCTCATCTCAGGATGAAGTAGAGTAATGCCAATCAGAAGTGCACACGTAAAAAGACTCAGCCAGGCTACTCATCAGATGAGACACCATTTTGTCTTAAGAAAACACATGTTTTTGTGGGTGAGTTAAATGACAAGGAAAAAAAAAATTAAAGGCTTTCCTGCCTCCAAGTCAAGAGCTTCTCTAGGAGGTGAAGATTTTCACTCTGCTTTCCAAGGAACTGTCAACAGAACAGGAGGTATGAATAGAAAAAGAAAAAAAGACTAGTCAAAAGGTATAAAGAAAAGAAAAGAAATAGCTTTGGAAGTTCAACTGAGATTGCAGTAAAGGAAAAATAGCCTCATGGGCTTGCATAGTGTTTTTATAACATAAAAATATAGGGCATGGAGTGATGAAATATTAATGCCCTTCAGCTGATGTTTCCAGGAGAATATTTAATTATAAAAGAAGTGTTATTGTGCAGCACAGTTGGAGACAGTCTCAATGAGACAAAAAATATTTGGCAGGGACAGGGATGCAGATCATTTGTACATGGTGGTAATGAGTGGACCTTGGCTGAACAAGCACAATTCTTTATGAAAAAATTCAAGTACATTATTTTGAGTAATACAAGAATACTTGTTAAAGTATCACATACATTTCCATTATGTAAGACCAAAAGAAGTTCTCACACAGAAACGAGCTCTAGAATAAAAACCTCAAGACCTCCCATTTAAAATACAGCATTTAAGATATTTAGGACAGAGCTGCTAGTGCATCTATACTATTATGTCAAGGATCTAGGTAGTTTCTGAATCTTCAATATGTCTTTTGGCTCTACAAGTTTTAACATTACCACTCAGCCATGAGTCCCTGGTCGTCTCTCTTTCCCGCCTGCGAAGCTAGCCCAGCCCGGCAACCAAGGACTTTACATAGTTTTGCAGAAGCCAGCAGAGATTTCAATATCTACCAAAGACTGGTTCTCAGATGATTTGTTGATTCCAAGATGGAGGCTGTAGCATCAAGTCATAGGGCCATGGAGGCTAAAACAATGATCATAACCTTGCTTGTGTCTTTTGAGTTTCCAGGGAAAAGACCCAATTTCACTCTCCCTTTCACAAAACTTTAACCATACATCCAGCAAACAATAATATATCTGCTTGCATTCGTTCACTAGAATGCTCACTACGCCCTTAGAGTGAGAATAATGATCTCTAATGCAACAAAGTACATGCAACAAGCATGGGATGTCAGCCTTGAAACCTTAAGAAAACATAGTTGTGAGATCATACTGACCAACAGGAAATACTGAAAGATGGCTAAATTCAGCTACATAAGCAATAAAATTTCCATTAGACAAAACACATTCCCCAAAAGCTTAAAACATGTTTTCAATGCATATGAATCCTGAAGTCCTAGTAGTCTCACATAAAAAGTGCCAGACCATGTTCAGCGGGGAAGCAATTACAGAAGCCAGACCTTCCACCTTCTGCAACCCACAATGACCCTGGGTCCATGCTCCCAGAGGGATAGAGAATGGGAAAGCTATCAGGGGAGGGGATGGGATATGGAGATTTGGTGGTGGGAATTGTGTGGAGTTGTACCCCTTCCTACCCTATGGTTTTGTTAATTTATCCTTTCTTAAATAAAAAATAAATTTAAAAATAAATTTAAAAAAAAAAGTGCCAGACCGTCTACCTTCTGCATCCCACAATGGCCTTGGGTTCATACTCCCAGAGGGTTAAAGTGTAGGAAAGCTATGAGGGGAGGGGATGGGATACAGAGTTCTGGTGGTGGGAATTGTGTGGACTTATGCCCCTCTTATCCTATGGTTTTGTCAGTGTCTCCTTTTTATAAATAAAAAAAAAAATGAAAAGAGGTAATTAACCTCAGATTCTTGAGATAGTTTGCCTTTGAGGATTCTGAGAAATGAAAAACCTCAACAGATATACTTGGAAATATATAAATATGATCCAGTTAAAAGAGTGTCTACTGGGAAACCATATTTAAAGGGGAAGAAGGGGAGACAGGCTAACATTCAGTATTAGACATTCCCTTGTTCCATGAAACATGACAGGCATCCCAGCAGGAGAGATATGAACTTTTTTTGGAGACTGAATCTAATGGACTGGTGCCCCTTTGCAGAAGGATGTTGTTATGTGTGTTGGCCCCTAGACGGGAAACCATGATGTCTCTGTTGACAAGATCTATGTCTCACTAGGGTGTTATCTGACAGTGCAGTCCCTGAGGTATTAGAATAGACATCTAAAAATAATCAATAGGAAGGAATAAAAAGGAACTCTACCAAAAGTTCATTATAAGAGCCATTATTTAAAAAATGCATAGATATGAACAGACGCACATTTTTTTATTGTCATGCACACATGGGCAGATGTATCAATATGGTTAACCTTTACAAAGGTGGTTGAGAACAATCGAGGCGGGGGGTGGGCAGTAGCGCAGTAGAGCCGCGGGTTAAGCGCACGTCGTGGTGCAAAGCTCAAGGACCTGAGCAAGGATCCCGGTTTGAGCCCCAGCTCCCCACCTACAGGGGAGTTGCTTCACAGATGGTGAAGCAGGTCTGTAGGTGTGTCTTTCTCTCCCTCTCTCAGTCTTCCCCTCCTCTCTCCATTTCTCTCTGTCCTATCCAACAACAAACGACATCAACAATAACAGTAATAACCACAACAAGACTACAACAACAAGGGCAACAAAAAGGGGAAAAATGGCCTCCAGGAGCAGTGGATTCATGGTGCAGGCACAGAGCCCCAGCAATAACCCTGGAGGCAAAAAAAAAAAAAAATCAAAGGAAAACGTCCCATATAATAACATTATCCACGACCTGCTCAAGGATCCATCTGCTTTGGGCTACTGCTCCCCACCTGTAGTAGGGAAGCTTCATAAGTGGTGAAGCAAGTCCTCAGGTGTTTATCTTTCTCTCTATCTCCCCTCCTCTCTCAATTTCACTCTGTCCTATCCAAAAAAATTTTAAAAATCTCTTCCCAGAGCAGTGGATTTGTAATGTAGTGCCAGCACTGAGCCCTAGCCATAACCCTGAACTCAAAAAAAAGAAAGGAAGAGACAGAGAGAGAGAGGGAGAGAGGGAGAGGGAGAGGGAGAGAGAGAGAGAGAGAGAGAGAGAGAAAAGAAGGAAGGAAGGAAGGAAAGAAAGAAAGAAAGAAAGAAAGAAAGAAAGAAAGAAAGAAAGAAAGAAAGAAAGAACAACCCCATGGAGTATGCTACATAGAAAAACTAGAAGATAAATATGGAATAGTGGTTATTTCTGGGGTAGACAGATTGTCATCACTAAATGCTACACAGCTAGCATAGACAGGACTATTATTTAACTTACAAGAATTCCATTAGTATTATTCTTTATTTCATAACATTATATCATACATATTTACAATTTTAATATTTTCCAAAACAGTGAATGATTTTAAAAGAGACTTCACTGTTACAAATATGTTTGGTAAATTTGGCATATAAGGTTTTTTGTTTTTTTAACTCTTTCTTCCTCCTCTCACTAGTTTTCCATTTTTGGACATAAAATTCTAGAGTAAAAGATAGCATTTTAAGTTTCAAGATTTTTTTGTGTGTGTCCTTGAGAAAACTTAAGGAAGAAATGTCAAAACTTTTACTTTATATAAATCTCACAAAAATATTTCTGACAAGTTTGAATTTTTTTTTTCTTTTTCTTGCAGCTAACTAGACAGTCTCAAATCACCAAACATGGAATTCCAATACGTCAGCATAATTGTGACGGAAAATCTGCACATTGAAAATGTTCACTTCAGTGTTTATAATAGTTAGAATATCTATGTTAATATGCAACGTTTATTGCACTATGTATGCTGTCTGTATTTTTACATTAAAATTGATAACTTGGAAAGTGAAGCTGAATATTGATTATACAAAACTGTTCATACTATTTTGAATTACTTTACAAGCTTTTCAAAAAATTTAATATTTATTTTCCCTTTTGTTGCCTTTGTTTTTTTTTTATTGTTGTTATAGTTGTTGTCATTGTTGGATAGGACAGAGAGAACTGGAGAGAGGAGGGGAAGACAGAGAGGGGGAAAGAAAGATAGACACCTGCAGACCTGCTTCATCGCCTGTGAAGCGACTCCCCTGCAGGTGGGGAGCCGGGGGCTTGAACCTGGATCCTTATGCCAGTCCTTGCTCTTTGTGCCACCTGCACTACATGCTTTTTTTTTTTAATAGAGAGAGAATCAAAGAGGCAGAAGAGTTAGAGAAAGAGCTAAAGACAAAGAGACAGAGAGAATACATAGCACTAAAACATCCTTTTATGCCTTGAGGGGCTGAGTTCAAACATGGTTCATCCACATGACAAAGCAGTATACTATCCAAGATATCTATTTTGCCAACCCCTAGCCCATATAATGCATATTGGTAGTGATGTGGTAATGAGGGTACATTTATACAAGAGAAGTCTCAGTACATCTCATCTCTACCAATCTGCCATCCTCTTCCACCAGAAGACATTATGCCCCTCACATAATTCCCTTCATGCTTCTCCTCTCCCCCTGCTAAGTGATGATGATCTTAATCATTGTGATAAGTTGTTAGGTTTACTGATTATGTTATTATGATTTTCCTCATATAACTTGAAAATAAAATTGTAAAAAAAAAAACACCAGATAACCCTCAAACTCCCATTGGAATATTTCCTGGAATTTATCATCCATTCCTGACCTTGTTTGAGTCATTTTCACAAGTATATCCTCAAATATTATGATTCTATTTCAAGCTATCCCCATGAACTTACTTTCTGACACATCATACTATATAAATAAGTATAGACCCCAAGGCTCCTTTTGATTAATATCTATTATTGTAACTTTGGATTTATGGATTTCAAATTTCAATCTACTTAAATTCATTGTTATAATTAATTATGCTGACATTCAAATTGACCCTCATTTAACTAGGTCCAGTGTCCTTTTGAGTTATCTTCCTTCAAATATTTTTAGAGTGAGACATCAAATTATTTTTTCTGGGGTGTTGAAGATAACATAATGATTATGCAAAGAGACTCTCATGCCTGAGGCTTTGAAGTCCCAAGTTCAGTTCCAAGCACCACATAAAGCAGAGCTGAACAGTGCTCTAGTAAAAACAAACAAAACCAACAACAAAAAACAGTACAATTATTTTTCATAACTGAATAATCCATCATTACCTTGTATCAAGCTTTCAACAGCCCCTATTCTAATAAAAGTGGCTTTAATCTTAGGAAAAGAAAATACTGTTGAAAAATATTGTTACAGATATTTCATTTGTAAAGTTCATAGGGCAGTACATGTATAAAGGTTAGTAAAAAAAAAAAGTCCTTCATCTATTTTTTTCAGTTATTGGCAATTCATAAAGACTAATTTTGATGATATTAATACACCATCAAAAATGCATAGCAAAGTTGACAAGATAGTTGACCTTGAACTTGCTTTGCCATGCACCTCATTCAGGCTTGAGTCAGCCACACACACCCCTCACACACACACACACACACACACACACACACACACACACAAACACACACTATACTGGAGAAAACTGTGGTGTCATGCTGTGTTTCCCTCTCTTCTGACTGTCTCCATCTTTCTATCTAGAAAAAGCTAAAGTTAGCTCAGAGAGGTGAAACTATGGGGGTGGGGTTGAGGGGAGATCATATCAGAAGGTAGCATTCCCTATCTTATTTCAGATTTAAACAATCTTGAATATTTGCTTTCTCAGTTTAGATGAGTTACAAAGGTCATGAAGAAGAGACTAAGGCCCTCTAAAGCTGTAAACGTGTCTTGAACCTATCGGTTGCTGTCAGGTGTAGTTTCATGTCCTTTTGTATTAAACTCTGCTATCAAATCAAATGAAAATATGCTGCTTTTCATTATCACGTTTTATGCGGCGATGTAGGAAATGTCATTTTGACTATACTAGAGAATCGGAGATTGTAAAATAAACCAAAGAGAATCTAGGGACTTTTATTCATCCCTTGGGAATTTAAATTTATTATTATTTTTATTCTTGTTACATACTGGATAGAGGCAGCTAGAAATTGAGAGGAAAGGGGAGATAGAGAGGGAGACAGAAAGATACCTGCAGCCCTGCTTCACTACTCATGAAGCTTTACCCCTGCAGGTGGGGCCTGGGTCCTTGAACCTGGTTCCTTGCACATTGTAACATGTGTGCTCAACCAGGTCTGCCACCACCCAACCCAATGCTATTTTTTTTTTTTTAATAAGACATACTCTATTCCAAGGACACTATTCTAATACTGGTAGTGGTAACAAAATCATTAGAGCTAAGAATGCTTTGGGAGTAAGCCTATAGAATATGTTAAGAAGTACAAACACCCACAAACATATGCCCAGGATAATGTGGAGCACAAGCAGAGATGTGTTTGAGGAACTAAGTCTCTCTGAATAGAGAGACTGGTTCTTTCTGAATAGAGTACACCATCAATGTATCTTTCAAAGACCAGTTAGTGATCATTTCAGCATACCTCAAGTAACGACTCTCCTTTATTTTTCTATCATCTTACCAGGGAGTTTATTGTTTATAGTGTTGTTTTCACCTGAATAAAATTGTTCATCTCTATGGTCCAGGAGGTGGCTCAGTGGCTAAGGAACTAGACTCTCAAGCATGAGATTCTGAGTTCAGTCCCCAGCAGGACATGCAACAGAGTTACGTCTGGCTCTTTCTCTCTCTACTCCTATCTTTATCACTAATAAATAAATAAAATATTTTTAAAAAATTGTTCATATCACCATGATAGCTGTATGCAGAACTCTATCATTACCAACTTAAGTCCTTCTAGTTATGTTTTGACTTATCCTAATAGGATTGCTTTAAAGGTCCATCCAAGATGACGTGGACACGAGTACTACATCATTGTTAACAGCTGAGAGTGGCATTTCATTTTGTAACCACACTTTCTTAGCCACTCATCTGTTGAACACCTGAGTAGCTTCCAGTTTGGGCTACCATGCATGCTGCTATGAACATAGGTTCACTTTCTCACTATTGAGTATGACCCTGACTGTAGGTTTGCTACATGTAAACTCAACTAGATTTAGAAATTTTCCATTTATTCTCTTTTTTCTAGTGCACCCTGTTGTTTCTAGGACAGTTGAGATCACATTTTTCTGATTCCAGAAGCCCAAGACAGTTCCCAGTAAACTTTTTTTGTGCTGTAATCTGAGGTGCAGTTTATTTCTGAAACAGGGCCAGGCAGACAGGGTATGGTGCAGTTTACCTCTGGAATGCAGCCTTCCAGTGACTCCTCCTGTTTGAAGGGGTTAGCTTCAGGACTTGGGGTTGGGAAGAGGCAAAACAAACAAACAAGACCAAACTTACAGTTTGCCTTTGTCCTAGTTAGCATTCCTAGCTAGTACTCTGCAAGTAGCAAGTTTCCCGTGCGATTTCTCTGTGTCCCTTTCTCTGCAGCTGCCCATGCTGTTATCTCTTTCCTTTCTGTTATCAGAATCTGAAGAGATTTCTTCAACAGAAGAACCCCAGGCTTGCCTTCATGCAGCCATCTTGACTTCACTGCCTATGTTTCCTCTTGATTATAAATACTCCTAATTTAGCTCAAAAAATGAAAATTGACATTACTAGTAGGAAAACATTACCTTTCCTGTCTGTGTTTGCTGTGACTCTCCTCACTGAGTGTACTCAGATTCTGTTCTTACTTATTTGTCCTCATCTATTTACAGCAGAAATAATGTCTTGCATTCCATATCTTAGCATATTTTTCTTCTGACTGGAATGTTTATAACTACACCTACCTCCTTAAACACCAAACTCCTTCTCAATAGAGGCGAATAGTTCAATCTACCTGTAAGTTTAGCAGCAATCATTTGCTAATATCTCACTGTGATACCCCCCTCCAACTGTGTATCTATTCTGTTGCTTAAGTATCAGGACTTCCCTCTTTCTTTTGATAATGTTAGTTACTTTTGAGGTGCCCTTGTTTTACAAATCTGTAAATGTTCTAGAAGCACAATTTTATCTCTTTGAGATAAATTTCCCTACCACAATACATCAGTGATCACCAAATGCCAGTAGACTGCTTGACTAACTTATTGCTACTCACATTGAAAGCTGAGGATCCCTAGATGGTGTCCAGTTGCAAGAGTGACTTTTGCTTTTTTAATTGAGGTTAGGCGATAACAGTTTACAAGACTGTCTTTTAGGTGAACCATGTCACCTTTCTTCAAACCGTGTGTTCAAACACACTGCCCACCATCATGACCAACCCCCACGTCCATTAGGAACTTGTAATCATCTTCCCCAGCCTCTCTTTAGTGACCTGAATTTCAAAATCCTTCCTTTATCTTTGATATCTTCCATTTTAATTAACTGTTATGTGCATTGGTGAACTTATGTTTGGAATTAATTTTTTTTTAAATTTTTATTATCTTTATTTATTTTTTGCATACAAATAGCCAGAAACTGAGCAGAAGGGAGAGACAGAGAAGGAGAGAGGCAGAGAGACACCTGCAGCCCTGTTTCACCACTCACAAAGCTTTCCCCCTGCAGGTGGGGATAGGGACTTGAACCTGGGTCCTTGCATTGTAAAATGGACAGTCAAGCAGTTATGCCACCACCTGGCTCCTGGGACCCATTTTTCTAGGAAATTTTTGAACATCTGGATCTGAGGGTCTATCTCTTTCTTTAATTAGGGACATCTTAAGTTATTATCCTTTATGGGATTAAGTAATTGCTTTAAAAAATTCCTTGGCTGATTTGTTTTAGTCCATGTTATGAATGAAGGATATCTATGTTGAAGACAGAGATTTGAAGCTACATTCAGCTATATCAACATTTGACAGATTGTAGGGAAGACCACCCTCAGGAGCATTAGATTATGTGTTATTGTTTTCAACCTCTTTGTAGCTTTTCATTCTGTGAATGAGCACTGAAAAGGCTGATCTGAACTAGCTTGATGCAGACACCCTTTGTCCTAGATGTTAAATATTGCAAACCTCTTGAGTAGTGAGTAGGAAAAACAGTCTTGACATGCCTTTTAGAACTCACAGCAACAAAGTTCTGACCCAGCTTCTGTGATTAGTGATACTGTATATTCCCCTTCCAATGCCACCATAAACACACACATATATACATATACACATACACATGCACATACTTATATGTAGTTTTTACCATCACTATATGTTAGAAAATAAATATCAACTAGGAGAGGAGATTAACAAACTGTCCTTAATAATCAGTCTGAGCAGTCAAGAACACCTTAGGATAATAACAATCATTCCACTATTTTTAATTACTTTAAAATTTTTTTGTAATTTATTAATAAGAGAGAGAGAAGGAAAGAAAGAGCATAAGAACCAGACATCATTCTGGGACATGCATCGCCAACGCCAGGACCTCATTCTTTTTTTAAAATTTAATTTATTACGTATTATATGTATGTATGTATGTATGTATGTATGTATGTATGTATCTATTTGCCTCCAGGGTTCTTGCTGGGGCTCGGTGCCAGCACTATGAATCCACTGTTTCTGGACTCTATTTTTCCCATTTTGTTGTCCTTGTTATTGCCCTTGTGGTTACCCATTGTTATTGTTGTCATAGATGTTGTTGTAGTTGGATAGGACAGAGAGAAACTGAGAGAAGAAAGGAAGACAGAAAGGAGCAGAGAAAGAGGAGAAAGACAGATGCCTGCAGACCTGCTTCACGGAGTGTGAATCGATTCCCTTGCAGGTGAAGAGCTGGGGGCTCGAACCCAGATCCTTATGCCTCTCCTTGCGCTTTGCGCCATATGGGCTTAACCCACTGTGCTACCGCCCCGCCCCTGGGACCTCATACTTGAGAGTCTAACATTTTATCTACTATACGTGCTACCTCCTAGATAGACCACAGTAGAACTTGATAAATTTTAACTAAATTATAAATATTAGATGTCAAAATACTGCTATGTATAAGTCCTCTATCTCTCTGTCTCATTTTTTTTTTTTCTTTCTTTTTTTTTTTTTATTAAAGAAAGGATTAATTAACAAAACCATAGGGTAGGAGGGGTACAACTCCACACAATTCCCACCGCCCAATCTCCATATCCCACCCCCTCCCCCGATAGCTTTCCCATTCTCTATCCCTCTGGGAGCATGGACCCAGGGTCATTGTGGGTTGCAGAAGGTAGAAGGTCTGGCTTCTGTAATTGCTTCCTCGCTGAACATGGGCGTTGACTGGTCGGTCCATACTCCCAGTCTACCTCTCTCTTTCCCTAGTAGGATGGGTCTCTGGGGAAGCTGAGCTCCAGGACACATTGGTGGTGTCTTCAATCCAGGGAAGTCTGGCCGGCATCCTGATGACACCTGGAACCTGGTGACTGAAAAGAGAGTTAACATACAAAGCCAAACAAATTGTTGAGCAATCATGGACATTTTTTTTCTACACTAGAATATTCTCTAGGAAATAGTTACCTTAACCCAAGCAATCTCTTGCTGATTTGCAATAAAATTTTTCGTTTTCCATAGGATGGGGCAGAAAACAGTTATGTTCTCTATTTATTTTTGTTCTACTTTATATAGATTATGTTGACAGAAATTTTCTGGTCCATTTCAAAATAATCCAATTCTTCTATGTACACTTTGCAATAATAAATAACAAATATATAATAGAAATGTTCACCACTTCCAGGTGTGTAAAGGACATTTATAAGGATTAAATTGTATCTTCTCATAATGAAACACTATCTAGGACTAGAAGTAGTTCCTGTCTAGAATGTAGAGATGAGAACTGTGATTGGCAGAAACTTTCATCAGTGTTGTTGATTGTTCATACTGTCATTTGACAATATGAAAAATTCAGTTAAAATCTGCTCACTTTTTATGAATTTACTTTAAAGTTGCTTGCAGGAGACATATGAAAACAATTTATTTGTATTGTAATACTAGAAATAAACCCAATCAGACATTACTTATAGTGAAATATATCTCTTGAGTAACCAAACAGAAAACCTATTCAGATATTATTCTTCTTTTCTATTTTCCCTATTTACATCCGTTTAATTTTCCCTTACACAGTGTAATTATTTCAGAAGAAAACTGAGAGAAAATATGTCTTGCTCTTTTGAAGTTTAATGTGAGTTAAATAATTTAAAGGTATTGAAAAAGTCTATTTATGAGTGAACATATTGAATAGTTCTTCATCTTTTACTGAGACTTTGTAGCATAAAGCTCCTTGTCCATTTGCAGTGTGTTGGTTTATTAATTATTTGGGATTTATTGTAAAGCATTTCACTAACACTTAAGAGACTTTAATTCTCAATTCATTTACAAGACATCCCACATTAATTGCACTTTTTAGGAGGCTTATATATGCTTCAACACTCTTGTCTTTCCAGTTTAGAACATTTTTGAATTACATTCTCACTTCCTTATTAGGTATAAGCATGAAAATTTCTGAACTTTCTTTAGAATATGGTAAAAAGAATGTTAAATAAACTATTTTAACTTAAAAATATAACTAAACATACAAATTCTGCCACCTTTAGTTTAACAAACAAATCAGCTGAAGTTTTAGTGTTTTTTTTATTATTTAACAAAATAAAGGAAAACGTTCCCATACACAAATACATATATCCTTTTTAAGGAAAGTCTTTTAGCAAGTGATACAACAGATAAATAATCAAAAATGAAAGAGAAATACATTGGTGACAGGGATAAAGCAGAATGACTCAGGAAGACATAGTTTTGTTTTGTGGTAAGGATATATGTTAAACTCCTAGCAGTTAATTTAGTTTCCCAAGGTCCAGCACACAGTGAACAGAAGTATCCATTATATGGCAGCAAACAATAGCCACAATCAAATCTGAACACAGATTGGTGAAAAACTCAAAAGAAAAGGAAAGTGATCCTATATTTCTTAACTGACAGTTTTGAGAATTCATCACTTTTATATAGATAATTGGAATCATTTTCTCAAAAGCTTACAATCCTAGTATTTAGTAACTTGTTTTTATATCCTTCAGCAACATATAAATTAATTACCAGTAATTTTGCTTTCCTATCACAAAAAAAAAAATAGGTATACGTCCATTTACTGACATATGATGAAGTCATTCTTTGGATCCCTAAATAGTAGTTCCATTCATTCCTCATTGACGCTGTCAAAGAAGTTTCACAGGATGGCATGTGTGCTCCCTAGACTCACTAAATAGTTCTAAACCTAGACACAAGTTAATACATCTTTTTTTTCCCCACCACTTTGCCTGTATCTACATCCCTACCCCCAGAGACAACCACTCCAGTTCTCCCACAGTCTTGGATATAGGTTGACATTTTGTATTTTTCACATGTGTATACTCAACTGTCTATACTCTGCATACAAATGAAACCATTCTGTAATTGATCTTCACGTACTTGCCTCACTGAGAGTCATCTTCTCCAAGCTATCTACTTTCTGCCAAAGGACATAATATCATCATTTCTTTCAACTGCTGAATAATACTCCGTTGAGCATATGTCCCGAATTCATACTTCTTAGAACGAGATATTTGTACAACTTATGTTCATCACAGGGATATATGCAGTAGTCAAGATTTGGAAATAACCCAAGTACCCTATGTCAGATTTGTGGATAAGGAAGTTGTGGTCTATCTAAACAATGAAATACTAATCAACTGTAAGAAAAGAAGAGACCATATATTTTGCTGTAGCATGGGAGTGATTTCTGGGTGTATTCTTCTTCAGATTTAGTGTTTGCATAAAGAAATGCTACTGATTTTTTTACATTGAGTTTGTAGCCTGACACATTCCTTATTATATTTCCTAATAACTACTAGTAGTTTTCTGCTGGATTCTTTAGGTTTTTCTATGTATACTACTGTATCATCTGCAAATAGTGAGAGCTTGATTTCTTTCTTTCCAATATGCATTCCTTTGATTCATTTCTCTTCCCTGTTCACTATGGAGAGAACTGCCAACACTATGTTGAACAGTAATGGTGATAACGGACAGCTCTGTCAAGTCCCTGAAATGAGGGGTAATGCTTTCAGTTTCTGTCCACTGAGTGTGTTGTTGGTTGTAGGTTTGTTGTATATGTACTCCACTATCTTGAGGAATTTGCCATCTAATCCCATTTTTTGTAGTGTTTTGAGCATGTATGGGTGTTGGAGTTTATCAAAGGCTTTCTCTGTATCTATTGACATAATCATGTGGTTTTTGGTTTTGCTTTTATTGATATGGTGAATGATATTGATTGACTTATGTATGTTGAACCAGCCTTGCATTCGTGGAATAAATCCCACTTGGTCGTGATGAACAGTTTTTTTGATACACTGCTGTTATCTGGTTGGCCAGGATCTCCTTCAATATTTTGGCATCTATGTTCACGTAGATATTGGTCTATAGTTTTCTTTTTTTGTTGTGTCCCTATCTGCTTTTCATAGAAGGTGGAAGGGAATGCTCCTGTTTCTTCGATCTTGGGGCGAGACCTTTAGAAGTATAGGTATTAACTGTTTCCTGTAGGTTTTGTAGAAATCATTTGTAAAGCCATCTGGTCCAGGACTTTAGTTGTTGAAAAGATTATTAATAATTGTCTCAATTTCTTTGCCTGTTATTGGTGTTCTGTAGTTCTACTTGGTTCAGTTTTGGAAGGGCATTGTTTCTGGGAATTCTTCCATTTCTTCCAGATGCTCTAGCTTGGTGGCATATAGTTCTTCGTAAAAGTTTTGCATGATTTTCTGGATTTCTGTGGTGTAGGTTATGATATATCCTCTATCATTTACAATTGTGTTTATTTGAGTCTTCTCCCTTTTTATAGTGAGTCTGGCTAGGGGGTTGTCAATTTTGTTTAATTTTTTAAAGAGCCAACTTTAAAATGACTTTATTGATCTTTTGTATGGTTCTTTTATTTTTGATGTTGTTTAATTCTGCTCTAATTTTAATGATTTTAGTCCTTCTTGTTGCTTTAGGGCTCCTTTATTTCTCCTCTTCTAAGTCCTTAAGGCATGTAGTAAGGTTGTTTATTTGAGCTTTTCCTTATTCTCTAATGTGTGCTTATATGGCTCTGAGTTTCTCTCTCAATACTGCTTTAGCTTTGTCCCAAATATTTTGATAACTCATGTCTACATTTTCATTTATTTCCAGGAACATTTGAATTTCTTGCTTGAGTGCCTTTTTGACCCCTGTGGTTATTAAGCAGCATATTGTTGAGTTTCCAAATTCTGTGACTTTTAGTAATTTTCTGTTTGTTGTTAAATGTGAGCTTTATTTCACTGTGGTCTGAGAAGATGCTTGGGATGATTTCAACGCTCTTTAATTTGTTGAGACTGTCTTTCTGGCCTAATATGTGGTCTATCCTTGAGTATGTGCTGTGTGGATTTGAAAAGAATGTGTATTTCTATTGTTGGGGATGAAGAACTCTGAAAATGTCCAGGAGGTCTAGTCAGTCCATCTTTTCCTTTAATTCTGTTTCTTTGTTCATTCTCTGCTTCATTGATCTAAGTATGAAAGAGATGAGAATGCCTGTTTCTACCCTTTGTTTGTGGTCCAGTAGCCGTAAAATAGTTTTCCATCCTTTCATTTTAAGTCTGTATTTGTCCATTTGGGTCAGGTGATATTCTTGTAAGCAGCATGTGATTGGGTTGTGTTTTCTGATTCATTCTCCAACTCTGTGCTTTTTAATGGGTGAGTTTAATCAATTGACATTTATTGATATTATGGATTTAAGGTATTGCAGTACCATTATTCAACATTTTTATATGCTCTTATCTATGACAATTATAGTGATGTTCTTCTTTATATGAGGTCTTTATAACCTCTTTCAGGGCAGGCTTTGTGATGGTGGCCTCCTTTAACTGTTGCTTGTCTGAGGAGGTTTTGATCTCTCCATCTAGTTTGAATGAAAGTCTAACTGGATATATTATCCTTGGATGAAACCCTTTCTCATTCAGGGCTCAATAGATATCTTGCCATTCTCTTCTGGCTTTTAGAGTGGAAAAGTCTGCTGATAGTCTTATGGGTTTTCCCTTGTATGTGACATTTTTCTTTTCTCTTGAAGTCGTTAGGATCCTTTCTTTATCTTTTCTTCTTTTCATTGTATCTATGATGTGTCTTGGTATTATCTATGATGTGTCTTGGTATTATCTATGATGTGTCTTGGTATCTTCAGGTCTGGGTTGATTCTGTTTGGGACTCTCTGGGCCTCTTGAATCTTTCTGTTGTCTAGGGCTGAGAAGTTTTCTTCTATTATTTCCTCTAGAATGTTTACTTCTCCTTCCTTTCTTTCTTCCTTCTGTAGGCCAATTATATGAATGTTACTTCTTTTAAGATCATCCGATATGCCTCTGTTGTTGTTTTCAGTGTCTCTCAATCTCTTTTTGAGATTTTTTTTCCCCCTCTTTCTTAGTTTTCTCTAGCTCATTCTCTGTCTGGCTAATTCTGTTTTCTGCTTCTGTTAATCTGTGTTCCCTTCCTTCAGCTTCCTTCTTCAGTTCAGTTATAGTATTAGCTTGTTCTGCTAATTGACCTTTTAGTTCAGCTATTTCAGCTTTCAGTTATCTGATTACCTTGAGGGAGCTAGTATTTTACTTGAGGGTTTTATCTGTTGTTTCCCTATTTCTGATAACCCTTTCTTCCATAATTGTCTTCATTTCTGTGATTATTAGGTTTATTATTGCTTGCATAATTTTCTTATCTATAGTTACTTCAAACTGACTTGGACTTTCTTCTGGGCTCCTGTCCTAAGTCATTGCAGTATCAGTTTTATTTGCTGTTGATTTAACCATTTTTTAATGTGGTTTGTATTTTTGTCTTCTGTCATTCATTTATCATTGTGTTTTGAGTACAAGCCATGCTAAACTACAGTCTTCACAAAGACAGTCACAAACCTCATAAAGTACAACAATATCATCTGAGGCAAAGTTTGATGCAGTTCAACCAATACCAGCTAGTCAAACAACACCTCCAGTCCAATAAGAAAAAGGAGAGAAGAGAAAAAGGAAAAGACAAATCAATAATAGACAATTATGCAATTCTACTGTTCACTATAAATTCTAAAGATAGCAAGAGTAGAAAGAAAAGGAGAAAAGACAGACATAGAGAGAGAGAGGGAGTCCACTCCGAGTCAAATTTCTTCCACAAAATAATCCACAAACAATTGTCAGTGAATTCAGAAAGCAAAAGAATGAAGAATAAGGGGGAAAAGCAGTGAATGGAAAGATATATATATTTTTTTAACTAGCTAAGAAGAGAGAAAAAGGAGGGTGGAGGGAAGAGGGAGAGAGAAACAAGTACCTAATCTTTCCCAGGCAGGGCTAAAGCCCTGATTGGTCAGGTATTCTGTCACTCAAAAGAGCTACAATTCCCTTCAAAAAGAAAGAAGAAGAAGAAGAAGAAGAAGAAGAAGAAGAAGAAGGAGGAGGAGGAGGAGGAGGAGGAGGAGGAGGAGGAGGAGGAGGAGGAGGAGGAGGAGGAGGAGGAGGAGGAGGAGGAGAAAGACTTGCAATGACACCTCTGCTGGGCCAGGAATC
Source organism: Erinaceus europaeus (assembly GCF_950295315.1). Classification (NCBI taxonomy): domain Eukaryota; kingdom Metazoa; phylum Chordata; class Mammalia; order Eulipotyphla; family Erinaceidae; genus Erinaceus; species Erinaceus europaeus. The sequence goes on from NC_080176.1 coordinate 86,104,229, forward strand.
TTGGCAAAGATACTAGCTCCACAGGAATCCTTCTCATAGCAGCTGGCCAGTTTGTGGGGACTGGTTTTGGGGTGTAAGAGAAGGGTGAGTTCAGAAATGATCAAGCCAAACATTTTCCTTTCCTTTGTCCATTTGGCCTCTGTTTGCCAGCCCATATGTGGGTTATAGGATACTTTTGTGGTGTCACTCTGACCACCCCTTGCTCTCCCTTACCACCGATGGTCAGAAATCATTCCTTCTCTCAAGAATCCCAGGTTGAAAGCTGCTTTTTTCCAGACCTCACACCAGGTGTTGTCTCAAAGTGGCCATCTATCTTGACTCTGCCCCCATTATTTGATATTTTAAAAACACTTCATCTAGTTCTATTACCTTTTGTACATTTAAATAATACTTTTGTGCTTTATTTGCTGGATATAAACAGAAAGACACTGAGAGAGAAAGGGGAGAAAGAGAGACACAGCATTGCTCCACTGCTCACAAAACTTCCTCTCTGTAGGTGAGCTAGGGAACCTGAACCTGAATACTTGTGCCTGGTAACTTGTGCTTTAACAGATACCTGCCTGCCCAGTCCCACATTGTATGTTTTTATTCTTTCATGTTTGGTTTTGCCTCATTTTTCATTTTTCTCTATTTTCCAGGTATAATTTTCCCTGAAATTATATTAACAAAGATTAATAATGTATATTTCACCTATAAAAGGTATTAGCTTCTGAAATAACAGTAATCATTAGAATGATATTGTTTTTACAAGTCAGCAACTTAAGACCTTGAAGTCACATGATCCTAGTGGTTTATAAGCCTTCATAGAATTTATGTCAATCCTAAGTACACTAAATGAATTCTATTATTCTGCTGATTTGAATATTTTCTTATACTAAAGTAATGCCTTGAAATAACTTCAATTGGAAAGCATACTCCTAGTCCTTTTAAGTAAAGAGAAAGTATAAATTATTGTCAAAATTCGTGGCTAGATGTGACCTACTTAGTTTTTTTAATGAAGGGCTGGAAACCTAGGGGGGTTTATTTTAATAACTGGCCTCCTATCAGTGTGGGAGCATATCGGTATCAGTCTGATGATTGTGTGAGTCCTATTGCATAAGTCGAGATAAGGTAGACTGACTTATATGTTTTAAATATGTAAGTAAGCCATAACTTTTTCTAATGTAGTAACTTACAATGAATGAGCTCATCAGTTATTTCATAGAGACAAATAATTTCCCCTTAGCATGTATATTAAAAGTACAACCTTCAATAATTCATGTATTCATATAACAGAATGTTGATCTATTGGCTATTAAATTAGAGTAGTTGGTTATGAATGCACAAAAATAGCTCTTCAAATTATTGTGTTATGTCGATTTTGATGTTAAAATCCCCATGCTATATTTTTTTATGAATTAGTTTTCCTTTATGAAGTACATTTTATACTTTAAAGTATGAAAATAACTTGGTGGTTGACCTTTAGCAGAAACTATTAAAACTAGTGAATAATGCTTCTAGATGCTGCTTCTTTGTTGGTTCTTAAAATAATGCCTTCCTCCTTTTCATTTAAAATTTATTTGTCTCTGTGGCCATATCCTAAAAAATTTCTTGGAGTGAAAACCACAAAATGTCATTAGTAATTGCTTCTCAGACATCCTTGGGTTCATTTAACAGAGGGGAAAATATTTCTTTCCATACTCTACAGTTTCTGATATGATTGCTAAAGTTATTGAAAACAGAAAATTGGATGTTATTCTCCATTACTATAGGGTATTCAACAAGGCAGCACCTGACTGAGTTGTGATTCCCAGTCAACTATACTAGGCAGTATAAACATGTTAGAAAGATCATTTAAATTCAAGTGAAGAACTCCTTCAACAAACAGTCCCCCTTCCACATGGTGGTAAAACCATTAATGATATAGGAAATAAACGATCACATGTAAATCAGAAAATAATTCACACACCAGTGGATTACAAGAAATCCTGCTTTCATCTGATTTGCAAGACTACAAAGACTTCATGTTATAGGAAAATTATAACTTTAAAAATGCAAAATAATCTAAAGGGAAGAAAAAAATTAGAACATGCAATAATGGTTTGATCATAAGCCCTGGTCCATAGATATTTTGCACCATACTCTTGCATGAATTTAAGTAATTTTAGCTTTGGAGACACAACACAGTTTAACTATAGGACCACATTTCAGAGTAACTAGAAAAAAATATTTACAGCAATTTTAGAACATAAAATCTTTAGTGCAAAAACTCAGGATAATTTACTCTGATATAAGCCAAATCACAATAAAGATATCTTCTGACAAATGTAATCTTTCCTTTACCCATTGCAAAGTTTGTAAGTGAGCCTCTCAGCCTTCTTCCCACCATATTGTGAACTTTCATTTTTTACTCATCTGTCTAAAAGTGCCCTTCAGGAAATATGCCAAACAAGTTTTGATTAAATATTTAATGTAAATGATTTTGTTTGTCATAAGAACAGCATTAGAAAATGCTTTGTGGACTTTAGTGATTACTTCCTACTGAAAAACAGTTGCTTAAATATTATCACCGAGAATTCAATGAAAACAGCACTTTTTCCCATACAATCTTGCTATAGAATTTCAATAATACATCCCAGGTTAGATCTCCCATAGGCCACCAATCACATCATATACCCATATTTTTAGGAGGTTTGTGTCATTAAGGAAAACTATGCCTGGCAAGTCTTTCTTCACTTTCATTTTCAGTGTTCATAATCAATGCCATTGCTCACAGAATCAATTTCCTAGCCTTCTGCTCTATATACCTATGTGAATCTGGGATGGAGATTCCTTCTCAAAGTCTTCCAAGCAAGGTCAACTGTAATAAACAAACAATAACATTAACTAAAACTGATTTTAGTGTAGCATTTCCTCATACAACCTCACATTTGGACAAACATGACATTACTCTTTGGAAACACAAGAAAAAAAAATCCTGCCATGATTTTTCCTCACAACTTATCTCATCCCATTATTATTATTTTTTAATTTGAAATTATTTTTTAATTTTTTTGCTACCTTTACTTATTTGTTGGATAGAGACAAGCCAGAAATCGAAAGGAAGGAGGAGCTAGAGAAGGCGAGAGACAGAGAAACATCTGCAGCACTGCTTCACCACTCACAAAGCTTTCCTCCCACCAGGGGTTTGAACCCAGGTCCTGGCTCATTGTAACATGTGTGCTCAAACAGGTGTCACACCATCCAGCCCCATCTCATCCTATTACTACCTTCAAACTCAAGCTCCATATTAATGATGCCTCTGAATTTACCTGTTCAAAGGAAGTCATAATGGCTTCATGACTCTCTTACACATGACTAACAGGTCTTTTCTGACATGTGTTTTTTTTTTTTGTGTGTGTAGAGGGTAGCCTGTATTTAATTGTGTAATGTTGGTTTGTATGTGACTTCAAAGAGGCAGTTTAAGTCCTTTCTCATGGAGTCTGCTGTTTCATACTTGTGCCTGGATTCCTTACACAGCCTAAAACTCAATCTACTGTTGAATTGTGTTCTGTTTTCAGCAGTGCTTCTTTATTTCCCCATCAGTCCACTGGTGGCGTTTACTGAATTTGCCCTCTGTACCATTCTTGCCTAAACTGGAATAAAGCTGCAGAAAGATATGAACAGATATCTTTGTGTCCTATATATATTTTATATTGCTCTTTTAAAATTATTATTATTATTATTTTACCATAGCAATGCTCAACTCTGGCTTATGATGGTGCAGGTAACTGAACCTGGGACTTTGGAGCCTCAGGCATGAGAGTCTCTTTACATAACCATTATGCTACCTACCCCCAACAGATGTTTTATATTATTTTATTAAAATCTGAGGATCAAAATTGTTGGAACTCACAGAAAATATTAGTTTCATCATAGATAAATATTATTTGTTGGAACTCATAGAAAATATTATTTTCCTTAGAGAAAAGATTTCTTTGGGGCAGGGGTAGATAGCATAATGATTATGCAAAGTGACTCTCATGCCTGAGGCTCCAAAATCCTAGGTTCAACGCCCTGCACCACAATAAGCCAGAGCTGAGTAGTGCTCTTGTAATTAAAAAAAGAAAAAGAAAAGATTTCTTTAATCATATAAAACATTGTGCAAAATTTCTAGGAAATTATATCATTTTACATTTCAATAAACTATATGTGATATTTTTTTCATTGCTAGTAACATATAACACAGGAGACTCTTAGCTGAATACAAGTCTTCACTATTTTATGTTTCTTTAGTGAGATTTTGATAATATACCAAGAATACAAAATATTCTGCCTTCTTCTTATACTAAGCTAAGACTAGAACTTTATTGAATGAACACATTACATATTCTTTAAGCACATTCCATTTCTTATCTCACAGTCGGATTTTGATAGACCTGAGGAGAAAGAACTATAGAGAGAACTCACAAAGTGAATTCTCAGATGCATTTTGTGTGAAGTTCAGATATGTTTGAAAAGTTGTTGGAGCTTATCTAAATACTTCAAGCAGCATAATATGTATCTTACTGCAATAATTCAGATTCATGCAGATGCTCACTGCAACTTGGTGTCTGTTTTACAGAATGAATGTAGGAATATTGTCAAATTAACATAAAGGATTTATCAAATTCTACTGTTGTATATAACATATTGCAATATTTTTTTAATTTTTAAAAAAATTTTTACAATCTTTTTTTGTCCGTTTGGGTTAAATCAAATTGCTAAACTGTTAATGAAGAGCTATATTGTTTTATAACAATTTTATAGTAATCCATTTCTTCACTTATTAGTCAGACATGATACTATTCATCTTAATGATAAAATAATTGTTGTGTCTATGAGGAAAATAGTATTGTCTTAAGAAATTGAATTTCAGGGTCTGGATGTTGGCACACCTGTTGAGCCCACATGTTACAATGCACAAGTACCTGTGTTTAAGTCCCTGGTCCCCACCTGCAGGAGGAAAGCTTTGCAAGTGGTGAAGCAATGTTATAGGTATGTCTCTCTGTCTCTTTTCCGCTCTATCCCCCCTCTTTCCTCTTGATGTCTGGCTGTCTCTATCCTGTAGATAAACAAAGATAATAGGGAGTTGGGCAGTAGCGCAGCGGGTTAAGCACAGGTGGCGCAAAGCGCAAGGACCTGCATAAGGATCCTGGTTCGAGCCCCTGGCTCCCCACCTGCAGGGGAGTCGCTTCATAAGTGGTGAAACAGGTCTGCAGGTGTCTATTATTCATTCTCTCAGCCTCTCTGTCTTCCCCTTGTCTTTCCATTTCTCTCTATTCTATCCACCAATGACTACAACAATAAAACAAGGGCAACAAAAGGGAGCAAGTAAATAAATAAATATTTACAACACAAATAAATAAATATAATAAACAAAATTTAAAAAATGAAATTGAGGATATTTTTAATAACATTTGTACAAAATCACTACTATTTTGAAAGTAAAATTCCATGAATCTTAATTCCATCGGTCTTAACTAAATTTTGTCTTTGGATCTTTCACATCAAATTATATTATTTTGTGAGTGTAATTCCATTGCTCTGTTCCAGATACATATACATACACACACACACACACACACACACACACACACACACACACACACAGAGAGAGAGAGAGAGAGACCACCACATGTAAATTCCCCCACTGTTTTAGTGCTCCTGTGTGATGTGCTGAGGACTTGGACCTGGGCTGCACACACAGACAGGCATGAGTGCTCCCAGATAATAGCACATGAACTGCCTTGAGGCCTCCAGTGTTCTAAGCTTTAACTTCATCAACACAAATTATCAGGGAGCAAACTCTAGAAAACATATCCATACACTGTACCCAATGGAGATAGATGAATTTCAAAACTGAATTCTAAATAAGCAAACAGATTTTATGAGAGAAAAGTATGCTTCAAGATTTCCTTAGTGGTTTCTGCAATAGTGCAGTGGATAACAAACTGGACTTCCTAGGAGAGAGTCCTGAGTTAGAAACCTACGATAGAATGTTTCCAGAGTGATTCTCTTGTTCTCCTTCTTTTCCACTTTATCATTAATAAAAAAAAATCAGTATTTTTTAAAGTATTCTCTTTTTTCTTAAGCTCTTTTTTCAATACTTATTTTCCCCTTTGTTGCCCTTGTTTTATTATTGTAGTTATTATAGTTTTATTGTTGTTGTTGGATAGAATAGAGAGAAATGGAGAGAGGAGGGGAAGACAGATAGGGGGAGATAAAGAGGAACACCTGCAGACCTGCTTCACAGCCAGTGAAGAGACTCCCTTGCAGGTGGGGAGCCGGGGCCTCAAACCAGGATCCTTACACCTCAAACCAGGTCCTTGCGCTTTACAACACATGTGCTTAACCTGCCCTACTCCCAAGTTCTTTTTTTTTTTTTTTTTTAAATTGTGAGTTAATGGTTGTTCAGTGGTAGGTAGACATATAGGTATAGTTACTTATCTTCTCATGCATCCTACAACAGGAGGTCAGGCTTCCTGGCTTCCTTCTCCCTTCCCCTTCCACCTCCTTCCCCAGAGTCCTTTACTTTGGTGCAATACACCACACACTGCCCACTTTGACTCTGTGCTTTCTCTCTCTGTCTTTATTTCTTAAGTGAGGTCATTTGGTATTCTCCCTCTTTTGGATTTATTTCACTTAACTGAAAAGCATTTTCTTCTGATGATACTACCAACTTCATGAGTTAAACGTTTAAAGCACAAAGCTTATTTATCAAAAATGCATATAATTAGCTTAGATGTTATCAATTAGACTAAGAAACTGAAAATATTTTAAGTAAATTGTCTTTGAGAAAAATGTGGGGGCTGGATGTTGTCATATGGAGCTGGGTGGTGGCACATCTAGTTGAGCACACATGTTACAGTGCACAAGGACCCAGGTTCAAGCTCCTAGTCACCACCTGCAGGGGAAATGCTTTGCAAGTGATAAAGCAATGTTGCAGGTGTCTCTCCCTCTCTATCACCCCTTCCCTCTTGATTTCTGGCTGTCTCTGTCCAGTAAATAAAATAAAGATAATAAAAAAAAGTTTTAAAAATTCTAAAAAAGAGGGAGTCGGGCGGTGGCGCAGTGGGTTAAGCGCACGTGGCGCAAAGCGCAGGGACCGGCGTAAGGATCTCGGTTCGAGCCCCCGGCTCCCCACCTGCAGGGGAGTCGCTTCACGGGCGGTGAAGCAGGTCTGCAGGTGTCTATCTTTCTCTCCCCTCTCTCTCTGTCTTCCCCTCCTCTCTCCATTTCTCTCTGTCCTATCCAACAACAAAGCAATGTCAACAATGGCAATAATAACCGCAACAAGGCTGCAACAACTAGGGCAACAAAAAGGGGGAAAAAAAATTCTAAAAAAGAAAAAATGTATAGTGTCGGACAGGGGTAGGTAGCATAATAGTTCTGCAAAGAGACTCTCATACCTAAGGCTCCAAAGTCCCAGGTTCAATCCCCTGCACCACCTTAAGTCATAGATTTGAAAAAAAGTTGATTTAAAAAATGTGTAGTGTCCCATGGAGTGTCAGCTAGTGAGAAATTGCAGTGCATGGAGTGTTTGTCAAATGAACATTGCAATTAGCTCAGATGGTTATTTTGCTTACTCCTTGGTTGATATATAATCACTAGTCTCAATATCCATCACCCCTGATGAACTGCTAATTAAAACCACATACTATACAATTCTCGAATCGAAAGGTGTGCTTTAGTTTTTTTTTCAGATTTATGACAATACACAATTACATTCACTTCTATTATAAGGAACACAATCAAATAGGTTATATAAAAATTCAAGTGTAAACAGATATGTGGAAAGAAATCGAAGTGTGTCTGCTTATTTGTAAGCCTTATCATTTTAAATGAGAGGTGTGGCATAAACTGGATCACTAACAAGGGAAGTAATAGCTAGGAGAGGCACACTAGGCTAAATCTGTTTCATATATATTCTTTCTTTGGTGTCACTTCCCATCCTTCTAATGTCACCACACACCTATGATCTCAAACTATTTGTATCTTATCATGAAAAGGCTGTCAATTAACATGAAATCAGAAAACAAACAAGCAAAACAAACAAATAAACCCTTCTTGCTTCTGGCAGAATTCAGTTTTGTTTTTTTTTTGCCTCCAAGGTTATCACTGGGGCTGAGTGCCAGCAGGAAAAATCGACTGTTCCTATGGCCATTTCTTCCATTTTATTGAACAAGAGGGAGAGATATTGAGAGAGTAGGGGGTGATAGAGAGGAAGAGAGAAAGAGTGACACCTGCAGACCTGAAGCGACCCCCTGCAGGTGGGGAACCAACCTGGGGTTTGAACCCAGATCCTGGTGTGGGTCCTTGGGCTTCATACTATGTCCACTTCACCTGGTGGGCCAAGTGTTTATGTCAGTAATAACATGACTGCATTTTGTCAAAATTGATCCAGTTGTGCCATATAAGCAACAAAAAGAAAGGCATAGGAAGTTCTTGCATATGAGGACAATACTTGCTGTCACAGTGTGTACTGCTGTCTCAATGGTGGGCCAATCCTCACATCCTCTCAAAGAACCAGTATGACAGAGCTTTGTTTTGCTTTTGTTGTTGTTTTTAAGCCTCTTGTAGTATATCATTTAACACAAATAACGGTCTTTGTTTTTCTGGCAGGGGAGAAAACATACAAAGATCTTTATCTCCCAAACCATATGCATTCAGTCATAAGCATCTAACCAAAGTTCATCATGTAATTTTTAACTATTTGAAAAACATATTCTAGAAGCTTCTAGAAGTTCCTAGCATATAGCCTTTGTGCTTCTAGCTGAAGGAGAATTGAACCACGCAGCAAGATTCTAGAATCTCTCATGAGACAATAGAATTGAGAACAGCAGGCCTCAGAGCTTTGGGTTGCTACAGGAGATTTCTCTTTCAATATATTAACTATATAAAGGGATGTCTAGGGATCTAGAGGATTCACAGGAGGTTAAATAATAAAAAAAAAAGAAGAAAGAAAAGCATTTGTCTCATCCTTTTATCAATAATAAGTACTATTCCTCCTCCCCTTTTTGTTTTTTATTTATAAAAAGGAAATACTGACTAAAACATAGGGTAAGAGGGGTACAACGTCACAGAGTTCCCACCACTAGAACTCAGTATCCCATGCCCTCCCCTGATAGCTTTCCTATTTTTAATTTTTTTTATATTTATTTATTTATTTATTTTTATTTTCTCTTTTGTTGCTCTTGTTGTTTAACATTGTTGTGGTTATTGATGTAGTTGCTATTGGGTAGGACAGAGAGAAATGGAGAGAGAAGGGGAAGACAGAGGGGGGAGAAAAAGACAGACACCTGCAGACCTGCTTCACAGTTTGTGAAGTGACTCCCCTGCAGGTGAGGAGCCAGGGGCTCAAACTAGCATCTTTACTACAGTCCTTGTGCTTTGCAACACATGCTCTTAACTCTCTGTGCCAATACCCAACTCCCTAGCTTTCCTATTCCTTGACACTCTGGGAGTATGGACCCAAGGTCATTATGAGGTGCAGAAGGTGGAAGGTCTGGCATCTGTAATTACTTCCCCGATGAATATGGGCATTGACAGGTCAATCCATACTCCCAGCCTGTCTCTCTCTTTCCCTAGTAGGGTGGGACTCTGGGGAAACAGTGCTCAAGGACACACTGGTGGGGTTGTCTGTCCAGGGAAGTCTAGTAGGCATCATGCTAGCATCTGGAACCTGGTGGCTAAAAAGAGAGTTAATATACAAAGCCAAACAAATTGTTTCCAATCATGGACCTAAAGGCTGGAATAGTACAGATGAAGAGTTGGGGGGTCCTCCATTTTGTAGATAGCTAATAGGCATATTTTAGTTATATTCCAAAGGGCCTGTGGCTATAATAGTGTTTTTTTGTTTGTTTGTTTTTGCCTGAGTCTGAACTCTGATATACTGGTGGATCCTAATTATTGTCTGGGGAGGTGATGTCATAGCTGGAAGAAAGACAAAACAGCTGATTCAGGGAAGAGAGTAGCTCCCAAATATGGGAAAGATGTATAAATATTGTTGACTGTAAACCCCACTGATTTGATGTGATCTGGAGCCCGTATTCAGCTTAGGAACCTATATGACCTCTGCATCCATGTAGATCTGAGCTCACATTCTGTGGTCATAAGTAGGAACATTCCAAGCTGCCATAATATCAGGACCCATCTTCCTCAGGAGGTAGATAGAGTATGTTGTCCAGCCTCCCTTCAGAGGATGGAACATTCTCTACCACTATTGATTCAAGTTGAGGGCAAGGTGCTATGGGGGCCCACAGAGGGATCTATTGTGTTCTTCCTGATAGAGATGGCCAGTAACAATGGAGAGAGGGATTTATTCGAGGTCTAGGCCCATCAAGTCTGTTTGGGAATCTCAGGACTCCCCGAATAAGGCCCCAGCTGATGAGGTGGCCTGATATTAAAGAGTCATCGTTAAAGTATGCCAGTCTCTTGGCCTTATTCAGCTTTTGCAGACCTCGCTTTGATGAGTTTAGCTTTGGAGTGAGTGAGAGAACTGTAATAGGAAGTAGGTGATGAATGTATCAAAGTCTAAGTAGACACTATTTCATTATGAACTTCATACTGACTCACTACAGACGATTGTGTATTTTTGCTTTCAGGTATGTATTTTGCCTTAATTTATGGGTACATGTGAACATATGTTCTATCTTACGGGAGCTGGTCTATATCTAGGTTAAGGGATTTTGTTAGGAAGAGAACCTCCTGGAATGGAATTAGAGAATACTATGAAGGAAAGGTCTCACCTGAGTAATAAGAGTGAAGGGTTGACATTCCAGGCCTGAAGTCTCTGGAAACGAAGCATGCTGAGGTGGTACTCCTTGCATTGATTAGGTTGGGATAGTCGGATACAATATCATTTGGTATGAATTGAGAGAACCATTTAGGAAAGTGAGCCCCACCCTAGAGGTTCCAGGATGGAGGGAAATATAGGCTCTAAAGAGGAAGTGGGAGGATCCTGCTGTCTTAGGGTTTAAAAAGAAAACAGATAGTTATTACTATAATCACATTATTTGGCAGTTGCATTAACTTTGAAATATCCCTTTTTTAGGATTTGCTGTACCATACACAACATCACCATAATTTATGTCCTTTGACATTATTTGTATATAGCTGTACCACTAGTTGCTTCTGTTCTCCCTGGTCTAAGCTTTTAAGAGAGCCAACATATGAAAGACTCAGCCTATATATTTAAAAGACTCAGTCTGTGATTTAGAAAGTTTGAAACAGTCAATAAATATTTCCCCTATCATATTAAATAGTGATTTATATGACTACAAATTGATAGGAGTGTACATAAACACCATTCCCACCACCAAAAGACCGTGTCTCATCCCCCCACCCCACCCCCCATGCTGTGAAGCTGAACATCCACCCTCACCCTCAACCCTGGGATTTTATTTTGGTGTACTACTCCAAATTCAGTCAAATCCTGCTTTGAGTTTCCCTTTCTGTTACTCTATCTCAGCTTCTGTTTATGAGTGGGATCACCCCATACTTATCTTTATCCCTCTGACTTAGCTTACTTAACGTAATTCCTTCTAGCTCCTTCCAAGATGGGTCAGAGAAGGTTGGGTTCATTGTTCTTAATAGCTGTGTTGTATTCCACTGTGTATATAGACCACAGCTTTCTCAGCCACTCATCTGTTGTTGGGCACCTGGGTTGCTTCCAGGTTTTAGCTATTACGAATTATGCTGCTATGAACATAGGTGTACAAATATCTTTTTGATTGAGAGTTATGGAGTCCTTGGGGTATATCCCCAGGAGAGGAATTACTGGGTCATATGGAAGGTCCATGTCTAGCCTTGTGAGAGGTCTCCAGACTGCTCTCCACAGGGGCTGGACCAGTTTGCATTCCCACCAGCAGTGCAGAAGGGTTCCTCTGTCCCCACAGCCTATCCAGCATTTGTTGCTGCTGTCCTTTTTTTTTTTTTTTTCCCTTTTTTTTTTTGTTTTTGTTGCCCTAGTTGTTGCAGCCTTGTTGCGGTTATTATTGCGGTTATTATTGCCATTGTTGACGTTGCTTTGTTGTTGGATAGGACAGAGAGAAATGGAGAGAGGAGGGGAAGACAGAGAGAGAGGGTAGAGAAAGATAGACACCTGCAGACCTGCTTCACCGCCCGTGAAGTGACTCCCCTGCAGGTGGGGAGCTGGGGGCTTGAACCAGGATCCTTATGCCGGTCCTTCTGCTTTGCACCACGTGCGGCTGCTGTCCTTTTTGATGTATGCCATTCTCACAGGAGTGAGGTGGTGTCTCAGTGTTGTCTTTATTTGCATTTCTCTTACTATGAGCACCCTGGAGCATTCCTCCCTTTTGTCTTTCTCTGCTTACAGGGGAAGTGGTTTATCTTTCCTTGAAGAAAAGCCACTGTAAGCCACACCTCATTTCCTCTAGTGTCTGAGGAGAGAGAGAGGAGGGAAGGTGGGAGGTTCATTATGCAGACATGGATTCCCAGTAGTAACCCTGGTGGAAATAATCAATAAACAACTAAATAAGTTTCACTTTTTTTTTTGTTGTTGAAACTACATATTTATAATGATTTTTTTTTTTCCTAGAGAAACTGATCATACTAACACCTTCTTTAACTGGAGAAAATATACTCTCTATATGTCTTGTGGAGATCTCTCATGAGAGCTTTTTTTTTTTTTTTCTCTTATGCCCAGTCCTTTAGTCAATTCTTATTACATTTCATATCAGGATCCTCTCTCTTCTAAATTCCTATCTTGATACATCCAGCTAAGGTCCTGTAAATGTCTCAGAAAAAAATTTTTCAGTGTATTAAGTTGCTTACCCAGTTAACTTGTCAACTCTGTTTTTCAGAGAATGCTTACATATTTTTATATAAAACCATGAATCTTCACAAACTGACAATTACTCAATATGCTTTTATTTTATCTATAGGACATTATGTAGATTAAAACATTTAGCTCTACAGTGATATTTTCCTCTCTTTAGTAATAGATATTTATTTGGTTTCTAATTAAACCATTGTATGTTGTCCTTGTGCACCACTCAGAGAATTCTCCCAGGGTCTCACAATTGTCTGGGTACCACTGTTAAGTGCTCCCTAGCTCAGTTTTTCTTTTCTTTTTATTTATTTTTTTACATATTTATTTATTTCCTTTTGTTGCCCTTGTTGTTGTATTTATTATTGATGTCATTGTTAGATAGTACAGAGAGAAATGGAGAGAAGAGGGGAAGACGAAGAGGGGAAGAGAAAGAGAGACACCTGCAGACCTGCTTCACCACCTGTAAAGCGACTCCTCTACGGAGCAGGGCCTTGAACTGGAATTCTTCCACTGGTCCTTGCTCTTTGCACCACATGTGCTTAACCCACTGTGCTACTGCCCGACTCCCCCTAGCTCAGTTTTTCTATGTGGTATTTATTTGAGAAATCCAGACAGGAGAGAGGACACAGTAATGCTTCCATTCATGGAGCTTCCAGTACTATTATTCATAGCTCTTATCTGGTGGTTGGGTTCAAACTTGGAGCGTTACACATAGAAGACGTGTTTTACCAGGTAAGTTATTTTCTGTCCCAATTTTATTTTATTTTATTATTTTTATTTTCAAATAGAGAGAGGCAGAAAGACACAGGGAAAGTGACTGCCACACAAAAGCTTTCTTCAGTGTAGTGTGGACCGGGTTTGAACATGGGTGATGTCACGCTCATGGCAAAGAGCATACTAGTAAGTGAGCTCTCTTGATGGCCTCTGACTCTGTTGTATTTTGGAGATGACAGGCTCTGCCTATGACCTATGATTATGGCATAAAATTCAGACTTGAGAAAGTAGAGGTGTCCTTAGAATTTGTTAGGGGAGTATCAGAATTGGGGAGCCGTCTCACTAGCTAGAGTGATCCTAGTTGTCCTACATGTAGGAAATTTCTTGAAAAACTGAAGCCCTTTCAGTCTTCCATATAAAACTAGATACATGTGTGTGGGGTGGGTGGAGCAAAATAGCTCACTAAGACACTACTTTGCAATATTTGTGACCCAAGTTCAAACCTGGTCCTGCCACATTGAATAAAGCTCCACTGCTATGGTATCTTTATTTCTCCTCTTTCTGCATCTGTCTCACTATCTCTATTAAAAAAATAGATATCTGTGCACAAATACTACAAAAATACTCCAAAGTATAGCAATCAAAACAGCCTTCATGATAGTCTTAAATATTTTCAAAACTTCATAATCATAAGACTGGTTGAAGATACCAATTTGAAGTCAGACCACAGAATATTCTCCATCACTGAAAATAAACTGAAAGAATAAACACATAAACTTTAGTTGTGGAGACAAAGTAACATTGTTCTCAGAAAAAAAAAAGTCACTGTTCATAGACCTATGATTAAGTTATAGAATAAAATCGTATCCCTAAGTGTTACAGAACATGCACAAGTATTTTATACATATTAGCATTTCACTTGTATTTAAATACTAGACTAAGAAACTCAATACTTAGTATCAACTCTACATAAATATTATGTGTTGGAAACATAGAACACAATAGCCTGTCAACTGTTTACTTGAATTTCTTGGCCTAACTTCAATATTTCATTCAAAAAACATAAAGAATTTATTTATAAAAAATGTAGGGCTCCTCCATTTTTTGCTAGTTGAATTAGTGTGATCATATTTATATTACCCATTGAAAGTTTATGAAAACACTAAATCAAATGAATGAGAAATATATTTTAACATGAAACACTGTTGGATACACATTATTTAAAAAATCACAGGATCCAAAATAGTAATTTGAAAAAAAAAATAGTGATTTGAAAAAAAATTAGTGTTTGTTTTCTAAAGTTATACTAACAAGAAGTACATTTCTATCTTTCATTATCTTTTGCTATTATTTTTCTTTATTCCAGGAACTGACTCTTGATGTACCTGTATGATGCAGACTTACTTTTGATGAAACCAGTGATGGAGATATACAGTCATTTCCATTAAAGGAACTGGGAAAAACTCTCTTATTGATCCCTGTATTCACTGGTTCTTATATTTTTATTGCCATCACCTATTCTTATTTGGGGACCTTGATAGTGTTTGAAAAGGATATTGCTCTCTAAAATATAATATCTGTCTTTCATGTAGTTTTAAAATGAATGAACATTCATCTTCATATATTAATCAGAACTCTGGTTAAGTCAGATTTTCTTTTTCAAGGTTAGCATTTCCATATGGATAAACTTGTACTGATTCCAAAAAGAGTGGGGGGAGTTGAGAAAAATTAGGTGAGACATAGCAAAGTGAAAAAATTTGATTAAAACAGATGGGCTGAAAAAAATATAATGAAAAGGAAATTTCAGGAAGGAACAAACAGAAATGAAGCTATCCTAGAACGGAACTAAAAGCCAGGCACCAAAACTGAAGTTAGACTCATCTCCATCAGGCTTGTGGCAAGAGTGCAATGTTATTTTTTTTCTCCTAATATTTGCATTGAGGAAGTTGTTTTACAAGGCCAATGTCTCATGAATGGCATTTCCCATCTCCCCACAGTGATAACTCACCTTATCTGCCATCAGAGTGCCATCTCCGTCCAGCTAGGGTATTGGCCACCTCTCCCTTATTCAGTCACTGCCAACCCCAACCTTCAATTAACTCAGTTTCAAAGGGTCTATTTATACTTCACTCTACCGTTTCCTTTGTCTCCTAAATCCTATACATAAGTAAGATCATCTGCTACTTGTCTTTCTCTTTTTTAAGGAAACTTTTAAATATTTATTTATTTATTTATTTATCTTTGGATAGAGACAGAGAAATTGAGTGGGTAAGGGGTGATAGGGACAGAGAGACACTTGTGAAGCTTTCCTCCTGAAGGTGGGGACCAGGGGCTTGAACCTGGGTGCTTGTGCACTGTAGTGTGTGAAGTTAACCAGGTACACCACAACTTGGCCCTGTGTTTCCCTTTTTGACTTATTTTACTTTATTAACACGGTCCCTCCATGTTCATCTATGCAAAAGATAAGACAAGATGTCATCTTGTCCACCATATGATTCTATAGTTACTCTCTTTGGCATCTATCTGAAGATCTTAAAAGCACCTGTCCAAAAAGAGATCTATAGACTCAATCTCCATGGAAGTGCTATTCATAATAGTGAACATTTGGAGACAATCCACCCCCCCAACACACACACACACACACACACACACACACACACACACACACACACACACACACCTTCTTGCTCTCCCACCCCAGAGTTCCTTGCGTTGTTGCAATAAACCAAACCAAACCCAATTTTTACTTTGTGTTTTCCCTTTATGTCTTTATTTCTTTGGTTCATAAAGATCCAATGAAACTGAGAAATTGAATGTAACTTCCTCAAGTTTTCTAGGAATCATATTAATTGAGATAAACAAAACTAAGGAAAAAATACCAAATGGCCTCAGAACCGTGGCTAAAATAGACACTACAGAAAGGGAGATGATCTCTACAGGATATACATCAGATAAAGGGTAAATAATCAAAATACATAAAGAGCTCACTAAACTCAGTAAAAATGATGGCAAATAAAACAAGCCCAGTAAAAGTGGGACTAGGGAATACACAGTATCTTCACCAAAGAAGAGCTTCAGAGGGCTGAAAGACATGAGAATGTGCTTAAAGCCACTGGGTTATCAGAGCACTGAGATAGCACTTTACACTAGTATGAAAGGCATACTTTAGAAAGGATGCCCATCACTATGAATTTGCTGCTCCCAGTGGCCAGTTTTCCCTTTCATTTATTATTTTTTAAATTTTTATTAGATGGGATAGAGAGAAATTGAGAGATGACAAGGAGATAGAAGAGGGAAAGACAGATAGATAGACACCTTCAGACCTGCTTCACCATTAGTGAAGCACTCCCCACCCCACACCACACCCCCATTGCTGAGGAGCCTGGGCTCAAACTGGAGTCCTTAAATTTGGGAATCTGTGTGCTTAACTGAGTGTGCCACCACCTGGCCACCTGTTTGCCTATTTTTCTATGGCTCTGCCTCCCCTTCCTTTCTAAGCCAAACCTACATACACCTGTTACTACTTTCAAATGTCCTTTCTTTTTTCCACTTCTCTCTCTGGGTCCCCATGGAATTGGGGTTCAGAGTCTTCTAGTCATTTTCCCCCTAACATTTCTCCCCCTCTGGGATTATGGACCCAAATTCGTTTTGGGGTGCAGAAGGGGGGTGTTCTGGCTCCTATAATTACTTCTCCACTAGACATGAGCATCAGCAGGTTGAACCATACCCCCAGCCTGTTTCTGACTTTCCCTAGTTGAGTAGGGCTCTGGAGAGGTAAAGCCCTGGGTCACACTGGTGAGATTGAAGAAAGCTCTTAAATAACAGACCTAATATTGTACTTTAAAGAATTAAGATGAACAACAGATTAAGAAAAGACAATAAATAAATATTTTTAAAAGATTTTATTTATTTTATTAATGAGAAAGATATGAGGAGAGAGAGAAAGAGCCAGACAACACTGTGGTACATGTGCTGCCGGGGATTGAACTCAGGACCTCATGCTTGAGAGTCTAGTTCCTTAATCACTGTGCCACCTCTTGGACCACAATAAATAAATATTTAAATATATGTAATCTTCTGAATCAATAGCCTCTTTCTTAGATAGTTACCCAAGTGAGGTTAGAACATATATTTAAACTCAGAAATTACTTTAATATGTTTTGTGTCCCCATGCATAATCTCTTTAAAAGAAATAAAACAAAAATGTTCCTCTATATGTAAGTAGTCAAGTTAACTATAATCCATCTTTGCAATATATTGCAACTTGGCAACAGATTAACCAAGCTACTAACTTTAAAAAATATATATTATCTTTATTTACTGGATAGAAACTCAGAAATTGAGAGGGTAGGGGAGATAGAGAGACAGAGAGATAGAGAGACAGAGAGACAGCTGCAGCACTGCTTCACCACTTGCAAAGCTTCCCTCTTGCAGGTGGGGACTGGGAGCTTGAACCCAGGTCCTTGTACATTGTGAAGTGTGCCACCACCTGGCCCCAACCAAGCTATTAGTGCATCTCAAATAAGGGCAAGGTGTGCTATATGCATATTAGATGTTACGACTATAATATGCTAAGTATACCAGAATAAAGTTGTCACGGTTCAAATGATTCCATTTATATTACATTTAAGAAGTGGGGACCAGGTTTGGTATACATAGCTAAAGCACACACTACACTTTAGAAGAGACAAAATGATACAAACAGAGAAGAACAATGTTTGCCAGATTTGCAATAAATAAAGGGAATTAGGAATTATTGAGTAGGAAGTAAATATGGCCAATCATATAAAATACTGGGGGAGGGTGGTTCAGGAGGTGGCTCAGTGAATAAAGCATTAGACTCTCAAGCATGAGTTATCAAGTTCAGTCCCACGCAGCACATGTACCAGAGTGATGTCTGGCTCTTTCTCTATCTTCTCCTAATTTTCTCATTAATAAATAAATGAATAAAATATTTATAAAAATAAATAAATAAAAGTTTGGCGGGGTACTGGAATCAGAAATTGTTAAATACTTAATGTAAAATTTGACAAGATGTAAATAACTTAGGCTAGCCTATTTATTATAAGGAAAAAATCGTGTAAGCCGAGGAGCAACTATTACCTAGACAGTAAGACACAGATAAAAGCACCAGAGTGGAAATAAATTTGACAGTTAAAAGGAACAAAAGAACAAGAATGGGTCAGGAAGCTAAAGAATGTTAAATTAAATTGTAAATAATTGCACGGAACACAAATGGAGTGAATACTGAAATTAAAAGGCAAGTGTTTTCAATCCACATAAAGAGGTAAAGTCAAACTATAGTGCCATACAGGTAAAAAAAAAAAAAAGGACTATATTTCATAAATAAAACAGAAAAACAAAGGAATACAATACATCCAGAAGTCATAAGGGATCTGGTAGCTGGTGTGTATGGTATTATCAGACAAGCTGGACTTTGAAGACCACTATAAGAGAGAAGTAGGGGGGAGTAGGGTGTAGCATAGTGGGTTAAAGGCTTGTGGCTCCCCCCCAGGCTCCCCACCTGCAGGGACATCACTTCACAAGCAGTGAAGCAGGTCTGCAAGTGTCTATCTTTCTCTTCCCCTCTCTGTCTGCCCCTCCTCTCTCCATTTCTCTCTGCCCTATCCAACAATAATGACAACAGAATAACTACAACAGTATAAACAACAAGAGCCACAAAAGGGAAAAATAAATAAATAAATAAATAAATTTTTAAAAGAGAGAAGTAAGGAGGTTAGCAATTAATAAAATCAACAAATTATACTAAAAAAAAACATAAGTATAGATGCAATAAATGACAGGGCACCAAAAACCTAACAGAATTCAGAAGAAAGTATCAATTGACAGTACTATAGTACAATTTACAGTACTACAATAAGATACTGTAAGACTATCCTCTCAGTAATAGACTAAGACAGAAATATTATAAAGTCAAAGAAGACATAAAACACTGTCTGCCAAATGAAATTCCCTTACTGACATAGAACACTATCCCCAAGAAAAAGTATACATTCTTCTGTTCATGGGCACAGAATATTCAACATAGTTAAACATATAATGGTGGACCAAAAATAAGTCTCAAGTGTCTGGAATATGACTTGTTTTTATTCTGAGTACAATGGGCTATTTAGATGTTTGGCTCAATCAGTCTAAGAAGTTAAGCAATATGTTATTTATACAAATAATTCACTGTTCCTCTTTTCTGCCCATCCTCTTCTCCAAGGTCAATAACTTACCATAGATTTGCAAATTAATTAGTAATGACTCTAGGAAAATGGGAAATGCTATTTAATCAATAGGATGGGTTTTGTCATGTCTCAAACATTTTAGTATGACTATAAACATTTATTAATAATTTCCTTTTATAGAAAATATATTCCTTGTGGTTATTTTCTTCCATGCCCCAGTCCTTGAGATTTGCCATTACTTTAACCCTTCTTTTCCTTAACTATTATTATCTTATTTATAATTTCTGGTACAATTCTGCAGTATTGTTTCTAGTTTTATTCTACAACAAACTTTGTAAAGTATAAATATTTTACATCAATGGAATTAGAATGACATTTCTTCACCTAGAGTCTGAGGTTTTAATCTTTTTTACTGTATAATCCTATAATCATTTTACTGTATAATCCTAAATACTCTGAGAGTTTTAGACCCAAGGTCATTATGGGGTACAGAGAGTGGAAGGTCTGGCTTCTGTAATCACTTCCTCACTGAACATGGTCTTGGCAGGTCGATCCATACTCCCAGCTTGTCTCTTTCTCTAGTGGGGCAGGGATCTGGGGATGCAGGGCTCCAAGACACATGGTAGGGTCCTCTCCCCAGGGAAGTCTGTTTGGCATCATGATAGCATCTGGAACCTGGTGGCTGAAAAAAAAGAGTTAAGATATAAAGCCAAACAAATTATGGACTAATCATGAACATAAAGGCTGGAATATTGTAGATGAATATTTGGGGTTCCTCCATTTTGAAGACAGCTAGTAGGCCCATTTTAGTTATATTCCAAAGGGCCTGTGGCTATACCAGTTTTTTCCCTGAACCTGAGAGCTGATATGCAAGTGGACCCAAGTTGTCTGGGGAGATGATGTCATGGCTGGAAAAAGGACCAGAAAGCTGAATCAGGAGAGTAGCTCCTAAATATGAGAAAAGGGTATAAATATTGTTGACTATAATCCCCATGAATTTGATCTGGAAAATACCAAAATTCTTCCTGTTCCTGAGGTGAAGATAGATATGGTGTTTAAGTAATGCAAAGGTCAAACTTTTTTTTTTCCCTTTACCTAACAACTATTTTCTCACAACAGATTATCCAGGTAGATTGTCTTTGATTTGAATAGCACCTTCTACATCTTTCTATTTGAGTTGATACACTACCATGTTTTTTCCAGTAGTGTACATGAGTATGTTTTCCAATCAAGTTATAAATATTGAAGATTGTATTTGAAGCTAATGTTTTTGTGTAGTTACTAATTACAGACCTGTGGAAACAGCAACACACAAGCCTGATTAATCTCCACAGCATGGTATTGAAGAAGGGTGTTTGGTTTAAGATCCCCTCCTGGGGTTTGACAGGAGTTTTACTCAGAAAGAATTTCAATCGAACATACATGACAGGTGTGCAGTCTCTAAATGTGTCCTTTATTAGAGTCTGAAACAAGTTTCCTGCAAAAGTTAAGTTAGAGTTAACATTCATGGGGCCAGGTTCCCAGAGGTATCTGGAATAAGTCCATAAGAGCTTTCCCTGTGAAAGCCCTCTCTTACATCATTCTTTATCTTTTTTTTTTTCAGTATTTATTTATTTATTCCCTTTTGTTGCCATTGTTGTTTTATTGCTATAGTTATTGATGCCATCATTGTCGGACAGGACAGAGAGAAATGGAAAGAGAAAGGGAAGACAGACGGAGGGGGAGAGAAAGACACCTGCAGACCTGCTTCACCACCTGTGAAGCGACTCCCTTGCAGGTGGGGAGCGGGGGGCTCGAACCAGGATCCTCTCACTGGTCCTTGAGCTTTGTGCCACCTGCACTTAACCTGCTGCACTACTGACAGACTCCCTACACCCTTATGTCACATGGGGGCATGTAGTGCTGTGCATAGAACCAATGTGCATCTCAGTTCTACATTTTCGTCTTGGCCATCAACAATATATTTTTATTACTCGGGTTTATATGGAGAAAATACAATATGTTGTGAAAGAGAGTTGAATTTTGAAACAGCTGGCTGTGACAGGGTTAATATTGTATAAAATCCGCTCTGATTATCAGTTTATCACTTCAGATATTTAAGTAGTATATTCAATAAAGTCACAACGAAAAATAACCTTTCTCAAAATTACAATGAAACACTCTGAATTATAGTGACCCTAGTATTTAATGATTGATGAGATAAAGAAGTGAGGACCACACATCAGTTTTCTGTTTCCTGTTTACTGGGAAAGCTTCTTACTTCTGCACTTTGGATACAATATTTAAAAAATAAAAGCAACAAAAGTCCACATTCTCTTTGAACCCTTTCCTTAATACCGGCACACTGCTGGCTATGCACATCTCCACAGTGGATGGATGTCTGAACTAAGACACACAATAGTATCCTGAATGAAACAGAACATCTATCTTCCCTACACTAAAATTATATTATTTAAAGTCTCATTAATTATAAGCCTGTCAATTCATTAATAATGTCTTAGTAAATCACTGAGACCTGGCATGCTTTAACACAATGGATTGAGATCATCCCTGAACATAAAAATTATGAGACCTATGTTAAAAAGTCAGTATTACTCTGAGTACCAATTCAATTCATCTTTGACATTTCTAGAAACTTATATGTTTCAAAAATGGGTCGATATCGGGGCAGCTTAGAATGTTCCTATTCATGATCACAGAATGTGAGCTCAGATCAACAGGGATGCAGAGGTCACATAGGCTCCTAAGCTGAATATGGGCCCCAGACCAAATCAAATCGATGGGGTTTATAGTCAACCATATGTATACCTCTTTCCCATATTAGGGAGCTACTCTCTTCCCTGATCCAGCTTTCTGGTCCTTTTCCAGCCATGATATCATCTTCCCAGACAATAACTTGGATCCAACTGCATATTAGATTTCAGGCTCAGGGAAACAAACAAACAAACAAAAAACACTAGTATAGCCACAGGCCCTTTGGAATATAACTAAAATATGCCTACTAGCTATCTACAAAATGGAGGATCCCCCCTCCCAACACTTCATCTGTACTATTACAACCTTTAGGTCCATGATTGTTTAACAGTTTGTTTGGCATTGTATGTTAACTCTCTTTTCAGCCACCAGGTTCCAGATGCTAGCATGATGACGACCAGACTTCTCTGGACAGACGACCCCACCAATATGTCCTGAAGCTCAGATTCCCCAAAGCCCCACCCTATTAGGGAAAGAGAGAGGCAGGCTGAGAGTATGGGTTGACCTGTCAACACCCCAGTGGGGAAGCAATTACAGAAGCCAGACCTTCAACCTTCTGCATCCCACAATGATCTTGGGACCATACTCCCAGAGAGTTAAAGAATAGGAAAGCTATCAGGGGAGGGGATGGGATATGAAGAGCTGGTGTTGGGAATTGCATGGAGTTGTATCCCTCTTATCCTTATGGTTTTGTCAGTGTTTCCTTTTTATAAATAAAAAAACAGATGTTTATGCAAATAAATATTAATGATTGCAATTATTATTCTAGTATATTTAGAATTTCTATTTTTCCCGGTTCCTTTACACTTGTTTACATTGCACTTCTCTTCATTTGTAATAAAGATGTATTATTTTTCCTCCCTAATTATATCCCATTTCCTCTTGCCTTTTACATAGAGTCTGTACATAAGCAGGATAAAGTGTCCTCAGTGGAAAGGCAATGACAGCTCACAAAAGACAATTCACAACCTCAAGTCGAAAAGCCAGTGAACAGGAAGAAGCATGATTGTTATTTGTTATCTGCAGACACCCATTGACTTGAAGTTCACTTTCTATTAGTTCTTTTTCCCTCATCACATTTGTTTGCAGATCCATTTATCATAGAAAAGCAGTTCTCTCTACTGGAAATAAAATATCTACACTGTGGTGTCTAAAAAAAATACATATGGTAGGAAATAGTTCTCCATCTCAGGTAAGGAAAAGACAAAATCATATTATTTGTTTATACATAATAGTTTTAAAATAAAATGTGTTTAAAAATGTTATGAATTCTTTCTCCCTGAAGACTTAACTTTCCAGAAACATAAAGTAATGTTACTCACTGTTTTAATGTAGTTTCTTAGTTTTGAGTAGGGAAGATAGCATACTGGTTTTGCAAAAAGATTTCATGGCCGGGGTTTTGAGGTACCAGGTTCAATTCCTCACCCCACCATAAGTCAGAGCTCAGTAGTATTCTGGTCCCTTTCTTTCTCTACCATTGTCTTTGTATATCTTCCACTAAAATAAATAAATAAAATTCCAAGCATCTCAGTTTTGTAACATGGACTAGAGCTCATCAAAACTAGATTTAAGGGATGGAGTTAACAGCATAATGGTTAAGCAAAGAGCTTCCCACACCAGAGACACCAACAGGATGTTTTGGAGCTTGGAGGGGACACATACCTACAGGGTAGAGTTGTGGTCCTCATCTGAGTGGGGAAGCTTCCCATTCAGTGGAACAGTGTTGCAGTTATCTCCCTCTCTCCATCCTGCTCCCCCTTTCTTTCTTTCTTTCTTTCTTTCTTTCTTTCTTTCTTTCTTTCTTTCTTTCTCCCTTCCTTCCTTCCTTCCTTCCTTTCTCTTTCCCTCCCTCCCTTCCTTCCTTCCTTTCTTCCTTCTTTCCTTTCATTCTTTCTCTTTTTTCTTTCTTTTAAATTTCTTAATTAGGGGATTAATGTATTTAATTAATTAATAGTAAAATAGAATAGTTTGTACAAGCATAACATTTGCCAGTTTTCCACATAACATTCAGCCCTCACTAGGTCCTCCTCTGCCCTCATGTCCCAGAACCTGAAACCCCCAACCCCCACCCCAGAGTCTTACTTTGGTGCAATACACCAACTTTTACAAAATATATATTCATATATATATATATATATATATATATATATATATATATATATATTATTTTTTTCATTTAGCAGGACAGAGAGAAATTGAGGTAGAGGGAGATGGAGAGGGGGAGGGAGAGGGAGAGAGAAAAAAATGTAGTATTGCTTTATAATTAATAAAGCTTACCTCTTGCAGGTGAGGACCAGGAGGTTGAACATGTATGTTAGACCAGGAATGCCACCACCTGGTAGATTGTTTCTTCTCTCTCCCTAAATATATTTTTGCCTATACAGAAGGTCATGGAGAAATAAGATGAGAAAATAAATAAACAAAGATAAAGAAAATATATATGACTCTCAAGAATGCCGGATTCATATTGTGGGCACCAAGGATCCAGTGAAAATCTTAGTGGCAAAAATAAAAGCAAAACAAAAGTTGGAGCCAAGAGGTGGTGGTGTCCCAGCTGAGCGAGCACATTGCCATGACAGAACAAGGGTTCAAACCCCCCAGTTCTTACCTGCAGGGTACAAGCTTCAAGAGTGTTGGAACAATGCCCAGGTTGTCTTTCTGCATGTTTGTTTGTACCAAAACACTGCTCAGCTGTGCTTATGGCAGGGTAAGAAATTAAACCCAAGACCTCAGTGAATCAGACAACAGAGTTTCTATGCATAACGATTATGCTATTTGCTCCACCCATTTTCCTCCTATTTCCCCTTCTCTCTCAATTCCCCACTGTTCTATCAAATTAAAAACTAACTATCTGTTTTTATTTCCTTTTATAGAGAATCTCATTGTGATATGCTTTTTTTATTTTATGCCAAAAATGGATTTGTGTGCCAGAGAGAAAAGTTGACCTAGTAGGGTGTATGCCCTGTCACGCAGGTGCCCAGTACCCCATAGGAATACTACAGCACAGGAGAAGCCGTGATGCTGTGATGACCTCCCTCTAGTCTTTTCTCCCTTTCTCTCTCTCTCTCTCTCTCTCTTTCTATCTCTCTTCCTTTTTTTTTTTTTTGTGTGTGTGTCTCTGTCCATATCTAAATGGTACAAAGTCAAAATGGCAACAGTGACATTGTACCTGCTTTTGACTCCATTCTGAAAACAAATATCGTTTTGTGATTCTGATCTGACACTTTCTTTCCAAGCAATTAATGTGTCTAAACAAATTCACCTCTCACCTTTCTTGAGCAGGTATGTGGTGGTTTTGTTTGTTTGTTTGTTTTGTTTTGTTTTGTTTTTAAGCAGAGCTCTGTTCACCTCTGGCTTATGGTGGTACAAGAAGATTGAACCTGGGACTCTAGCATCTCAGGAATGAGAGTCTATTTGTGTAACCATTAGGCTATGTACCCCCACAATGGTATGCTTACTTTTATAAATCAGAAGCTCAGGGCATCTCTAAGATGTCCGAGCCCTCTCCAGCACCCCCTAGCTGAGTTCCACACTATGTGTGATATTTACATCATTTTCAACCCACTGCAGTTAACTCCCTTTTCTTTTTGATTATCATCAAGTTTTCATCACATCAGGATGACTTTTTCAGATAGAGAAAGAGACACACACACACAGAGACCACAGCATCTAAGCGTTCAGCAATACTGTGGAGACTGAGCTGAAACAGAGATTGCAAAGCTGTGCACTATCCAAGTGAGCTATTTATTTTAAGAGAATATGTGACTGAAGTAAATTGAAAGGGGGGGGGTAATGCATATTTGTCTACCCACATAGCTAAGACTGTTAGTAAAATGTTAATCTCTTAGAATTACTTGTGTTCTTACATACATCTACTTTTCCACTATTGATTTACTAATGAGGAAGAGGGAAAGAAAATCCAGATGATGGCTTTGGCACATGCAGTGCTGAGCATCAGATTTAGGATTTCATACATGCATGGCTGGTGTTTTTCCACTGAGCCGCCCCCCTAGTTGTGTTTTACATATGTCTTCAAATGTTTCTTATTATACTCATGAGCAAAGCTAACTGAATGATTCCATACCAAATGTGATCATTTACTCAATCTTTCCTCTTTTTATAATTTTGTTTCCTCTTTCTACACTCTCCGGTTTTTTATATCTCTGTTTTTCTCCCTGGAAAAATCATACCGCTTTTAAACAGACAATAACTAGTGCGGGTACTCAGAGAGGCACAGTCGCTACAGCACACACAGTATCATTGCAAGGACCCCGGTTCAAACCCTGCTCTTTATTAGAAGCGGGAAACTTCAGGAGTAGTGAAGCTGGCCTGTTAGTGTCTTTTTCTTTCTGCCTTTTTCTCCCCCTCCCCTGTCAATTTCTCTCTGTCCTATCAAATAAAGTAGAAAGAAAGAGAAAGGAAGGAAGGAAGGAAGGAAGGAAGGAAGAAAGAAAGAAAGAAAGAAAGAAAGAAAGAAAGAAAGAAGTTAGCTATCAAAAGTAATTTTTAGTGCCAGCATCCAGCCCAAGTGATAACCCTGGTGGCAATTATAAACAAACAAAAAACAAGGATTGATGATTTTTTTCCCCACAAGTCCTCAGATACTGTGCTAGCATATCTGATACCAAGAATTAATTACTTCTAATTTCTTTATTTGTGGGTGCTTTTGCAAGTCTACCAAGGAACACTATCACTCACACCATTATACTGATATACTCACACATATATTGTTAAACCAACGGTATCTTAAAAATATACACATTCAAGAGTCCGGCAGTAGCGCAGCTGGTTAAGTGCACATGGTGCCAAGTGCAAAGACTGGCATAAGGATCGCAGTTCCAGCCCCTGGCTCCCCACCTGCAGGGGAGTCGCTTCACAGGTGGTGAAGCAGGTCTACAGGTGTCTTTCTCTTCCCATCTCTGTCTTCCCCTCCTCTCTCCATTTCTCTCTGTCCTACCCAACAACAACAATAATAATAACTACAACAACAATGAAAGACAAGGGCAACAAAAGGGAAAATAAATAGATAAATATAAAAAAAGAAAAGGGAGAAAGAAGAAAGAAATGAAGAAAGAAAGAGTAGAGGAGACACGAAAAAGAAAAGGAAATAAGAAAGAAAAAGGAAAGGAGGAAGGAAAGAAACAGGCTCATTCTATCCAATCTTTCCTTTAAGCCTTAATTCCATGTGCAGACAAAAATATATATGCACTTGATTTTTAAGTTTTAAAGAATTTTGCAGCTTGAGTTATCAAGGGAGTCCCCTCAACTCATAACACCTTCTTTCTATGATAAATATTTTATCATACTTTCAGTAAAAACATTAGCTCACCTCAAATCACATGAAGATTTTATTAGAACGTTTGAGCCAAGACAAGCACCTCAGAATGGCCATGCACTGAATGGGAAAGGTAAAGTGTTTCCCCTCAGTTTGACTAAACTTTACACAGACTTGTTTTTGCCTGCAGGTCCCTGACCTCCATTCTCATACCAGCTCTTATAGAATCCAGATGGTCTAGTCACAGACTCCGTTCTATTTTATTAGGGACTGTACTTTAGAAAACCTGAAGGAAAGAAAAAAGTAAAGAGAGAAAGAAAGAAAGAAAGAAAGAAAGAAAGAAAGAAAGAAAGAAAGAAAAAGACAAAAAAAAAAAAAAAGAAAAGAAAACCTGAAATCTGAATCCTGGCTGTGACCTTTATCTATTTTCTTTTATGTTTGTTGAATGCTATTTTTTAAAAATATTTATTTACTTTACTCCCTTTTGTGGCCCTTGTTGTTTTATTGTTGTAATAATTGTTGTTGTTGTTATTGATGTCGTCATTGTTGGATAGGACAGAGAGAAATGAAGAGAGGAGGGGATACCATACCCAGTTGAATGCTATTTTTTACTTACTACATATGAGAGAAAGTGTTATATGAGACAGAAACAAGAGAGAAGTGCATGCAGTGCAGGGAATTGAATCAGCACCATTGGGCATGAAAGACTGATTTTTTATCATGAACAGACACATCAACCCTATCCTTCCATAGATGACTGAGTGAATTCACTGGTATCTTGTGGAATAGTCCCATAATTTAAGTACTGCTGTCCAGAAACTCATGAATGACCTCAGGTAAGATTTGAGGTGAGAAGTGACTGAGAAACAAAGACTGGAAATGATAGATTCATAATAATAAGTACAGTGTAGTGTAGTAAACTGTTGAGCTCAAGTGTATTTAGTTATATTGTGGTAGCTCTCTGAAAATGACACACATACTGAAATCTCTGAAAATGAAATATCACAAAGCAACTCTGTAATCTGTCCTTCAAAATCATGTCAGTACATGATGGCAAAATGGGAGGAATTTAGGATGAACTAGGGACCTGGGTAACATTAGGCCAGGTGTGCCTACTAATTAACTGTTTTTCTAAAGGAGAAGTCTATCTTTCCTTTTTCAGGAAGGGATGTGAGATAGGATCCCCAAGTCATGCTGTTACTACCTACCTCTGGAAATTGAGGATCATTGGCACTTTCTTCCCAGATAATTGCACTTCTGTTTTAATGTTTTTCTTTAATTTTATTTTTATGGGGAAGAAAGGAATTGAGAGGGGAGAGGGAGAGAGAGGGAGAGAGAGACAAGCACACTAACTGATTTTATTGAAAGTGCATGATAACAGAAGTCATGTGAACTACTTATAGGACAGAAAGTCCCATTGTACTAGAGTCTTTTCATAATGTCCTAGATCTGAACTCTGAGCTCCAGAGGATAACCCTACATCCTGCTCTATCCTCAATTCTTGGTCAATCCTTTCTCCTCTTCCAGATTCTGTTGGAGGCGACCATCTCCTAATTCATGTTATAGTCTCCTTATCATCCCAATTCTTTATCTCTTTCACCTTGCATCCAAATTTTTTTAAACAAGTCTGAGCCTCCTAATCATTTGCCTATATTGCTATAATTACACACTAACACACCTCCCTACTTACTACTATTCTTTTACAGTCTGCTTCCTTATAAAAGGCCACTTAGATTACAGCAGTCCGTTCTGCCTAAGTATTCAAAGATGCTGTCTGTGAATATGATCTTTTATTTCCTGTTCCATAAGCAAGACGATGATTTATAAGGCAAAGCTAGTTCTCTTTTCCACCCCCAACCCCAGGTGAATGGTAACTTCCTTTCCCAAAAAAAAGTATATATATATATTCATCCTGTCCAAGAAAAAGAAGTACATGATAGACAAAATTAAAAGGTCATATAAAGTGAGTTGAGGAAAAATATTTGTTATTTCAAATCAATCAGGTTTTTAGCTATGTTAAATCAGTGCAACACATTTAATACAGGAAATCAAAGTAAAGTAGAAATAAGTGAGTTTATTTCACAGCAGCACAATACCTAAAGTACGAGCCAGTGACTCTGAAGCTGGGTAATCTGTGGACTAGAGAAGGCCATGGACATGGAAATATGCTAAGATACTATCTTGGCAACTTTTTGTAAAACCAAATCAGATGGTAGCCTGGAAACTTGATAACATTCTTACTTACTCTTCAGAATTATGTGAAAAGGCTCAATAATGTTATTTTTCATGCTGCTTTTGTTCCTTTGTCTTTATTTGACATTAATTATATTAAATGAGAAATGACCGTCAGGTTCATGAGAAGAGTGAAGATTCATTAGTTTCTATACTAAAAAGCTTAAAGAGAAAATTGAATTTTTTTTTTTTTGGACAGAGTTACTGATAAGTGTTCACCTTGATGGTAAGAACTCCATTCATCAATGGAATACTACTCAGCTATAAAAAATGGTGACTTCATTGTTTTCAGCCAATCTTGGATGGACCTTGAAAAATTCATGTTAAGTGAAATAAGTCAGAAACAGAAGGATGAAAATGGCATGATCTCACTCTCAGGCAGAAGTTGAAAAACAAGATCAGAAGAGAAAACACAAGTAGAACCTGAACTGTAATTGGCATGTTGCACCTAAGTAAAATACTCTGGGGTGGGGGAGTATACAGGTCCAAAAAGGATGACAGAGGACCTAGTGGGGGAGAAATGTTACTTACAAACTTGTATTTACTGTTGAATGTAAAACATTAATTCCCCAATAAAGAAATTTTAAAAAGTAGAACTCCATTCATGAACCCTAATTACATTAGTTGACATCCATTATATTTTTTAAATGACTTGGGAAGTGAAAAATGAAGTAGAGGATGCTGTTTTCCCAAGATATATAGAACTTAATGGAATTGAACATTTAATCTAGAAAGAAAAGTATGTCTTATTAAAATGATGATATGTTGGAGGTTGAGTGGTGGTCTACCCTGTAAGGCACACACACATAGCCATGCTCTGAGAACTAGGTACAAGCACCTGGTCCCCACCTGAAGGGGAGCAAGCTTCATGAGTGGTGCAGTAGGGCTTCAGATTTCTCTCCTTCTCTCTGTGTCTCTCCCTCCTCTCTCTTCTGATAACTTTCTGTCTTTCACTTCTATTAAAAAACAAAATGGCCACTGAGAGGAGTGGAGTCTGCAGGCCCTGAGCTCATTTTTGTCCTTGGTTATGTGAGAGTCAGATTACATACTTTCAACTTTATGTTTTATTTCTGTTCATAAATATTTAACTGTGACATTTGGAGATTATATACATATCACTACTACATGGGATGCATTCGATCGACCTTCCTGTGGTGCATCCCGTGAGTACCCATTCATTGGGGAAACTGACGATCCTTCCTAGCCGACTGAATCCACATGGATCCCAGTCACTTTCAAAGCCATTAACTGGCTACGGAAGAAGGGCAAACGCTAGAAGAAGAAGAAGAACTACTACATGGAGTTCCTAAACTATGGTCTTATGATCAGATGACAATTTAAAGAACTGTTCCTTAGCATATGGAGAAAGATGTATTTTGCATAAAGCAAGAAGGGGTGTGATAATTGTGAATAAGAAATAAAGTCCTAGGACAGTTGAGTTATTCTCACAAAAGCATGTTGCTCTTTATTCTACTGATAGCATCACACTTGTTGTGATTAGTGAAGTGTTAGTGTGATAGGCAGTTCAGATCACATCTTGTAAGGATGTTGACATGGCTCCTACTCTATATCTCTTGCCAGACTAGCTTCACTGGAAAGAGAGACAAGGAACTTGTAGCGGCATGTTAATACGATTCTTTATTGATGCGGGTGTCCCAGTGTCGGTTGTGAGCACAGCAGGTTTAGGCCACGTAGAGCTAGCAAAATGGCCACCTCTCACTATGCATACCAGCCCTTCTCCAGGTCTTCTCCAGGTTGGGACGTGGAAGAGAAAGAGCAAAACCAGGAACAGCAGCGGGCTTTATAAGGTAAAAATGAAAGTGGCAAGTCCAGAATGGGATTGGCTAGGAAAGGGGGTGGAGAAAACAAAGCACTCTGGGAAGGTAGAAGGCTGGCAGAATTTATGTACCCTGCAGGCATGGGTGGGGATCTTTCAGGAAAAACAATGATTATGTAAATAGGCCATAGTATCAAGCAATGCAGGGGAGCTGGTGTAATGTCCAACATCTCTCAGCAACCAAATGGGAAACTCTTCGCCAGCAGTTTAGAAGACATACAGATTAATGACAAATTAGCATTTTCACATGGAAGTGTTCCTCTCTGAACTGATGACTGAACTGAATATCTTTAAATCCGTATATCAGGAAGGAAAAAATGAACTAAACTTAATTGAGCAAATGGCTCAAATTGAGTCATGTGATTATTTTGATGTTCATTACAAACAGTAAGCAAGTAAAAGTATGGAACATGTTCAAATAAATGTAGAGTACATTCTAAAATTCTAATATCTGTCAAAAGGAGAAGAAAGAGGTAGAATGAATGGCATGAAAGAGGATAAGGAGGACACGTGGCTTCAACAATAGAAAGGCTAAATCTGAAAATCCATGGAACTCAACACCTCAGGAATGTAACATGATTTCCAGTTAGCTGAGGTCACAAAAATAAGTGGTTCAATATATCAAGAAATGTTTCACAGACATCAGCGAAGAATGACCTTTTCATCAAAGAATGAGCAGTCAATTATATCAGAATTACCACCAGCTGTGTTGCATATAAGGCAATAATAGTAATACTCTCACATTTCACAGAGAAAAACATTGCCCAAAATATTCCATGCTTTCAGGCAAAATTCCAATGGGAGGCCAAAGTCTATATTTTTATGAATGTTATTATGAATATTAACTCTCTCAATACAGTTTCATTATTCCCTGATGTAAAATAATTCCAACAGATTACAACTAAAAAATGTCTGTTTTACAAAATGTGCTTTTTTTTTCCTTTTTACCTCCAGGTAAAAAATGTGCTTTTTCTTTCCTTTTTATCACTGGGTCTCGGTGTCAGAACTACGAGTCTACTGCTCCTGGAGGTTATTTTTCCCATTTTGTTGCCCTTGTTGTGGTTGTTACAGCTACTGTTATTTTTGGACAGGACAGAGAAAAATCGAGAGAGAGGATGGGAAGACAGAGAGGAAGAGAGAAAGATAGACACCTGCAGAAATGCTTCACTGCTTATGAAGTGACTCCCCTGCAGGTGGGGAGCCAGGGCTAGATCCAGGATCTTTTAGCCAGTCCTTTTTTTTTGCGCCATGTGCACTTAAACTGCTGAGCTACCACCCAACCACCTACAAAATGTGTTTCTAAGGTGACTTATTCTATATTATGGTTTCTTTCAGATGATTTCAGATTAAAACACACATAGTGAAATATGCATTTAAAATTCTAGCAGAAAACCATGAAATAATTTCTATAAACTACTGTTAAAATAAGTTTTTAATGAAAAGTATTAATTTATTTATAAAATAAAAAAATATATCAACAATATCATAGGATAAGAGGGGTACAATTCCACACAATTTGCACCACCAGAGTTCCATATCTCATCCTCTCTGTTGAAACCTGCCCTATTCTTATTTTTTTTAATTCCCTTTTGTTGCCCTTGTTGTGTTATTGTTGTAGCTATTATTGATGTCCTTGTTGTTGGATAGGACAGAGAGAAATGGAGAGAGGAGGAGAAGACAGAGAGGGGGAAGAGAAATATAGACACCAGCAGATCTGCTTCACCACCTGTGAATTGACTCCCCTGCAGGTGGGGAGCCGGGGACTTGAACCTGGATCCTTACCCAAGTCCTTGGGTCCTTGTACTTTGTGCCTCCTGTGCTTAAGCTGCTGTACTACTACCTGACTTCCAAAACCTTCCCTATTCTTTATCACTTTGGGATTAAAACATTTTTAATTAAACTAGAAAAATCAGGCTATGAAAAACTTGAATGGAGAGTTGGGCGGTAGCGCAGCAGGTTAAGCACATGTGGCCTAAAGCACAGGGACCAGCATAAAGATCCTGGTTCGAGCCCTGGCTCTCCACCTACAGGGGAGTCGCTTCACAGGTGATGAAGCAGGTCTGCAGGTGTCTGTCTTTCTCTCCCCCTCTCTGTCTTCCCCTCCTCTCTCCATTTCTTTCTGTCCTATCCAACAACAATGACATCAATAACAACAGCAATAATAACTATAACAATAAAAAGCAAGGGCTACAAAAGGGAATAAATAAATATTTTAAATGTTTAAATAAAGAACAAAAAGAAAAACTTGAATGATCTAATACAATGAGTTCTTTATATATTTTCAGAAGTGATTAATCTGCATTTATAGTTGATGAGACTATGAGTTTGGTTAATTATATCTTAAAAGGTAATGTTTGGTGCAAAAACTCAGTTTCAAACCATTGGTCCATACCTGCAGGGGGTGAGGCAGATATTTCTTTCTCTTTCTTCTGATCCCCCTTCCCGCTAATTGATCTCTGTCAAAAAAATAAAATAAAATGAAGAGAATGGAAGAAAATAGAAGTGTACCTGAAATAAAATAAACACTAATTAAATTTTAGAGACTAAACTGTAACAGTATAAAATTTAAAAATACATTTTCTTCACAGAAAAACTATTAACAAAAGCAGAAAGCACAGTGCAGACTCCATGTAAAGTAGATCAAACCTAAGAATCATTTAGGGAGTTGGGCGGTAAAGCAGCTGGTTAAGCGCAGGTGGTGCAAACCACAAGGACCGGCATAAGGATCCGGTTCCAGCCCCCAGCTCTCCACCTGCAGGGGAGTCTCTTCACAGGTGGTGAAGCAGGTCTGCAGGTGTCTGTCTTTCTCTTCCCCCTCTCTGTTTTTCCCTCCTCTCTCCATTTCTCTCTGTCCTATCCAACAGCAACAACAATAATAACTACAACAACAGTAAAAAACAAGGGCAAACAAAGGGGAAAAAAATAAATATTTTTAAAAAATTAAAAAGAAACATTTATAGGGTCAAGCTAAACTGTGAAGTTGTGGCCTTCTATTTTGCAGTGGCCCTACAATTCCTCTATTAAGTGGATCCTTCAACATCCTACAAGAAAACCACAGAACCATTTAATTTGTATTTAAAGACCCCACCACACAAAATATCAGATCAGTTTTACATGGAAAGTTGTCCTTTCTTGACCTCAGCTTGTCTTTAAGCAATCCTCAACTCCTGTGTATTCCATCTTTTTTAATAAACCCATGTTAGTTCTCGCTTTTAAATGTCCCAGTCTAATCCACCACCATCTTTCACCCGGATTAAGCCAAACTTCTTGTTTGATCTGTCCACATTCAATCACCTACTCTGCTTCCGGACCATTCTCCAGAGTGTAGCCTGAAATGACCTTTACGATTTTACGCACTGTCTCTTGCCTTCCCTACGCAAAAGCCCCCATGTCTGGTTGTTCTCTGCTGTCAGTCATGAGACTCTTGGGCACTGGACTGTGTGTGCCCTGCTGCCTCCTGCATCTGTTGGAGATCCCATGCCTACCTCTAACCAGAAAGTGAGTAAAATGCCTAGGTGCCAAGTATTTAATAATGTGCATTTAACTGGCTCTAAATATTTGTCTCTGAACAGATACACTTGACTTTTGGTCTCACTGAGTGGAGAGGATCCAGTTTTTACTGGCATGTTTGCTTTACCCTTGGCATGAGTAACAACACAAGGAAGCCCAGCCTTTCAAAATAAGGTGTCATATTAACCCTCTAGGATTGTCCACCATGAAAACTGATGCACTATGCACAATTCACCCACTATTATTATTATTATGTAATTTGATCAGTGATTTAACAATGATAAACAGGGTTGTAAGACAACAGGGGTACACCACCACACACTTTTCACCACCACAGTTCTATGTCTCATCTTCACTGGAAGCCACCTCCCCCCTTTCTCCGGGAGGATGGACCAAAAATCTTTATGGGGAGCAGAAGGTGGGAGTTCTGGCTTCTGTAATTGCTTCTCCACTGAACATGGGTGTTGGCAGGTGGATCCACACCCCCAGCCTGTCCCTGTCTTTCCCTAGTGGAGCAGGGCTCTAGAAAGGTGGAGGTTGAAGGACACATGGGTGAGGTCATCTGCCCAGGGAAGTCAGGTTGGTGTCATGGTAGCATCTGTAACTTGTTGGCTGGAAGGTGGCAAATTCTTTTCTATTTTCTAAGTTCATGCGTGCTGTAGATAATTAGAAAATGCAGTTGACTTTGATATCCTGACTCTGCTTATACCTTCTTATGGTCAAAGACACAGAAAATGCAGACTTTCATAATTTCAGAGAACAAAAAAATGTTACAGGTGTTTAAAGGTCATGGCTAAGGAATGATGATACCAACATCAGCCAAAGGAGAAAGACATGAATGCATTTATTCTCTAGTCAGCCTTATTGCTGGAGCTTGGTGTCTGAGTGATTAGTTCACTGCTCCTAGCACCCATCTCTTTGTGCTGTGGAGAGAAATAGACAGGGGGGAAAAGGGGGAGCAAAGGGGGGAACAGAAATACCTGTTGATGATTCTTACCTCTTGTGAAGCCCTCTTCTATCTCCTACATGCACAGATGGGTACCAGGGAACTTGAACCTGGGTCCTCATGCAAGCACTTTCCCAGCTAGTAAGATGTGGAACTTCTTAAAATAGTAGCAACCCACACATACAACCAAACCAATCTTTTTTTTTTTTTCAACATTCACCTAATTAGACAATTGTTTTCTCCTGCTAGTACAAGTAACAAAGTTATAAAATATATTTTATTGGGGGTGATTAATGGTTTATAGTAAATACAGTTGTTATAGTAAATATAGTAAATACAGTTTATAGTAAATACAGTTTATAGTAAATACAATGGTTTATAGTAAATACAGTTGATGTATGTGTACAATTTCTCAGCTTTCTGCAAACACTCTCACCTGTAGCCCAAGTCTTCCTCTACCCTCCCCCACCCCCAGAGTCCTTTACTTTGGTGCAATCCACCAAGCTCAGTCCAAATCCTGCTTTGTGTTTTCCCATCTGCTCTTATTTCTCCACTTCTGTCTGTAAATGAGACCATTCCATATTCATTATCCTCTTCCTGGATGATTTTACTTCACATGATTCCTTCAGGGTCCATCCAAGATGAGATGAAGAAAATGAATCCTGATGGATCTTAAGGAACCAAACACACCCAACCCAAAAGATCTGTATGTAACTATGTACATGGCAACAAAATTTGTAGTAACCCAAACCTGGAAGCCATCTAGGTGTTCAGCAACAGATGGATAGCTAAGAAGATTGTGGTATACACAATGGAATACTACTCAGCTATGAAGAATGATGCATTCACCTTCTTTGTCTCACTGACAGTTTGTAGTTGAACAGTTTGTAGTTGACAGTTTGTAGTCCTGTGAAGAAAGCTCAAGAAGTCAGGGGGACCTACACATTTTATCCCTCACTTCTTTTTTAAAAAAATTTTTATATTTATTTATTTTTCCTTTTGTTGCCCTTGTTGTTTAACATTGTTGTGGTTATTGTTGTTCTTATTGATGTCATTGTTGTTAGATAAGACAGAGAGAAATAGAGAAAGAGGGGAGACAGAAAGGGGGAGAGAAAGATAGACACCTGTAGACCTGCTTCACCACTTGTGAAGTGACTCCCCTGCAGGTGGAAAGCTGGGGGCTCAAACCTGATTCTTAAACTGGTCCTGGCGCTTTGCGCCACACGCACTTAACCCGCTGTGCCACCACAGGACTCCCCCCTCCATTACTTCTTGAATGGAGCCTCTGCTATGGAAGATAGAGGTAGGGAAAGGCTCGTGTCATCATCATTTCCTAAACCACCCCTGATCCGAAGATGTTTCTAAAGGAATACACTGTCTGCTGGGCAGAAGGGAGGGAGACGGAAGGGCCTCAGGACACTCACACAGCTGTTTTCACTGAGATAGAGGACTGCCTGAATGGTCATCTTTCTATTTCCATATGCCGTAGGACATGTTTTGAGCCACTGAATGATTCTTACTGTTAAGTTTTTCCTCCAGTTATATGATTGAGAATCATTACATGATTTCCAAAGAGAGGATTTTTATTTTGTGTCTGTGTTTCTATTGGTATATACTGAGAATGCACTAGTATGTTTAAAATTAAAATAAAATCTGTCTTTGAATTCAAGTTTGACCTTTTCATTACTTAACCACCGTATCTAGCTTCAACTCAGAAACAGGAAGAATTTTGGTATTTTTCACTGAAAACCAAAAAGAATTTTATATGTAACACATTATTTAAGGGAGACTACTGGTTTACCTACGTGATTTTTGGAGAGTTACTTAAAACAGTTGCCATTGCCAACTTGTATGCAAACTTTGGAAAACTTACACACTCGTTTTATAGAAATTGATATGAAACACATTGAGAAGACAGATATTCTTTCCTTTCCTTTCCTTTCTTTCTTTTTTCTTTTTCTTTTTTTTTTTTTTTGGTATTTCTTTCTATCATTTTCTTTTCTTTGTTTTTTATTTCTTTTAAACCAGAGTGCTGTTGAATGCTAGTCTATGGCGGTGCTTGTGATTGAACCCAAGACTTTTGGTGCTTCAGACATGAAAGTTTGTTTGCATAACTATTATGCTATTTTCCTAACCATATTTATGTGCTTATTTATTTACTTATTTTACCTTAATGCTGTTCAATTCTGGCTTAGTGGTGGTAACAGGGATTGAAATTAGACTTCAGAGCCCCAGGCTAAAAATACTTCTTCATAATCATCATGGTGTCTCTTGATTCTAGGTATTATTTTTGAATGGAAACATAGATGCCCAGAATGTGCTGTATATTACCCACCTCCTCAAGTGCACTTGCAGACCTCTCCTGTGTAAGATCTCAGTGAAAACACACCACATACACACTGGAACTCCCTGGATCCAGCTGTCCTGGTACATCTTAAGACATGTGCAGCTGGTAGGGAAGAGTTGACCTTTCAGCTTGGGAAGCTGACATGACAAGATGATAGAACAAAACATTTGCTAATCTTGGAACCATAACACCCAAATTAATCCTGTACCTGTCAATGTGGGGGGATTAAGAAGGAAACCAAAGCAACAAGGTTTTTAGTAATCTCAGTGTTTAATTATTCTGTTTGTTTCACATGTATTTATAGAGAACAAATGAAATACCATCTTAAATAGAATACATATGTGAACTTACTTAATTTATACCAAGAGTCATTTAGCTTCCTTTTTCTCATTTATAGAAAAAGTTAATTGATTAAAGTGTTCAGCTGACAAACATTAAATCCAAGATTCAAGCTAAGGAAGTGTGACTTTTTAAAATTTTAATTTAGCATAGAAACAGAGAGAAATTGAGAGGGGAGCATGAGATAAAGAGGGAGAGAGGCAGAGAGATACCTGAAGACCTGCTTCATCACTCATGAAGCTTTCCCCATGAAGGTGGGGGCCAAGGGTATGAACCTGGGTCCTTGTGCATTAATTTTAATATTTATTTTATTTATTCATTTATTCCCTTTTTGTTGTCCTTTATTGTTGTAGTTATTATTGTTGATGTCATCATTGTTGGATAGGACAGAGAGAAATGGAGAGAGGAGGGGAAGACAGAGAGGGGGAGAGAAAGATAGACACCTGCAGACCTGCTTCACCGCCTATGAAGGGACTCCCCTACAGGTGGAGACCCGGGAGCTTAAACCGGCGTCCTTAGGCCGGTCCTTGCGCTACCGCAGGACTCCCGTCCTTGTGTCCTGTAACATGCATTTACTAGGTGTGCCACCACCGGGCCCCAAGAAGACTATTTTAATAGACCATATATTTGAATAACATTCTATGTTGATAAAAACATACTTTCTTGAAACTACTCATTTAAATCTAGTAGAATTGAAGTAGTGAAGTAGTATATGGAAATTAATGGCAACCGCTTGTACCAGGCTCCTTTTAGCAACCTGTAAATCCTAAACCTAACCCCCTCTTCCTCTTGGTGTTTGTAAAAGTCCTTATAGCCTTTGACCTTTATGACCTCTGCCCATCTCTTAGTCCTTGTTTGCATAATTGTGAATTATTTACTTATTCATTTATTAATATATTTATTTATTATTGTATAGAGACAGAAATTGAGAGGGGAAGATGGAAAGGGAGAGGGAGACAAAGAGATACCTGGAGAGAGAGACAAAGAGATACCTGCAGCTCTGCTTTACCACGCATGAAGCCTTCCCCTGCAGGTAGGGACCAGGAGCTTGAACCTGGATCCTTGCGCACTGTAATGTGCACGCTTAACCAAGTGTGCCACCGCCTGGCCCCCAATTTTTTTTGGTCAACTTTTCTTTATAAAAGTTAGAAATTGGGGAGTCGGGCGGTAGCGCAGCAGGTTAAGCGCAGGTGGTGCAAAGCACAAGGACTGGCTAAGGGATCCCAGTTCAGGCCCCAGGCTCCCCACCTGCAGGGGAGTCACTTCACAAGCGATGAAGCTGATCTGCAGGTTTCTATCTTTCTCTCCCCCTCCTCTCTTCATTTCTTTCTGTCCTATCCAACAAGGACATCAATAACAACAATAATAACTACAGCAATAAAACAAGGACAACAAGAAGGAATAAACAAACAAAAATAAATATTTAAAAGATAAATCCTACAGCACATTAGGGCCCAGAAGCAGTTTGGCCTTAGCTGAGTCTGGGGTTGGTGTGCCAGAAATAACCCCGAGGTAACCCCTAGGTGTCCTGACTTTGTTTACCAATTCCGAGTTTTACAGAATGATTACCACAATGCAAACATATATTCTCTCTATTATTTTGTAGAGGTTTGATCTATTAAAAAAAAACAAAACCAAAAAATGTTAAGACAGTTTCATTTCATTGGATATATATATATATATATCAGTATGCATAAATTCTGATAACCATGAAATAGAGGAGCTATTTAAACACTTGTGGAACCAATTGTGTGGATGTTTATTGTTTGTTTTGAAAAGGAATGTGGTATTAAGCATTAGAGTAACCCTTTGTAAACTGGTACCTCTTTGCGACATCTTCAGGAGTATATCTGTATGTGGTCACCCACAACACTTGTTTTTGAAGTTGTTTTGTCTGTGTCACCAAGGAAAATCTAATTTTTAAGATTTCCAACAACATGGAAAAATGTAACTCACATAGAGCAACATACAAAAATGAGGGAACATTTTCTTTTTTTACACATTATGCCTTTATGAATATTTTAATACACTGCAAAATCAACTTGGAGCTTTTTTACCTTTGAGAAATTCTGTGATCTTCCACAGAGGTGTTTTGGTCATCTTAGAAGACTCCATGTGGCTAAATCGTCCTGGAGTTCCCTGTGGGCATGTATATTATCTGTCCCATGCATAAATAATTTACAGGAGTGGCTGGAAGTTGCTAAAACACTGGCTGATGATATTTTATGTCCTTTACACAAAGCAAGAGTACCTCATTATCTTGCACTGGCATGTCATAAAAATGAAAAAAAAAAAAACCAAAAAACATTTGCTTTTGTGCAAAGGGGTGTGAATCAAATGCTGATTATGTTTAATGATGTTGACCATCTTCATATTTCCACTGGACTTTCTTTTTTTCTTTTTCTTTTATCTTTCTCTATTTGTTTGAGACCATTATCTAAGGAAGAACTGGAATGATTTAGTTGAAACTCTGTTCAATTTACTCCCAATGCCAGGTTTCTTTTGTTTATGTGCTTGTTGTTACATTTGTTTCTCTGCTTGTTTTTTTGTGTTTTAGGATTGTCCACCGGTATCAAAGCAGGTGTGGCAGATGGTTACTATTTGAAGAGTTGCCTGTATGGCAATATTTGAGGAACTCCAGGAGTGTATCATCAATCAAGACAGTATAGAATGGAAACAGCTAGGGCAGAGTGAAGCAGATCGCCACTGTAAGATTTACAGGGTCACAAATGCTAGATAACTCCACCTCTGCTGATGTCTGTGTGACCTCTGGCACTCCCTTGAGATTGATGCTATGCCCTATTTCCTACATTGTTCTCTAGGCTGCAGCCGCCAGTGCTCTGACTGATAAACTTGTGGAC
The DNA here is from genome assembly GCF_950295315.1 of Erinaceus europaeus. NCBI lineage: Eukaryota > Metazoa > Chordata > Mammalia > Eulipotyphla > Erinaceidae > Erinaceus > Erinaceus europaeus. Next base: position 86,146,028 of record NC_080176.1, read on the forward strand.
TCATCTCTCATCCTAAGGCCTATAACTTTATCAAAGTTCATTACCAAGGCAAACAATTATATCCAGATTCAGAAATCTGTAGAACAGTTAGGTTATCCTCTCATTATTCAGGTAGACTGGGAAGCATAGCAATTCAGAAAGAGAACAAATATTAACTCAGTGGGAGTAGAGTCCGGGAAATTCTCAACTGAAAACCTGAGTTTGAGAATTATAATGTCATTTGTTTTAAAACATAATGTTGACAACTGAAAATTATACATATATCTCTCTAGATGCATATGTGTATGTGTGTACTTGAGAGAGATATCAAGTTTCACATAGTCATTGACCTGTCAGAAAATGAGATTAAAACTATTCCTATTGCATAGATCTGTCCAGAAACAAAATACAAGGCAACAATATTGCCGTAAAAATCTATAAAACTGCAGTGAAGTAGTAAATCCTCTTGGCAGCAATGCAGTGAATGTTTAGAATTCATGTGTATGCTAAAAACAACCTCTATATTCTATTTTTAAATGGGTATTAGTACTTGAGAGCAAAATATAGACATAAAACTGACACTGATTTCTTTTAAGTGGCAAACTCAGTCCTTTAAATGATATTCATTAAAATGTGGCTGTTTTTTTTTCTTTGTTCTAAATGCCTGCTCTGATGTTTCTTTTTTTAAAAAAATATTTATTTATTCCCTTTTGTTTCCCTTGTTTTATTGTTATAGTTATTACTGTTGTTATTGATGTTGTTGTTGTTGGATAGGACAGAGAGAAATGGAGAGATGAGGAGAAGACAGAGAGAGGGAAAGAAAGATAGATACCTGCAGACCTGCTTCACCTTCTGTGAAGCAACTCTCCTGCAGGTGGGGAGCCGAGGGCTTGAACCAGGATCCTTATGCTGATCCTTGTGCTTTGTGCCACATGCACTTAACCTGCTGTGCTACCACCTAACTCCCTGCTAATTTAGGATAGAAATATTATGTACTTCACAAGGAGAGTTTCTGGTGGGATTCTTACATGTGCAATTCTTTGTGCAGTGTTGAGGAAAAAGAAACAAAATACATTAGCAACAGACTGGAAAATTTTGTCTGCTTTCACAGTATTGAATGGATCAATTTTAAAATTTTCTTGGCTAGTTGAAATGTGTTACATTATCCTTAGTGTTTTTCTTCATAAAAGTTTAGTGTAAATGGAGAAGCAAATTTAACCAAAGTTAATGAAACTTTTGGCAACGATACGTACCATGGAACTCATCAAAAGCCTTTTGAGGAAATACAAATCATATCACACAGTCAAGCCCTTTAAAAACTTGAAAATTAAACAAGATCTAAAATTCAAAATTGTTTATCTTTTATGTGTTTCTTATTTAGCTCTCCATGGGTGGGGGGGGGAGTGGGGAGTATGTAGAGAAACTAAACTTGAAATGTCTGAGTTCCATAAGACATGTCATTGCAGGGTTTTTGTTGTTCGTTTGTTATATAGAAGTTTGTTTTCACTATTGTGAATTGCTCTCCTATAATCTCTTTGTTAGGCGGGCTTCTGCCAAAGGCTGCTTAGTAGTGTGTTCCTTGGGAAATACATCGGATGTGGTTTGAGTGATGCCTCATTCCTCCTATCAGTTTAGGATTTGCAACTATTCAGCCCTTGTGACACTCAGCAAAGAATTGCAGACTGACACACAGAAGTTTGGAGCAAAGACTTGTATCCTGTTCTTAGTAAACAAAGTAAATAATACCTCTCAAAGGTGAGAGGTATTATTCTTCAGGAAGGAGATGAGCCTCAAAGCACAGGAAATTTTTTTTTTTATGATTTAAAAACTGTATTACTGGGGCCAGGTGGTGGAGCACCTGGTTGAGTACACATGTTACAGTGTACAAGGACCCAGGTTCTAGCCACTGGTCCCCACCTGCAGGGGGACAGCTTCACAAGTGGTGAAACAGGGCTACAGGTCTCTCCATCTCTCCCACCCTCTTCCCTCTCAATTTCTGGCTGTCTCTACCCAATAAACAAATAAAGATTAAAAAAAAAGCCTGCATAAAAGCAAAGAAAAAAAAGTGTATTACTACTTTTATTTATTTATAGACTTCATAAAGCCAGAAATTAAGATGAAGGGGGAAATAGAAAGGGAGAAAGACTGAGGGAATGGATAGACCTGCCCATGTCCAGTAGAGAAACAGACCTTCTACCTTCTGCACCCCATAAGAAATTTTGGTCTATAATCCCAGAAGGGGAGAAATGTTAGAGAAACATGCCCAGAGGGCTCTGAACTTCAACTCTGTAATGACCATGAGAGAGAAGAGAGGGAAAAAATGTGGGGGTAGGTGAGGAATGCTCAGAAAAAATAGCTGTATCTTAGGAAGGAAAAGAAGGGCCATAGGGGATTAAAAAAAAAGAACAAATATATATATTAGAAATAACAGTAACCCATACCCCATATCTGTGATCTTGGGGAGCTCATGCAGTTTCCAATGAAGAGAATGGGGGCACAGAGCTCTGGTGATGGGAGAAGTATGGAATCACACCCCTGTTACCTTTTTTAAAAAATATTTATTTATTTATTTATTTATTTATTTATTTATTCCCTTTTGTTGCCCTTCTTGAAGTTTTATTGCTGTAGTTGTCCTTGATATAGTCTTTGTTGGGTAGAATGGAGAGAAATGGAGAGAGGAGGGGAAGGCAGAGAGGGGGAGAGAAAGATAGACACCTGCAGACCTGCTTCACCTACTGTGAAGAGACCTCTCTGCAGGTGGGGAGCCTGGGGCTGGAACCAGGATCCTTATGCTGGTCTTTGAGCTTTGTGCTGTGCTGTTAACCTGCTGTGCTACCACCCTACTCCCATATCCCATACTCCCATTATCTTATAATTTTGTAAATCAATATTAAATCACTAGTATAAAATAATTTTTAAAAATTGCTGGAGAGAGAGAGAGAGAGAGAGAGAGAGAGATACTGACTACAACATTGCTTCACTATTGCTCACAGGTGGAGACTGGGGGCTTGAACCTGGGTCTTTGTACATTGTAACATGGGCCCTCAACCAGGTTCACTGCCACCCAGTCTCAGGCAGATGTTTTAAAACAAATGTTTGGGAAGAGTTTGAATTTATACAATTGATTGACAAGTTATGATTTTCAGTAGTACTGCACACAGAAGAGTTGGGCTACAGGGCAGGCAGAAGCTCTTGGGATGGCAAACTTGTCTGGAATCCACAGGTAGAGTGTCACTAGACAGAACTGTGAAGAGCGAGAATTGACAGGTTCCCCAGGTAGAAAGCTTCCAATATGTTTTTGCTGAGAAGTGATCAGCTTAAGTGTGAGGAAACTGCAAGGGTCAGGAAGAAAGAAATTCTTGTGTCTTTTACCAGAGTGCTACTCAGCTATAGTTTATGGTGGTGTGGGGGTGGGGTTGAACCTGGGACTTTTAGCACTTAGGCATCAGAGTCTCTTTGCATAAGCATTAGGCTATCTACCCCACTGTCCCAGGCAAACAAAAAGAGAAAACTCTTAAGAAAAGTGTAGGCCATTGTGTTGTAGCCCAGCAGGTTATGTGCACAGGGCCTAAAACACAAGGACCTGGGCAAGGATCCCTGTTTGAACTCCCCACCCCCTATCAGCAGGGGAGCCTCTTCACAGGCAGTGAGGCAGGTCCTCAGGTGTCTGTCTTTCTCTCCCCCTCTCTGTATTCCCTCCTCTCTCCATTTCTCTCTGTCCTATCCAACAATGACAACATCAATAACAATAATAACAGTCACAACAATGATAAAACAACAAGGGCGACCAAAGGGGGAGAAATAGCCTTCAGAAGCAGTGGATTTGTAGTGCAGGCACCGCACCGAGCCCCAGCAATAACCCTGGAGGTGAAAGAAAAAGAGAAAGAGATGAGCCAGCAGAGGGTGTGACTTTAGGATTGGTGCACACTAGTGCTGAAGATCGGTCTGATTCAAGCTATCAAAGCTCAACACTTAAAACAGGACATTTATATCCCCATTTGATATGACTAACATCAAGGAAAAATACATAAATAAGCTCAACAGAAAATAAAGGCATAATAATAAGCCAGCACCAAACAAAGAGGGCATTAATAATGCCAACAAAGGAACCCATGGAAACGACTAGCATTCAGAATAGCTGGGAAATATGACCAAGGGTGAAAAGGGGCTTGGTACACATGGAAGAAACAGTAGGCTGGGCTATTTAAATACAGCTATTAGAAATGTGTTTAAGAAACTAGGTGGTAGCATGATAATTACAAACATTGGTGGTTAAGTGGTGACTCACACAGGAAATCTTGCAAGGTATCATGCACAAGGTTCTGGGTTCAAGCTCCAGGTCCTCAAAGGCGGGGATGAAACTTCACAAGCAGCAGAGCAAGGCTTCAGGTGTCTCCTCTCCTCTGTTTCTCTCTTCCTCTCTATCTGTCTCTATCCCACTCTATTAAAAAAAAAAAAAATGGCCACTGGGAATAATGGAGCTGTGTAGATTCTGAACCAAGTCTGGTGATAGAGAGGGAGGGAGGGAAGGAGGGAGGGAGAGAGAGGAGAGGAAGGGGCCAGGTGGTAGTGCACCTGGCAGAGCACACATAAAGCATAGGAATCCAGATTCAAGCCCACCCCCACCAGCCCCCGTCTTATTGGACAAGCTTCATGAGTGGTGAAATGGAACTACAGGTGTTTCTTTATCTTGAATTCTCTATCTTTCCCTTCCCTCTTGATTTTTCTGTTTCTGTAATACACAGTAAATACAATATTTTTAAAAGAAAAAAAAAAGAAGTACTGGGAAAAACTGGTAAAAGATTCCAGATGGGGGAAGAAAATTCACTGGGCTTGAAAACACAGCAGAAAAAATTCCCTCAAATTAAAATAGTCTTTGGGGGAGTCGGGCTGTAGTGCAGCGGGTTAAGTGCAGGTGGCGCTAAGTGCAAGGACCGGCTCAAGGATCCCGGTTCAAGCCCCTGGCTCCCCACCTGCAGGGGAGTCACTTCACAGGCGGTGAAGCAGGTCTGCAGGTGTCTATCTTTCTCTCCTCCTCTCTGTCTTCCCCTCCTCTCTCCATTTCTCTCTGTCCTATCCAACAACAACAACAATAATAACTACAACAATAAAACAACAAGGGCAACAAAAGGGAATAAATAAAATAAATATTAAAAAAAATAAAATAAAAGTCTTTGATCTGAGAGCAGTATTGTATATCTATATCTATCTATATCTACATATATATATATATATATATATATATATAATATCTCCTTGAATATTAGTTAGCAGTGGGTGAGAGATTATGGGATGTATTTGACATTAGAATAGCCAAAAAATTAATTCCAAAGTTAGTTTAGAATTATCAAGCTAGTGAAGGTAGACAGCATACCACCATAAGCCAGAGCTGAGCAAGACTCTGGTAAAATAAAAAGAAATAATTAAAAAAAGAGAAAGAAAAAAAAAGAGAAATATAAAGTCATAGGACTATGATATGCAACAAAACTAAAAGGAACATTCAAAGATATAACAGGGACATTTAAGTGTGAAAGCCCAATGATAAGAGAAAACCTTAGAACAGCTATTAAAAAAATCAAAAAGAAGAAAGAAAAAGCATTGCATCTAGAGGTACAAAGAGAAACTTCTTAGCATAAATCTAAGACACAGAATAGTTAGACAAAATAATCATTTTGACACATACATTAACATATTTTTCTTTTGAAAAATAGTTTATTTTCAAGAGAAAGATATGCAAGGAAAGACAAAAGCTTTGCTTGGCTCTGGCTTATAGTAGTCATGGGAGATTGAACATGGGACCTCAGAGCCTCAGGCATGAGTGTCTTTGGCATCACCACTACACTGTCTCCCAGGATCCCTTACTAGAGCTCTGCTCAGCTCTACATAAACACATTTTCCAACAGCTTACTTCAATGAAAATATCTGAAAAAAATTTGTTGGGTAAAATGAAATAATCCTAGATGAATACTTCAAACAGAACACATGATGAAAATAGGAGAAATGAAATAAATAAGCATATAAAAACAATTTTCATCATTTTACATTTATTTCACAGATAATTAACCTTTGAAGTCAAATGTATTGACTTGTGAAATTTATAGTATATCGATTAAACAAGACAAGCTCTTACAAGGTTTTTGTTTTACAGTGTTTCCGATGTGTTTTTAATGAAACACTTTAATTCATCTAATATTTTATTTAAAAATATTAATGATTTATTAATGATTAACAAGATTGTAAGATAACAGGGGTACAGTTCCATACAATTCCCACCACCAGAGTTCCTTGCCCCATCCCTCCCATTAGAAGCTTCCTTATTCTTTATCTCTCTGGATACGGATAAAGTATGGATCAAAATTCTTGTTGCTGTGCAGAAGGTAGGAAGTCTGGCTTCTGAAATTGCTTCTCTGCTGGACATGGGTGTTGCCAGGTGCATCCATACCAGGTGTATTATTGGAAGGTAGATTATAGTCTGCTAACTAATAATACTACACTTCAGTTCTAGAGATCAAAATCATTCCGAATGATGACTCATTCCAAATCACATTTTCTTTGCTTTGTCTCTCAAGACATTGGGGCTCTTTTTTTTTTCCTTTTCTTTTTAAAAAATATTTATTTATTCCCTTTTGTTGCCCTTTTTTATTGTTGTTGTACTTATTATTGTTTTTGATGTCATCATTGTTGGATAGGATAGAGAGAAATGGAGAGAGGAGGGGAAGACAGAGAGGGAGAGAAAGATAGACACCTGCAGACCGGTTTCACCACCTGTGAAGCAATTCCCCTACAGGTAGGGAGCTGGGGGGGCTCGAACTGGGATCCTTACGCTGGTCCTTGTGCTTGGCACCATGTGCGCTTAACCCACTGCGCTACCGCCCATCTCCCAACATCGGAGCTCTTAAACTATTCTCTGTGTCTCAGATTTACACTAAGAAGTCTTTCTCTTTGTGCCTGTAGATGCAATGCTTTTTCTTTTCTTTTCTTTTTTTTTTAATAGCTGTTCTAAGGTTTTCTCTTATGACTGGGCTTTAGCACTTAAATGTCCCTGTTTTAGATAGTTCCTATCAAAAGGGGGGGATGAGCAATGTGTAATGACTATGTGGTTTAGAAAATAATTAGCTTAACAGGAAGCCAGTAGCATAACATCAAATGAAAAAGAAAGAAGGTCAGCGTGCACAGTGTGGTTGAGAATTTCAAGTAACTTTGTCCTTTTTCTTATTTTTAATATTTTCCCAGGGAACTAGTGATGGAGGACATAATTGTTTTCATGCTAGTGCAGCTTATTATCTCCCTGTGATATGTCTGCACACCATATCAACTGAACTCCTCTGCCCTCATGCAGGGTGTTTGCTGCTCTCTCAACCCCTCCCTGCCCATGAGTGCCTGGCTTTGTTACAACAGCCCACACCTAGACTGTGTTTCCATGCCTCACCCTGTGGTTTTTCTTTATTCCCTTGTTTCTTAATTTCACTCTGTAAGTGAGATCATCTGGTATTCACCTTTCTCCTTCCGGCTTATCCCATTCAACATATTTTGAAATTCCATCCAAGACGTGGTCAATGAGAAGACTTAGTCATTTCTTAGAGTCGATTAATATTACATTGTGTAAGTAAACTGCACTTTTTTTTTTGCCTCCAGAGTTATCACTGGGACTCAGTGCCTGCATTACCCATCCACTGCTCATGGAGGTCATTTTTTTTTAATTGTATAGAACAAAGGGAAATTGATAATAGGAGAGAAAGAGAGATAAGGAGAAAGACAGAGAGGCACCTGCAGACCTGCTTCACCTCTTGTGAAAAGACTTCCCTGCTGGTGGGGAACCCGAGGCTCGAACCGGAATCCTTTGGTGGGCCCTTGAGTTCCATCTAAACTGCAATTTCCTTAAACACTCCTTTGTCACTAATTATATAAAATACCAAATCGCACTAACTACCGAGTGAAAACAATAAAACAACTACCAGCCTAGCACAGCAATATTATCAACAAGAAAAGAATTCCTCAAGAAAACATACAGAATTCAAAAGATGTTCTGTCCAAGATTCTCATCTCTTGCTTATTTAGTTAATTGCTAATCTAGGTTCCACTGAGGAAATTTTACAGATGTAGTTAAGACTCTAGATCTTAAAATGCAGAGAAAACTCTGGGCAATGCAGGTGGGTCCAATTTACAAACTTGAGCCTTGAAAAGCAAGGATTTTTTCTCCAGCTGTAGTCAGCCAACAAAGAGACAGAGGAGAGACTGAAAAATGAGAAAGAGCTTACCTGAAGGACTGTTTTTTTTAAATTTTATTTTTTGTTTTTATTTAAGAAAGGAGACATTGGCAAAACCATAGGATAAGAGGTGTACAACTCCACACAATTCCCACCACTCAATCTCCATTTCCCACCCCCTCCCCTGATAGCTTTCCCATTCTCTATCCCTCTAGGAGTATGGACCCAGGGTCATTGTGGGATGTAGAAGGTGGAAGGTCTGGCTTCTGTAATTGCTTCCCCACTGAACATGGATGTTGACAGGTTGGTCCATACTCCCAGTCTGGTCCATACTCCCAGGACTGGATTTTTAATGGGAGCAAGGGGATTTTGAACCAAGGGGGATGGGTAGGGGTGATTGTTATTCCCTGGGCCTCACTGTCTGGACCATATTTTTCTAATAGAAAGAGACGGGCGGGTGGGGAGGGAGTGTGTGGTCCTCAGGGACTTTGATGGTGTATGTGTTAGTCCTATACACATGAAGAGGTGTAATACTACTAAACAAAGTCAGTAATAATTATTTTAAAAGTACATCTTTTGTGGGTGTGTTACAGAGTACCTTTCTAGCTCTGCCTCTCTCTGTGTCCTTTTGGGGTCTCAGGTAATGCTAAATGGGGCTATTCTTTTTTATTTAATTTTTTATTTATAAAAAGGATACATTGACAAAACCATAGGATAAGAGGGGTACAGCTTCACACAATTCCCACCACCAGAACTCTGTATCCCATCCCCTCCCCTGATAGCTTTCCTATTCTTTAACCCTCTGGGAGCATGGACCCAAGGTCATTGTGGGGTGCAGAAGGTGGAAGGTCTGGCTTCTGTAATTGCTTCCCCGCTGAACATGAGCATTCACAGGTTGAGCCATACTCCCAGCTTGTTTCTCTCTTTCCCTAGTGGGGAAGGGCTCTAGGGAAGGGAAGCAAAGGTACACTGGTGGGGTTGTCTGTCCAGGGAAGTCTGGTCGCATCATGCTAGCATCTGGAACCTGGTGGCTAAAAAAAGAGTTAACATATAAAGCCAAACAAATTGTTGAACAGTCATGCACCTAAAGGCTGGAATAGTGCAGATAAAGTGTTGGGGGGCCCTCCATTTTGTAGATAGCTAGTAGGCATATTTTAGTCATATTTCAAAGGGCCTGTAGCTATACTAGTTTTTTTTTTTTTTTTGCCTGAGCCTGAAATCTTATATTCAGGTGGATCCTAATTATTGTCTGGGGAGATGATGTCATGGCTGGGAAAAGGACTAGAAAGCTGGATCAGAGAAGAGAGTAGCTCCCTAGTATGGGGAAGGAGTATAAATATTACTGTAAACCTCATCAATTGGATGTGATCTGGGGCCTATAATTTTCTTAGGAGCCTGTGTGACCTCTACATCCCTCTAGATCTGAGCTCACATTCTGTGGTCATGAGTAGGAACATTCCAAGCTGCTCCAATATCAACCCATCTTCCTCAGGTGTAGCATAGAGTCTGTTGTCCATCCTCCCTTCAAAGGATGGAGCATTCTCTACCATTGTTGATCCAGTTTGAGGGTAATGTCCTATGGGGGCCACAAAGGGGTCTATTTTGTTGTTCCTGATAGAAATGATTGGTAACAATGGAGAGAGGGATTTATTCGAAGTCTAGGCCCATCAAGTCTGTTTGGGAATCTCAGGACTCCTATATTAGGGCTCCAGCTTATGGGGTGGCCTGATACTGACTAAAGAGTCATCGTTAAAGTATGCCAGTCTCTTGCCCTTACTCAGCTTTAGCAGTACTGGCTTTGCCTCCCTTTAAAAGATGGAACAGTCTCTACTGTTGTTGATCCAAGTTGAGGGCAGGGTCCTATGGGAGAGCCCACAAACAGGTCTATTCTGTTGTTCCTGATAGAAATGACCAGTAATAATGGAGAGAGGGATTTATTTGACTTCTAGGCCCATTATGTCTGTTTGGGAATCTCAGGACTCCCCAAATAGTGCCCCAGCTGATGGGGTGGCCTGATAGTGACTAAAGAGTCATCATTCAAGTAAGCCAGTCTCTTGTCCTTATTCAGCTTTTGCATTCCTTGCTTTGATGAGGTTAGCTTTGGAGTGAGTGAGAAAACTGTAATAGGAAGTAGGGTATCTAAGTCTAAGTGGACACTATTTCATTATGAACTTGATACTGATTCACTACAGACTATTGTGTATTTTTGCTTTCAGGTATATATTTTGCCCTAATTTAATTAATTTTTTTTATTAGACTATCTGCTTTATTTGCTTCTAAGAAAGCCATACTGATGACATCAGACTTTCTTTTCCCTCTGTCCTAGGGTATGAACCAAGCAGTAATCAGCTGCCCAGGAGCTATTCTTTTTGTAAGAGCCTTGATTTTTGGTTATTTTTGTTCTTATTGCAAGTTACTCATTGAGCACCTGAGCTTGGAAGTGCTGCCTTTATTCATATATAACTGCCTCATTGTAGAATTTTATGAAGAAAACAAAGGCTAGGATCTCCCATCACCCAATCATGGTGAAAACCAAGAAGCAAGAGAGGGAAAAAAACATTCAAATGCTGTAATGAAAGAATAATACATTATGATTTTAGAATGTATTTTAAAAATCTATTCATGGTAGCTCTAATTTTTTTTTCCAGTTTATGGGTGACATAACTATTTAATCTGAGAACTGCAATACTGACACATCATTTGGAGATATTACTGAAGAGAAGTTTTGTGTTTAAGGGACCCTGCTAACACCAGCATTGTGTTCAATTTGAAGTCAGAAGCCAACAATGACACAGGCTTCCCAATCCTCCTTTTTCCTTGAATTCTCCATTATGTTATGATCTTAGCAGAAATAAAACCCATCCCATCTAGTTACCCTTTAAAGATAATTTGAGTGGTTTCATTTCCCTCTATCTACAACTTATCCAAGCTGTCTTGTAAATCAGTCTACACTTCATCAACACTGGCAAAGCCTGCATAAACAAGAGGCTTATGAGTCTTAAGTGATAATTACCACAATCTAATGAATTGCATAAATCATTTATAATGAAGGGGAATAAACAAGAACACTGAGATGAGCACATTAATAACTCAGGTTTTTCAAAAGCAACGAGTAATTTAATTTATCTGGTATGTCCACAGACAGTAACAACTCCGTTTTATTTGTGAAATAATTAGCAGTTAATCTGAAGGGATACAACTTATCTACTAGCAATAATTTACACTGAAAAATGAAGATTCATTTTATCTTTGATGGAAATTTTTCTGATAAAACCTCATCATTTGAAAGTCAATACATAGAAAGGGAATTGAAGATTGATTTAAGTTCACACAAACAAACCTAGAATTTATTCCAAAATAAGAAATTAGACTGCTTCTCAATTTCAAGTAATTTGTGATATGCTATAATTTCAGTGATGTACTCACTCAAGCGCTAATTGGATTTTAATTTTTATAAGTTTATGAGGAAAGCAGTAAGGGGATTTGTAACTTATCTTCTATCTTTAACATTTTAATTTGGATAATAAAAAATACATTATTCATTCTTGAGATTCACTTCTGCTAGTTAGAAAGATATTTTTCTAGATAGCAAAAACTCAAATACAATTAGCAACTTTTTCCCTCAGGTAATCATCCTGTTACTCTAGAGGAATACAATTTTTCATAAAGATTTTACTTTTCTTGATTTCATCTAGTCATCATTTGCCTGTCCACAATTAATTTGAAAAACAGTGTTTTTTTTCCAATCAATAGGACTATAACACAATTGAATTCCACTCAGAACAATTATTTAACATGCTCTGTGATAACACTATTAAAATGATGAAGTTATAAACTTAAACATGAAGGTCCTAGTAGAGGATAAAAAAAGGATTATATGAATAAATGATCACATTAATGCAGATGCCATCTTTGTGTGATTTATGCATTTACACGCAAAGGAAAAGTCATAGCCTGATTAGGCCACTGAAATTTCATTCACTGGGAGTTCCCCAAATGAGTAAATGTTAACTTGTTGAAACCAGAGTTCTCAATAAACCCTAGAGTCATTTTAATAGTTACTCTACTATGTCTATATCACTATACATATACATATACATATACATACATATATACACATATACATACATACATATATACACACATATATACACATATACATACATATACATACACACACACACACACACATATATATCCAGACAAAAATCCAACAATTAAACATCAAAGAAATTCTGAAACTTAATAGCAGCCAGATATGTATTTGGATGGTGTAACAGCAAGAAAGCAACACGTTAGGGGAAGAAAAAGAAATATTTATCTTTTTAAATATTGTTACTTCATGACTCTTTAAGGCAATCTATTTAAAGAGCTGAACCAGCTGGACCTAAGTAAGAAAGAATAGACTAGTTTCAGTTTGGATTCTTATATTTATTTTTATTTATTATTTTATATTTATTTTTATTTTTTTGCCTCCAGGGTTATTGCTGTGGCTCGGTGCTTGCACTACGAACCCACTGCTCCTGGTGGCGATTTTTGTAGCCCTTGGTGTTATTGTTGCTGTTATTTTTATTGTTGTTATTGCTGTTGTTGGATAGGACAAATAGAAATTGAGAAAGGAGGGGCAGACAGAGAGGGATGGAGAAAGACACGTATAGACCAGCTTCACTGCTTGTGAAGTGACCTGCCTGCAGGTGGGGAGCCAGGGGCTAGAACCAGTATCCTTATGCAGGTCCTTGGTTTTCATTTATTCATTCATTCATTCATTCATTCATTCATTCATTCATTCATTCATTCCCTTTTTGTTGCCCTTGTTGTTTTATTGTTGTGGTTATTATTGTTGTTGTTGATGTCCTCATTGTTGGATATGACAGAGAGAAATGGAGAGAGGAGGGGAAGACAGAGGGAGGGAGAGAAAGACAGACACCTGCAGACCTGCTTCACCGCCTGTGAAGCGACTCCCCTGCAGGTGGGGAGCCGATCGATCGGATCTGGGCTGGAATCGGGATCCTTATGCTGGTCCTTGCATTTGGCGCCACATGCGCTTAACCCGCTGCACTACTGCCAGACTACCAGGTCCTTTGGTTTTATGCCACATGCACTTAACCTGCTGTGCTACCACCTGGCCCCTTTGTTGTATTTTTGTAATCCTAGCATTTTTTTTTCCTAGACATCAGAGGACTCATAGTAATTTCTGTACTTTAAAAGGAGTAAAAATGCATTTTATTCATTTTGTTGCGTTTTTTTTGTTTCTCCATAAAATAATTCGTGAACTTGATAGTGTAGTTGCCTTTGTTGATGAAATTTAGGTGTGTAACCTTAATTTTTTTTGTTTTCTTACCAGAGCACTGCTCAACTCTGGTTTATGTGTGCTGGAATTGAATTTGGGAGCACAAAACCTCAGGCATGAGAGTAATTTGCATAACCTTTCTGCTTGCTCCCCAGCCCTAAGAGCTTAAAAATTTATGGGAAGTGAAATAAGGAACAAAATGTAAGACAACTAGAGATGCTTTCACTCATGTGTAATATAAATAACTAAAGCAAATGAATTTGCACAAACACAGTAATTAAACTGACTCTAATATTCTATATAAACTGGTAGTCAGGAGTAGTACATGGCACCCTACAGTTGGTGAGATGTGCATGAACTTAAGTGAAGAGTGTGGTGACTTGTACACACATATATACGTATAGGTGTGGAAATAGTCGTTAATAAAGTAAGAAAAATGTGTGGGAGGAGATAGTATAATGGTTATGCAAAGAAACTCTCATGCCTATTTAAATAAAAAGACTTGTAAGTTTTTTTTTTTTTTTAAGTAGTTCCTTTGAGAGTGTACATGAATTATCTTAAAGCCATTGAAGAGACTTTGAGGCATTCCATAGAGATTTGGATAATTCATGGTAATTTACTGTAAGGACTCTACCCATTGGATTTCTAACCTTATCCTCTTTCTAATCCAATAGTTACTGGCTTTATATATACTGGAACTATACATAGTCAGCTGGTCAACCTCATTTAAATAGCCTGCACACAGAGGTGTATCATTATTTCCTCCTTGAATTTCATTGCTCAGACTGAATGAAGCCTCTGCCTGTCCGTTGCTTATGTGTTAGATTGGATAGCAGCTTCTGGCACTCAGCTCTGAGCAATCAGTGTAGGAGATACCACCTGTGAAAATGGAAAATGAAAATAATCAGTTGCCTTGTGCGTCCTTCCATTCCTTATTTTCTCTGAAATAGTTTGATACAACCTTTGTATCCTTTGACATTTAAATAGTAAGATTGTATCTTTAAAGTTCCTTTTAAAGTCGTATATCTCGGTTCTAGAGATGTAATAGAAAAAAAAATGAACTTAAAAGGGAAAAATTGCAGGAGAATGAAAGTCATCACATACTCATACATACACGATGAGATCTCTTTATTGCTAGGACTTACACAGCTGAAATAAAGAGGAACTTCTGACTGGGTCCTGTAGTGATTTCACACAAAATAATACACAAGGAGCAGTGTTTAAGATGTTTATAATTTTCATTTGTATTTGTGTTTATCTAGAGGGTCGGAGCCTGTGTATGAGCAATTTGGCTTCACAGGGTCTTTTAGTATTTTTTTTTGTTGTAGTTGTTTTTGTTGTTATTGATGTCGTCGATGTTGGATAGGACAGAGAGAAATGGAGAGAGAAGGGGAAGACAGAAAGGGCGAGAGAAAGACAGACACCTGCAGACCTGCTTCACCACTTGTGAAGCGACTCCCATGCAGGTGGAGAGCCCGGGTCTCAAACCGGGATCCTTACGTCGGTCCTTGTGATTTGTGCCATGTGCACTTAACCCACTGTGCCATATATTGATTTTTAATTCAGATAAAAGAAAAAGACCAGAAGAGACATACAGCACTGGGAATTTCTTGGGTGCTGTAATCACTCCCATGTGGTGAAAAGATTGAAACTTGGGATGCATACAAGACAAGACACACGCACCAGGTGCTGTGCTACCCCTCCAATCCTGAAAAATTTGATTAGCTATAACTATCAGGTGACCTCAAGCTAATGCTGGCTAAATCAGTATGCAGAATAGTCTCTTATTTCAAGGTAACCTCATCCAACACATGGAAACGCAATTTTATTGGGTTGTTGAAAGAAAGAGAATCATATTAACTCATGATAACTTTTTCACCACAAAAAATTTCTTACAAATTGGTAGACTCCCCCATGACAGCTTTCTGAAAATGTTATGCTATATTATCATTTTAATTTCTCTTCTTACGCATGACTGGGATGGGACAAAGGATCTATCTTTATTCACCAAAAATGAACATATGGCTCTCTGTCAGTTTCAGATCTATTCTCCTTGAGTTGCTTTCAAGAAAAATGATTAGTAAAACACATTAACTCTATTCATGAATTTCTTTTCCTCAACATTTTCAAATACATGAGACGTGTTGTTATGGGATTTGTTCAGTCAGAATTTATACACATTTTCATTTCCATGCCCAAGATAAAAAGAATATTCCAACATAAAATAAATTTGAGATAATTAACAGCATATTGATTAAGATGAAACATATTTCATGTTTACCTAGAAAGAAAGTGTGTTCTACACACACAGAAATTCACAGATTGATTCACATATTGGCTGAAACATACTGTGTGCTGGAATTTGTGGATGACTGACACAGTCTGCTTTCCTGAAATCTGTAGTCCTGGTTAACTGAGTGCAGAGAACTTGAGAATGCCATTTAAAATTTCAAGAAATGTCCTGCTAAATGAAAGAAAGAAGTGCTGGTAAGTTTATGTACAATGTACTGAGTGTGTACTTCTCTTTCTACTTCAACTTCATTACCTACAGTGAAGTTTTATATAATAATTTGTTTACCATTTTAAGTCTCAAAATACTTACAAAAATTGAACTTCAAGAAAGGTATTACTGCATGATCACAGCAATTCTTCTTCTTCTTCTTCTTCTTCTTCTTCTTCTTCTTCTTCTTCTCCTTCACCTCTCCTCCTCCTCCTCCTTCCCTCCTTCCTCCTTCTTCCTCCTTCTTTCTTCTTCTTCTTCTTCTTCTTCTTCTTCTTCTTCTTCTTCTTCTTCTTCTTCTCCTTCTCCTTCTCCTTCTCCTTCTCCTTCTCCTTCTCCTTCTCCTCTCCTCCTCCTCCTCTTTCCTCCTTCTTTCTTCTTCTTCTTCTTCTTCTTCTTCTTCTTCTTCTTCTTCTTCTTCTCCTTCTCCTTCTCCTTCTTCTTCTTCTTTTGTATAAAGACAGAAAGAAACTGAGAGGGAAGGGGAAGAGAGAGAGAGAGACAAAGAGAGACATCTGTAGCACAGTTTTATTTCTTGTGAAACTTTAGCCCTGAAGGTGATGATCAGGGGGACTGAACCCAGTGGAGGGGATGGGGGCATAGAACTCTGGTGGTGGGAACAGAATGAAATTATACCCCTATTATCTTACAGTTTTATAAATCAATATTAAATCACTAATAAAAATACATTAAGAAAAGAGTATTTACCTCAAAATGTATCCCACATTTAGTATATATCTTCTCTGTTTGCCTTTATCAAGCTGATTAATTTCCACAAGACAAACTCAGTCCATTAAGGACAAGAATGTTAGAATTCATTAATCTGTCATAGTTTTATTCTAACCTTCAGTTATTCATTTATTAGTTGGTATCACAATACAAAATGTAGTCATTCATTTAAGAATGTTCATCAAATACTTATGAGTTATTGCTCTGCATACTTTGGAAATAGAATGTCATCAAGATATTTTTAATTTTTTAAATTATCTTTATTTATTTATTGCATAGAGACAGCCAGAAATTGAGAGGAAGGGGGAGATCGGGAGGGAGAGAGACAGAGAGACACCTGCAGCCCTATTTCACCACTTGTGAAGCTTTCCCCTGCAGGGTGATGAGAAATCTTCATTAGTGGTAAAGCAAATACTGCAAGTGTAACTCTTTCTTTGTAACTCCTGCTCCTCTTTCAAAGTATCTGTCCTTTTGAAAAAATAAAAGAAAAAGGAAAGAAGGAAGGAAGGAAGGAAGGAAAGAAGGAAGAAATGGAGGGAGAAAATAATAAAGGAAATGAAGAAAGACTAACCAATCAGACTTAGACCTAATAAACAGTATGGTTCCGTAGCCCCCATGTCCACTTGGTCGATTCCAAATTATATTCCTCCATGAGGATAATTTCTGGAACCATCCGTTCCACCCTGGTTCCATGGCTGCCAGTTATTAGCAATATCGTCCCGCCAGATATTCGTCGGGATGCGGCATCATCTAAGTTCATTTCCCACATCTACGCTCGACCGGACCTGCCAATATATGCGAATATCTTCGCCCACCCTGTCCAACGCTTGATGTCTCGTCACCCAATCTGGTCCCCTACACCTACACTGAACTTCTCTGTTCCAGTCTCTTGGAAACAGAGTTGGCAGTCAGCTGAGGTAAAGAACAAACACCTCATCGCAGACCCCTGCGAGAGTCAACCCGGCTTTGACCTAGCACGTTATGATCGGGCCCTCCTCAATCACTATCGAACAGGCCATGGCCGGTGCGCCGCTATGTTCCATCGCTGGGGAGCCAGAGACGACCCGAACTGCCCCTGCGGCTACAGACAGACTATGACCCACATAGTCAACGACTGCCATCTCTCCAGATTCAAAGGAGGTCTCGAAACTTTACATCAGGCTCAACCTGACGCTGTTGACTGGCTACGGAAGAAGGGCAAACGCTAGAAGAAGAAGCTTGGCAATCTAGTAAAAAGGTGGGAAGAAGGCAGACCCCATTCACCTAATAATGGTTGGATGCAGCAGAGGACTTCAACAGCGTGTCCTGGAACCTCACCTCTCCAGACCCCTATCTAAATAGGGAAAGATAGGAACAGGCTGGATTAATAAAATATCTACTGTCTTTTAAAAATAAAGAACAAATGTCACTTCTTTTAGGTTTTATTGGTCAAGATATTTGTAAGCCACAGGTGTTAAGGAGATACTGACCAACGATCATCTTGAAAACCACCACCATGACATTTTTCAGTTAGTTACAAGTTGTCAGATATTTTGCTGGAGGTAAAATTCACATTGAACAAGAGCCTGTCTACAGTAGGAAAGCCATGCATTGGTTAATGGTGTCATTTATGATGCTTATGGTCATGAGAAAAGATCCTGAGAGGAAAACCTCAAATTTTGGATTCAAATTATAAAAGGCATGCCAAAGCAGAGCTGCAAACTAAATTAAGCTAAACTAAACCAAAGTGGATAACTGCTATCAAAATGGCAAAGATTATGGGGCCTGAGTGGTGGCGAACCTGATGGAGCACACATGCTACAATGTGGAAGGACCAGGGTTCAACTCTCCAGCCCCCAGCCTGTAGGGAATGGGGATGGGGCACAGATCTCTGGTGGAGGATGTAATGACATGATATATCATGTGCAGGTGTGAATTTACTCCTTCCAAATATTATAGGGAAAAAAAACACTGTTAATTCACTAATAAAATGGAAAGTAATAAAATTCATAAAGATAAAAAATAAAATATTAATATTTGACAAGTCAGAGAGTTAATTTTGTTGATATGTAAAAAATAGTATTGGCTCAGCAGAAGAATGTAGATAAAAGTGGTTTGCAAGTCCTTGTATATTTTAGGGGGACAATTTCATCTCTTATCAGTACTATGTCAGGAATGTTTGCACTACAAATCCACTGCTCCTGGATGCCATTTTTCCCCTTTTGTTGCCCTTGTTATTATTATTATTACTGTTGTTGTTGCTGGATAGGATAGAGAAAAACTGAGATTGGAGGGGAAGACAGAGAGGGGGAGAGAAAGACACCTGCAGACCTTCTTTACAGCCTGTGAAGAGACCCCACCCATGCTGCAGTTGGGGAGCTGGGGGCGCAAACCCAGATCCTTCACATTGGTCCTTGTTTGCACCATGTTAACCCACTGCGCTACTGCCCTGCCCCCTTTGCATTGTTTCCTTAAATCTTAGAGTGAGATGGAGGAGGAAGAGGAGGAGGAGGAGGAGGAGGAGGAGAAGGAGAAGGAGGAGAAGGAGAAGAAGGAGGAGGAGGAGGAGGAAGAAGGAGGAGGAGGAGGAGGAAGAAGGAGGAGGAGGAGCAGAAGGAGAAGGAGAGGAAGAGGAAGAAGAAGAAGAAGAAGAAGAAGAAGAAGAAGAAGAAGAAGAAGAAGAAGAAGAAGAAGAAGAAGAAGAAGAAGAAAGAAGGAGGAAGGAGGAGGAAGGAGGAGGAGGAGAGGAGGAGGAGGAGGAGGAGGAGAAGAAGAAGGAGGAGGAGGAGGAGGAAGAAGGAGGAAGAAGGAGGAGGAGGAGAAGGAGGAGGAGAAGGAGAAGGAGAGGAAGAGGAAGAAGAAGAAGAGGAAAGAAGGAGGAAGAAGGAGGAGAAGGAGGAGGAGAAGGAGAAGGAGAAGGAGAGGAAGAGGAAGAGAAAGAAGAAGAAGAAGAAGAAGAAGAAGAAAGAAGGAGGAAGAAGGAGGAAGAAGGAGGAAGAAGGAGGAGGAGAAGGAGAAGGAGAGGAAGAGGAAGAAGAAGAAGGAGGAGGAGGAGGAGGAGGTGGAGGAGGAGGAGGAGGAAGAAGGAGGAAGAAGGAGGAGGAGGAGAAGGAGGAGGAGAAGGAGAAGGAGAAGGAGAGGAAGAGGAAGAAGAAGAAGAAGAGTAAAGAAGGAGGAAGAAGGAGGAGGAGGAGGAGAAGGAGAAGGAGAGGAAGAGGAAGAAGAAGAAGAAGAAGAAAGAAGGAGGAAGAAGGAGGAAGAAGGAGGAGGAGAAGGAGAAGGAGAAGGAGAGGAAGAGGAAGAAGAAGAAGAAGAAGAAGAAGAAGAAGAAGAAGAAGAAGAAGAAGAAGAAGAAGAAGAAGAAGAAGAAGAAGAAGAAGAAAGAAGGAGGAAGGAGGAGGAGGAGGAGGAGGAGGAGAAGGAGAGGAAGAGGAAGAGGAAGAGGAAGAGGAAGGAGAAGGAGAAGGAGAAGGAGAAGGAGAAGGAGAAGGAGAAGGAGAAGGAGAAGGAGAAGGAGAAGGAGAAGGAGAAGGAGAAGGAGAAGGCCAACACCCTTCCAGGTGAGTGGTTTTGCCAGTCACAATTTACATTTATTTGGGGGACGGTTGGGAGGGGCAGGGAAAAGATTTTGCTTTCCGAAGACATTGTCAATGCAATGACAAGACACAGTACATAGACATCACATATGATGACGGCCTTGTTTGGGACATTTCTGTCGTTGTAGTTCTGCATGATTGCACAAATATCAGGTTAGCAAAGTGAGGCTTGTATTTTCTAGCCGTCATACTGATCACATGAGCTTCTGAGCCTTGGGACTGGTCCTACTATCCAGGGAGAAGGACTGCAGGCAGTGGTTATGTTAGCTTGTCTTGGACAACAGTGCTTCTTCAAGTTTTGTCCTTTTTTTTTTTTTTTTGCCTCCAGGGTTATTGCTGGGGTGCTCAGTGCCTGCACCAGGAATCCACTGCTCCTGGAGGCCATTTTCCCCCCTTTTTTGTTACCCTGGTTGTTTTACCATTGTTGTGGTTATTATGATCGTTGTTGTTGGATAGGACAGAGAAATGAAGAGAAGAGGGGAAGACAGAGAGGAGGAGAGAAAAATAGACACCTGCAGACCTGCTTCACCGCCTGTGAAGCGACTCCCTTGCATGTGGGAAGCCGGGGACTAGAACCAGGATCCTTCCGCTGGTCCTTGCTCTTCGCACTATGTGCGCTTAACACACTTTGCTACCGCCCATCCCCCAGGTTTTGTCCACTTTAATCCAGTGTGTGATTTATACCCTCACACACAGATAAAATCCCTGATGCCGACCTAAGTCCCCATTCACCAGGATCCTCTCATGAGCATCTGGTAAGATGCTCAAAATATTGGGAAATCTCTCAGGAAGTATTTCTTCACAATTGGGTCTCCTTTTAGAGATATACACTAGATAGAAATAACATAGTAAGATGATTAAAATATGCATCTGAACAGAATTTATCATTTATAAAAAATGCCTGTTCCTTATTCCTCATCTTTCCATCCGAAAATTATCAGGACATACAAACTCATATGTCATTGGGAATTTGTAATATATTTTTTGAAAAACAATTTGCATGCTTTAAAATATATGTATATAAATAAGTCTTTGATTTGTAAGGAAATTTTATTCAAAAGTTGTTTAATATTTCATTGGCTTTAAAAAGAAAATTTCATAGGGACAAACCATTACTAATATAATAGTCTAATGAGGATTTTATGTGGACTGCTTTCAGAATCCACAAAATGCTTCTTTAGCTTGATATATGTCACAAATAAGGAAAATGTAAAATGCATCCAGTATTCTCAATTCTAAAGTATTATTTGGGGAGTTTTACCAAGGATTATGTGAAATTTAAGTCCCAGGGTGATTTTCCTGTCTTTTTAAAAAACTATTAAAACTATAGTTATTCGAACGTCATTTTGAAACTCACTCATTTAAATAGTTCTTTGTACCACAAATAAATTGTTCTGTGCACTGAAGTATTGCTTTCAAATGTAATCCATCTTTGCTCTGTTGACTCAGAATCAACTTGATAGACTATATTTTTCTGGCAAAACACTGACTTCAAATACACCAATAAATATGTTCTATTTTTTTCAAAGAGCTTTAGAAATATATTGACACAATATAAACATTATGACTATATAGTGAATCCACAGATATCATAATAAATAATAACTAAGATATAAGCCATTGGATTAAGATGTCTGTCCAAGATCCCTGCCTTTGTGAATCTTAACCTAAATTATTATATTGATATCTTCTTCAATTTCTATCATTGTTAGAAACACATAGCTGAGAACTGTTATTTCTTTAGACTGTGTCATTAAAAAGTATGACAGATGTGAAATTTCTTGAATCAGAAATAACACTGCTGTTAGTTTTAGCTTAGTGAAAATGATATAAAACTTGATCTTAATTGCTATATTATTTTGGCCTTTGTTTATATAATAATTTTTTTCTTTGGTCACATTATCTGACTCTGAATTTCCCAAACTCTATTTCTATTCTGCACTGCCTCTTTAATTTTAGTATCTCAGTTTATTTTTTTTCTTTGTACAATGGAAGTATGACCTCCATGTCATTAGTCCTTGCCCTCTATGCCTAAGGCAGTTAGTTACCTCTTGAACTGAGTTGGCAAGTGTATTTTTTGCCAAAATAAAAAGAATTTTTTACTTTCCAATTTAGGATATTTATCTTTACCTATTTCTTCTTTTATGTCTCTTGGCTATACATAAAGAGTTTCCTCACTATATTCATTTGTAATAGTTATAAACTATTATAACTATAATAGTTATAATAGTTTCATAACATAAGTTTCAGTCATATTGTTTAACCATTTTTTGCAGATATATTTAGTTCATCACTGTGGTTCTAAGAATATTAATTTTATAATTTGAATTGTAAACCAATACTTATTTAATTCCCTGCTCTACCTAATCCATGATATATCCTCTAGAAGTTCTTCCATTCATGTGTCCCTTTGTCGGGAACACATGACTTGTCAGAGCCAATAAACTAAGAAGAAGGTGGGGTAGTGGGTGTGATTAGCTTACACCTACTCAAATAACAAGAAAACTAAAGCAAACTCAGAGGATTTAAGGATACCTTTGGTAGAAGTCCTCTCCAGGCTCTGCGTTGCCACTTTTTTCTTCTGGTACTCATGCTTCTGAAAAGTTCAAAATACTACAATGATGCCAGCCTGACTTCCCTGGGCAGATGACCCCACCAATGTGTCCTGTAACCCCACTTCCCCAGATCCCTGCCCCACCAGGGAAAGAGAGAGACAGGCTGGGAGTATGGATCCACCTATCAACGCCCATGTTCAGCAGGGAAGCAATTACAGAAGCCAGACCTTCCACCTTCTGCATCCCACAATGACCATGCTCCCAGGTGGATAAAGAATAGGAAAGCTATCAGGGGAGGGGATGGGATAAGGAGTTCTGGTGGTGGGAATTGTGTGGAGTGGAGTTGTAGCCCTTTTATGCTATGGTTTTTGTCTGTGTTTCCTTTTTATAAATAAAAATTATTTTT
Source organism: Erinaceus europaeus (assembly GCF_950295315.1). Lineage (NCBI taxonomy): Eukaryota > Metazoa > Chordata > Mammalia > Eulipotyphla > Erinaceidae > Erinaceus > Erinaceus europaeus. The sequence goes on from NC_080176.1 coordinate 86,169,269, forward strand.
TAAAAATGATAAAAGAAAAAAAAGTTGATGTCTGGAGAATGGACTTAAGGCAGAAAGTAACTAATGTCTGTCTAGTTTCTTCTCCTTCCCCTTCTCCTCCTTCTCCTTCTTCTTCTCCTCCTCCTCCTCCTCCTCCTCCTCCTCCTTCTCCTTCCTTCTCCTTCTTTCACCTATTTCCAGTGTATCAGAAAGCCAAGCCTTTATCATGGTTTCCAGAATCAAATACAACTGCCAATACATAGCTAGGTATGTGAAGTTAACATCTGTGTTAAGCTAGACATCACATGTGTGAGCTTGGTGTTCATAGCACTTTTTTGGTTTATTGTATATTTTATTTGCTTTTGTTTTAATTCTAAGCTCAGTAGCAACAACCCTGCTTCTGGACGTAAGAAAGTTATGGTCTCTTTCTGTCTTTTTTTATTTACTTTTATTTTATTATTTTTTAATTTTATTTTTTATTTAAGAAAGGATTAACAAAACCATAGGGTAGGAGGGGTAAATTCCAGACAATTCCCACCACCCAATCTCCATATCCCACCCCCTCCCCTGATAGCTTTCCCATTCTCTATCCCTCTGGGAGCATGGACCCAGGGTCATTGTGGGTTGTAGAAGGTAGAAGGTCTGGCTTCTGTAATTGCTTCCCCGCTGAACATGGGCATTGACTGGTCGGTCCATACTCCCAGTCTGCCTCTCTCTTTCCCTAGTAGGGTGGTTCTCTGGGGAAGCAGAGCTCCAGGACACATTGATGGGGTTTTCAGTCTAGGGAAGCCTGGCGGGCATCCTGATGACATCTGGAACCTGGTAATTGAAAAGAGAGTAACTTAACATGCATATGATCCAGTAATTCCTCTCCTGGGGTTATACCCCAAGGACTCCATAACACCCAACCAAAAAGAAGTGTGTACTCCTATGTTCATAGCAGCAAAATTCATAATAGCTAAAACCTGGAAAGAACCCAGGTGCCCAACAACAGATGAGTGACTGAGAAAGCTGTGGTATATATACATAATGGAATACTATGCAGCTATCAAGAACAATGAACCCACCTTCTCTGACCCATCTTGGACAGAGCTAGAAGGAATTATGTTAAGTGAGCTAAGTCAGAGGGATAAAGATGAGTATGGGATGATCCCACTCATCAACAGAAGTTGATTAAGAAGATCTGAAAGGGAAACTAAAAGCACGACCTGACCAAATTGTAAGTAGGGCACCAAAGTAAAAACCCTGTGGTGAGGGGTAGACATGCAGCTTCCTGAGCCAGTGGGGGTGGGAGTGGGTGGGAGGGATGGGTCCCAGTCTTTTGGTGGTGGGAATGGTGTTTATGTACACTCCTAGTAAAATGTAGTCATATAAATCACTAGTTAATTAATACGAGAGGGGGAAAATTAATTGTATGTCTCGAAGTTTTTCAAAACACAAACTGAATCTTTTCAATATATAGGCTGTGTAATTGATATGCAGACTCTCTCAAAAGCCTAGAGCAAGTAGATCAGAAGCAACCAATAGCACAGCTATATACAAGATACTAGTTACTGTACAGCAAACCCTAACAAAAGGACTTTTCAAAGTTAACCCAATTAACAAATAATGTGATGATAACATTAACTATCGATTGTCTTTTTGAACCCTAAGACAGCAGGAACCTCACATCTCCAATATAGAGCCTCTACTTCCCCCAGTCCTGGAACCATTGGATAGGGCCCACTTTCCCGTATGCCTCTCCCAATCCATATCAAATAATATTGCATCTACCGATCACAACCTAACCAACACAACGATTGACACCTCAACATGCTTCACTTCAGACTGTGTCCAGAGACTTCACGTGTGGAATGACAACCCTTCAGCTTCATTACTCGGGTGAGACCTTTCCTTTCATAGTATACTCTAATTTCATCTCAGGTGGTTCACTTTCTAACAAAGTCCCAAAACCTAGATATACACCAGTTTCTGTGAGAGAGAGCATATGTTCACATGTATCCGTAAACTACTGCAAAATATATACCTGAAAGCAGAAGTGCAATAGAGTTTGCAGTGAGTACCCCCTAACACTTCCTCTCCACTACTCCAAGCTTTGGGCCCATGATTGTTCCACAATTTGTTTGGCTTCACATGTTAACTCTCTGTCTTTCTTTTTAAGTTAATGACTGCTTAACTAGCTCTAGTTTATGGTGTCAGAGACTGAACCTGCAGCTTCCTGAGCTCAGACATGGATATATTTTTCCTAAGCACTATTCTATCTCCCAGACTCTCATACCTTTCACCTCTATCTGTCTGTCTTTCTGTCTGTCTATCTATCTATCTATCTATCTATCTATCTATCTATCTATCTATCTTTCTATCTATCTGAGTATATAGTCATCAATCCACTCCATAGATCTTTCACCAACTGACCATTTGTCTAGATGTTTCCACTCCGTTGCTTTCAGCAAAACTGTTTTTGACCTAAATTTTATTTTTATTATGCTTTAGCTTCACAATGTTGTGCATTTTCTTTTTTTTTTTTCATTTTTTAGTATCTTTATTTATTTATTGGATAGAGATAGCCAGAAATTGAGAGGGGGGTACAGAGTGAGAGAGACAGAGAGATACCCACAGCCCTGCTTTACCACTTGTGAAGCTTTCCCCCTACAGGTGGGGGCTGGGGATGGAGATTTGATCCCAGGTGCATTGTAACATGTGCTCCCAACCAGGTGTGCCACCATCCGCCCTCGTTTTCTGTTTTGCTAAGGTCAAAACTTAAAAAGTCTGGATTTTAGATATATTGTTTCCTAATATCTGTATTTGACATGCGCCACCACCCCACCCCCTGTGAGAGCCCTGTCAAGAATATTCTTAGTTCTTCATAGTGGGAATCTGGAAGGCTTTGCGAAGATGAGACCTAGGAGTGTGCAGCAACAGTAAGACAAGAGGGAAGTGATCACCCAGACCCCAAACTGATACTGCCTTCCTCCTGTCACATTAACTCACTGCCTGTGGCCACCAGGTCCTCCTCTAGTGCTAACCAACTCCTGCAGAGCTCCTCTCTCTGTCATTTCATGTTGGGCATTATGCCAGCTCCCCCCTGCTCCATGATGCATTGCTTGATGCTGTGGTCTATTTACATCATCACTGTTTTGCCTGAGACCCTCCTTGCCTGCAGGGTATTGTTTAATCCCACTGGTTAGAACCTTCACAACAGCTGCTATGAAAGCTTTTTACCTTCATGCTCTTTTCTTTTCTCACCCCCTCTCCTAGCCATTTCCTTTTCCCACTTGCCACTTCCGGTTAAAAAAACATTGTCTCTGGTCAATAAAGGCATTGCATTGAGTTCCTGAGTCGCTGAGTAAGCAGCAGCCCAGGTTGGCTCTGGTTGAGTTCTCTCCAACCCAGAGAGCATGTGCCCTGGAAGAAACACCTTCATGCTAGCCTGACAATTTCATGAGTCTGTCTCTTTTCCAGAGGCCTGCTTCTTCCATCTCTGCAACAGCCAGGATATTCAGACATTGTCCTTTTGCCACTTTTGCTCTTGGCCACCTGCAGAATCATTCCCCACACACCCAGAGAAAGATAAATACATTTTCTCTCCATTTTGCTTTCTCATATTTTTCTTTTCTCTACACTCACATACATCTCAGCTTTCTTGAGTGATAGCAGTCAAGCTTGGCACTGTTTCTGTACTGAGATACACTGACAGAATTTGTGAGACTCCTTTTCATCCTCCTAATGCTTTTGCATCTGTGTGAATGAATGAATTCTTGGCAACAACTTTTCTGTGCCCGTGTAGCTGTGTACTTTTCTTTCTTTACGCCAAACGTATATGAATATTTCATCTGTGTACTTAACACTCATTATTATGCCTACTGTATTTGCAACTATGATATGGAGCCTGGTCTCAAGATAATCTGTTCATTTCATGCTTCATTTAGGAGGTAATAGGCTTCTTGGTAGATCCTTGCTGCCTAGAAACTCTCCCCTGGTTTCTGAGCTGGTACAGTACAAGCTTGTGTCTCCTGCAAGGCTTCCTTGAAAGAATGGAAACTGAATTTTAACTTTCCTCAGGAGGTGGGTAAGTCAAGTGCAAATATTCAATGTGGAGGGCATCATCTCAAGTTAAACTTGTTGAAATTGAAAAGCCATGAAGGGCAGTAGGAGACCTGTGGGGTGTTCAGGACAGGTAGCCTCACCACACTTTGTGAACATCTACCTGAAGAGAGCAAACACAACGTGTGAAGCATTATGTATGTGGCTGATATTCTCATCCACTTCTTTTTTTAAATATTTATTTATTTACTATCTTTTATTGCTCTTGTTGTATTGTCATAGTTATTGATGTCCTTCATTGTTGGGTAGGACAAAGAGAAATGGAGAGAGGAGGGGAAGACAGAGAAGGGGAGAGAAAGACATACACCTGCAGACCTGCTTCACCGCCTGTGAAGCGACTCCCCTGAAGGTGGGGAGCCCGGGGGATCAAACTGGGATCCTTATGCTGGTCCTTGCACTTTGCACCAAGTGTGCTTAACCCCCCATTCTCATCCAATTCTTTCTGTCTGGCATTTACACTAAAACAGATGAAGGCTGATACATTGTGAGGTTGCTTCTTTGAGAAAGGCAATTATTCTCAAGGTCTCCCAGAAAACAAGCCACCCAGGGCAAAAAGATACCAGAGTCCATTCTTACTGGAATCCTTTAAGTGAAGGAGACAGCACAATGGTTATGCAAAGAGACTATCATGCCTGAGGCTCCCAAGTCCCAGGTTCAGTCCCCTCCATCACTATAAATCAGTAGTGCTCTGGTTAAAACACACAAACACACACACACACACACAAAAGGGGGGGGGGGTCGGGCGGTAGCTCAGCGGGTTAAGTGCACGTGGTGCAAAGCTCAAGGACCAGTATAAGGATCCTGGTTTGAGCCTTGGCTCCCCACCTGTAGGAAAGTTGCTTCACAGGAGGTGAAGCAGGTCTGCATGTGTCTATCTTTCTCTTCCCCTCAATGTCTTTCCCTCCTCTCTTCATTTCTCTTGTCCTATCCAACAAGGATGACATCAACAACAATAATAATAACTACAACAACAATAAAACAAGGCCAATAAAAGGGAAAATAAATAAAAAATAGAAATTTAAAAACTTAATTTGTTAACTACATTAAAGTAGAATATATAAGAGTTGTATTAAAATAGTAAAGTATCCCACTTTCATTTTAAAGAAGCTGCAGGGTGGGGGTAGATAGCATAATGGTTATGCAAAGAGACTCTCATGCCTAAAACTCTGAAATCCCAGGTTCAATCCCCCACACCACCATAATCCAGAGCTGAGCAGTGTTCTGGTATAAAAAGAAGCAGAAGGAGAAGGAGAAAGAGAAGAAGTTGTAAAGCCTGCTAGGTGTCCAGAACTCTAATGAAAGAATGATTCCCAGTGTCTGTAACAACACATAGTCATGAGTTTATCTGGTCCCCCTGCAAAAAAAAAAAAATTTTTTTTTCTTTTTTAATCTTCATTTGACTTTTCAGATAGAAAAAACGAGACAGAAAGGCAACGTTAAAGAAAGGGAGAAGCACAGCACTGAAGCTTCCTTTGGTGTGTTGGGGGCTAGGCTGGAACCTGGGTCACACATATGGCACAGCGGCACACTATCCAAGTGAACTATTTTGAACTTATAATCTTTGAATTATCCCTCCATAGAGCTGCTGAATTCTGAAGGTAAAACCTAGCAGCTGTAGTATTCATTAGTGCTCTAGGCAGAGTTAGAATTATGTGAAGTCAGAACAGCAGTGAATGAAAATAAATCCCATTGCCCTGGCGGGTCTTATGCTAACTCAAAACAAATTAAAACCAACTCTGATCTGGAGAGGCCATCTAAATGAACCTGACTCCCCAAGCACACGCTGGTCGTAAATCAGTGTTCTATAGAGATCATAGCTATTTTCTCATTGTGTTCTCTTCTAGGCAAAAGAGTGGAGAACTTGAGAGACATTGTGATAAGTGCCCAAGTGCTTTTGGCTAGCATTCCAATCTTGGAGTTAGAGAGATACTCATTATAGTTGGCCTAGTGCTTTTGTTCAAGACTTTGATGTAGGTGAGCCTGAAAATGAGCAGATTTCAAGGTGATTAGTACATTTTCATTTGTCCTGTGACAGTGTGGAAGCATTTAAAATCAAAACTCCATTGCTCAAAACAAAAGACAGAAGTTTTAGGAAAATATTAGCACTTATTTATGTACTGGTCTCACACAAAGTATATCGAAATCTTTTATTTCAGTAACTTACCCAAGGATTTACACAATGAGGAAAGAAGACCATATTCTCAGCAGAGGTGTATAGTCACTGAAATAAACCTGTTTTCTAGTGTAAGTTATGCATTTTGCTTATCTCTGTCTTAAAATAATACTAGAAACAACCACAGGGGCACAAAGTGCAATGACCAGTGTAAGGATCCCGGTTCAAGCCCCCGGCTCCCCACCTGCAGGGGGTTCTCTTCACAGGAGGTGAGGCAGGTCTTCAGGTGTCTATCTTTCTCTCCTCCTCTCTGTATTCCCCTCTTCTCTCCATTTTCTGTCTTATCCAACAATGACAACATCAACAATAGATACAACAACAATAAAAACAAGGGGGGAAAAGGAAATAAATAAATAAATATTTAAAAAAATAACTCTCTCGTTTTTACATGCTAACCTAAGTCCAGAACCCAAGAAATTTTTAAATGCACTGATACACATTGGAGGAAAATAAAGTTGATACGTCTGTGTTTCAACAGTATTTATTCTTATAAATTCCATGAAGAGAACAAGCAAAGAAAAAAAAAGTTCTGAAATTTGGGGAAATTAATTGGCAGGTACTTACTGAGGAATGACTTTGTGCCAGCCATGATGCTAAGTGTGGCTGAGTCCAAAGCAAACACTGACAAATGAAAATCATGGCTCTAGTGTCAAAACATGCATCCCAACATTACTGAGCCGAGGACTTGGTGCTGAATTGCATTTTGACTGCAAAGACAGAAGGCTTGCTTTCCTTTGGGCTAGATTTTATGACATGCAGCCCAGGACCATAAGGCTGACATTTCGTGCCACAAGAGTTCCTTATCAAGAAATACCCACCACTGTTCAGATTATTTGGTTCCAAGAGTTGTGTTTATGACATTTTGGACTCGCAACATAGACTGTAAACCTCTCAAAGGTACACACAACATTTCTCAAGCATCTTTTCCTATACATTTCATACAAATTGTGCTCAAAGGAACATGTATGGGGAAGATCACATTAATAACATTCATTTCGCCAAAGTCATTTGCTATTTTTCAGTTCTGTGCAGTATTTTCTCGTGCCAGTTCTCCAGATTAGATTCTTAGAACTACCAGACTCCCACTAGTTACTTTAGTACATATACATATACATATACACATACACATACACATACACATACACATACACATACACATACACATGCACATACACATATACATATATATATATATTTATCTCCAGGGTTATCTCTTGGGCTCTGTGCTTGTACTATAAATCCACTGCTCCTGTGGCCATTTTCCCATTGTTGTTGCTGTTGTTGTTGTTGCTGCTATTGTTGTTGGATAGGACAGAGAAAAATTGAGAGAGGAGGGGAAGACCGAGATAGGGAGAGAAAGACACCTGCAGACCTGCTTCATTGCTTGTGAAGCAAACCCCTGCAGGTGGGGAGGTGGGGAGGTGGGGAGGTGGGGAGGTGGGGAGGTGGGGAGGTGGGGAGGTGGGGAGGTGGGGAGGTGGGGAGGTGGGGAGGTGGGGAGGTGGGGAGGTGGGGAGGTGGGGAGGTGGGGAGGTGGGGGCTGGAACCAGGATACTTGTGCCTGTCCTTGCGCTTTGCACTACGTGTGTGCTTAACCCGGTGCGCTACTGCCCGGCCCTCACACTCATAATTTTTAATGGACTGGATTAGAAAGTTCCGAAGGTGATTGGTACCCCTGTTTACAGTAGTGGTTCTTAACTCCCTCCAGGTGGTCTTGTGATTTGTCACTGCCTGTGGATGCTCCAGTGATAAGACACAGGTGAACGCCATCTTAGCGTCTCTCTTCATTGTCAGCTTATGTGGTTTCACCAACTCAAGTGCTTCCTCTTTCTTTCTTGTCTGTTAGCAAAGTGTCCTAGCTAGAATATGATTTCTGTCTTCAAAGGCTGCCTGCATTGAGTTTAGTGACTGGGCAGTAGCTCACTGGGTTAAGTGCACATGACGTGAAGCACAAGGACCTGCCTACGGATGCCGGTTTGAGCCCCCGGATCCCCACCTGCAAGGGGGTTGCTTCAGAGATGGTGAAGTGAAGCAGGTCTGCAGGTGTCTATCACTCTATCTGTCTTCCCCTCCTCTCTTGATTTCTCTCTGTCCTGTCCAGCAACAGCAGCAATAATGACAACAACAACAAGGGTAATAATAGGAGCAACAAGGACAACTAAAATTGGAAAAATGACCCCCAGGAGTAGTGGATTCATACTGCTGGCACTGATCCCCAGTGATAACACTGGAGATAAAGAAAAAAAAAAAAGCAATGTCCCTACTCCCTTGAGCACTTAACAACAGACATTACATTCTATCTAACTACAAATGTTCACAGTGACTATTTTTGCATTAAACTTTGGCCCAGCGGTAGGAAAACATCCAGAGAGACTTCAAAACCTCTTTCCTGTTCTCCTCCAAAGCCAAAGGACAAAAAGCTTTTTTTTTTTTTTTTTTTTTTGCAAAGTTTGCCTTCTGAAATGGAGAGAATAGAAGGGCGATTAATTAGTTGTTACTGAGTGGAAATGAGGCAGGCTGGCTTAGTGAGGTGTCTTCCACCTGTTCCGGATGGAGGGCAAAGTGGGGAAAGGGAGCAGCAAACATTGCACTGCAGTTTTAAATGAGCAGGAAGGGAATTCTTGGCAGATATGCGAGGGAACAGGCATTTCTCTCTGAACTTGAGGAATTCAGGGGAATTCTTACACTACTACTTTTACACTATTCAGGGAAACATAAAAATATTCACTTCAAGGAAGGTCAGAAAGAAGATGAAAACTAGCCCCCCCCCATCATATTTAAAAGTCTCTCCAACATCCACTAGCCCATATCAGTGGAGGGGTATGCCTATGTACATTTCCATTATGGAATGTCTCCCAAGACTATAAAAATGTGTATTTATATATTTTCTTTTTTTCTTTTTTTTAGTTGCCACCAGTGTTATTGTTGGGGTTCAATGTCTGCAAGATGAATTTGCCATTCTTGGGGGCCAGCCTGCTTTTCTTTCTCTATTTCTTTCATTCATTCTTTCTTTTTCTCTCTCTCCTGTCCTCCTCCTCCTCCTGCTCCTCCTCTTCTTCTTCCTCTTCCTCCTCCTTTTCTTTCTCTTCCTCTACTTCTTCTTCCTCTGTTTTTTTTCTTTTATTTTTTATTAGATTAAGATGGGAGGAGGAGTATTCCGTGAGGTGGCGCAGCCGATAAGGCATTGAGCTCTCAAGCATGAGGTCCTGAGTTTAATCTCTAAGTAGCACATGTATCAGAGTGATGTCTGGCTCTTTCTCTCTCCTCCTGTGTTTCTCATTAATAAATAAGTAAAATCTTACAAAAAAGAAAGCATTTTTAAAAAATGGGGTGGGAGGAGGTAGAATGGGAGACACCTGTAGACCTGCTTCACCACTTGGACAGCCTCACCCCCTGCAGGTGGGGCGCCAAGCTTTGAACCCAGCTCCTTATGCATGATACTGTGTGCGCTGAACCCATCAAGCGTTTTCCAGTGAGAGAATAGAGCACTGCACATCTCTAGCACATGATGATGCTACAGAATCTACCAGAAGCCTCAGCAAATCCTCTGCTCCAAGACAGAGCTATCTCCTCCATCCTTAGAAATGATATTCTAAGAGCTTGCTTAACTAAGCTGCAGATATAATACTGGCTGTTTTCTCAGTTAAATGAGTTTCTAATTTTATGCATAAACTTGTTTGCAAGTTTATATGAGAAGTAAGTTCAACATGGCTGGATATCAAGTCTGTTGAGACTGGAAAGTGGGCCTGGTACCACCATGCAGCAAAGCTTAAAGCAAACATCTGGTTTCTTATTGTAACAACAAGAAATTGAACTAGAGATTTGTCTTACAAACGCATTTTTATTACTCAACTGGAAACATTATCCTTTTCTCTAAACCACGTCATTGAGGCATACGTTACAGGTTAAAGAGCTGTGAGTCTAATGTCTATTATTTAGCTAATTTGTGGATAAATTACAGCCAGGAAACCACAAGTACAATCAAGTAATTATATCTCATGAAGTTTCCTCCTTTATTCTTCCTTTATTTTTGTTATCTTCATCATTCCTACGTTTTTTTTCTCTCTTTCACACAAAGTTTCTTCATATATGAAATAAATCATTGAAAATAAAATAAACATACAATTTGAAAAAGCACATAGTCTGTTTTGTATATATAATCTAAAACAAAATCTCCTTGAGAATTCTCTGCATCTTTTTTGTAACTGTGTCATTGAATTCAAATACAAAATAGTCTTTCACAGTTCTTTCAAGTATAAAAAGATCCCAAGAGAGAAAGAGAGACAGAACAGTAGTTCTGCTTTCTATAATATAACAGCTAAAGCACAAAATAACTGTATTTCCATGTTCCTTACAGACTGGTTACAAAGAATGCTTAGAAGAATGAAACTTTTATTTCAAATAAAAAATTCTACATATGATATTTCATTTTTTCAGTAAATTTAAATAATTTGTGATGTGTTTTTTAATTTTTTTATAGTTTCATATATTTCTTAATGAGAAGGATAGCAGGAGAGACAGAGAGAAAGAACCAGACATCACTCTGGTACATGTGCTGCCTGGGATTGAACACAGGATCTCATGCTTGAGAGTCCAGTGCTTTATTGACTGCACCACCTCCTGGACAACAATTTGTGATATGATCAGTTGCGATGAGAGTCATTTATTTGAACAAATGTTTAACATTTGTCCTATCATTTAGTGCTCAGTTTCCAAAACAATTCTGCTTTATTCTTCTTTCAGCTTTCAACTGAATTTTCATTTAACAAGCCAATTTCTCCTCCGAACAGAAACAATAACTTTTCAATTTAAATTTCTGTTTTCACATATACATAAGAACTTCTAGCCACCAGATAAAATTAATATTAATAAAAAATATAGCAAATTTGCATTTTTCCCTACTTTGATTTTGTAAACTGGCAAATTAGGCCAGGAAAACAGTAAACAAAACTGATGTTATAAACCTCTTTTGAATGTACAACCCAGAGACCATGGGAGTCATTCTTTTTTCAAAAAAATTTTAATTTAAGAAAGGAAACACTGACAAAACCAAAAGATAAGAGAGGTACAACCTCGCACAATTCCCACCACCAGAACTCCATATATCATCCCCTCCCCTGATAACTTTCCTATTCTTTATCCCTCTGGGAATATGGAACCAGGGTCATTATGGGATGCAGAAGGTAGAAGGTCTGGCTTCTGTAATTGCCTCCCCGATGAACATGGGTGTTGACAGGTGGATCCATACTCCCAGCCTGTCTCTCTCTTTCCCTAGTGGGGAAGGGCTCTGGGCAAGCAAAGCTCCAGGACACATTGGTGGGGTTGTCTGTCCAGGGAAGTCTGGTCGGCATCATGCTAACATCTGGAACCTGGTGGCTGAAAAGAGAGTTAACATACAAAACCAAATAAATCAATAAATCGTTGCTCAATCATGAGAGGAGGAGAGAAAGATAGACATCTTAGACCTGCTTCACCACCTGTGAGGCAACCCCCCTGCAGGTGGGATGCTGGGGGCTAGAACCAGGGTCCTTATGCCGGTCCTTGCCCTTGTTCTTCTTGTCATGTGCACTTAACCCACTGTGCTACCGCCAGCTCCCGATATTAAGTCTTATATAAACTTATCTTAGATTTCTTTCTCATCAATGAAATGGAGTTAAATTTGAAATTTTTTTAGGATATCTAATATGAAAATCTAAGTGAATATTAGGCTTCCTTGACAAAATACTTGACATTTTAGGTATAAAGTAACAGATCTTTTTTTTTTTTTTCTCTGTCTCTTTCCCTTTTTTTTTTTTGACATTTATTTTTTTTATTTACTTTAAAAAATTTTTTTTTTAATTTAAGAAAGGATTAATTAACAAAACCATAGGGTAGGAGGGGTACAACTCCACACAATTCCCACCGCCCAGTCTCCATAACCCACCCCACCCCCGATAGCTTTCCCATTCTCTATCCCTCTGGGAGCATGGACCCAGGGTCATTGTGGGTTGCAGAAGGTAGAAGGTCTGGCTTCTGTAATTGCTTCCCCGCTGAACATGGGCATTGACTGGTCGGTCCATACTCCCAGTCTGCCTCTCTCTTTCCCTAGTAGGGTGGGTCTCTGGGGAAGCTGAGCTCCAGGACATATTGGTGGGGTCTTCAATCCAGGGAAGTCTGGCCGGCATCCTGATGGCACCTGGAACCTGGTGACTGAAAAGAGAGTTAACATACAAAGCCAAACAAATTGTTGAGCAATCATGGACCCAAAGCTTGGAAAAGTGGAGAGGAAGTATTAGGGAGGTACTCACTGCAAACTCTAGTGTACTTCTGCTTTCTTACTTTGGTGCCATACTCCAAACTCAGTCAATTTCTGCTTTGCGTTTCTACTTCTTTTTTTTTTTTTACATGCATAACATTCCCCAGATTCCCATTTAACAATACAACCCCCACTATTTCATTCATCATTTATCATGGACCTGTATTCTCCCCACCCACCCACCCACCCCAGAGTCTTTTACTTTGGTGTAATACTCCAATTCCATTTCAGGTTCGACTTGTGTTTTCTTTTCTAATCTTGTTTTTCAACTTCGGCCTGAGAGTGAGATCATCCCGTATTCATCCTTCTGTTTCTGACTTATTTCACTCAACATGATTTTTTCAAGGTCCATCCAAGATCGGCTGAAAACGGTGAAGTCACCATTTTTTACAGCTGAGTAGTATTCCATTGTGTATATATACCACAACTTGCTCAGCCACTCATCTGTTGTTGGACACCTGGGTTGCTTCCAAGTTTTGGCTATTACAAATTGTGCTGCCAAGAACATATGTGTACACAGATCTTTTTGGATGGATGTGTTGGGTTCCTTAGGATATATCCCCAGGAGGGGAATTGCAGGGTCATAGGGTAGGTCCATTTCTAGCCTTCTGAGAGTTCTCCAGACTGTTCTCCACAGAGGCTGGACCAATTGACATTCCCACCAGCAGTGCAGGAGGGTTCCTTTGACCCCACACCCTCTCCAGCATTTGCTGCTGTTACCTTTTCTGATGTGTGACATTCTCACAGGAGTGAAGTGATATCTCATTGTTGTCTTGATTTGCATTTCTCTGACAATCAGAGACTTGGAGCATTTTTTCATGTGTTTCTCGGCCTTTTGGATCTCTTCTGTGGTGAATATTCTGTCCAAGTCCTCCCCCCATTTTTGGATGGGGTTATTTGTTGTCTTGTTGTTGAGTCTGGCAAGCTCTTTATATATGTTGGTTATTAAACTCTTATCTGATGTATGGCATGTAAAGATCTTCTCCCATTCTGTGAGGGGTCTCTTGATTTGGGTAGTGGTTTCTTTTGCTGTGAAGAAGCTTTTCAATTTGATGTAGTCCCATAGGTTTATACTTGCCTTAGTCTTCCTTGTAATTGGATTCGTTTCATTGAAAATGTCTTTAAAATTTATGCGGAAAAAAGTTCTTCCAATATTTTCCTCTAAGTATCTGATAGTTTCTGGTCTAACATCCAAGTCCTTGAGCCACTTGGAATTTACTTTTGTATTTGGTGAAATACAGTGATTCAGTTTCATTCTTCTGCATGTTTCAACCCATTGTTTCCAACACCATTTGTTGAAGAGACTCTGCTTCCCCCATATAATAGTCTGGGCCCCTTTGTCAAAGATTAGATGTCCATACATGTGGGGCCTCATTTCTGGGCTCTCAATTCTATTCCACTGGTCAGTGTGTCTGTTCATGTTCCAGTACCAAGCAGTTTTGATGACAATGGCCCTATAATACAGTTTGAGATCTGGCAGTGTGATGCCCCCGGTTCTGTTCTTTTTTCTCAAGATTGTTTTGGCAATTCTAGGTCTTTTCTGGTTCCATATAAACATTTGTAGCATTTTTTCTATTCTCCTAAAAAATGTGCTTGGGGTCTTGATGGGGATAACATTAAATTTGTAGATGGCTCTGGGTAATATATTCATTTTGATGATGTTAATTCTTCCAACCCATGAACATGGAATATCTTTCCACTTCTTTGTGTCTTTTTCAATTTCTTTGAGTAGTGACTCATAATTTTCAGTATACAAGTTTTTGACTTCTTTGGTTAGGTTTATTCCTAGATATTTTATTGTTTTTGTTGCTATAGAAAAAGGAACTGATTTCTGGATTTCAATTTCTTCTAACTTAGTGTTTGCATGGAGGAATGCCACTGACTTTTGAATGTTAATTTTGTAGCCTGACACCTTACTGTATTGCCTGATGATTTCCAAAAGCTTCTTGCTGGATTCCTTAGGTTTTTCCATGTATACTATCATGTCATCTGCAAATAAGGAGATTTTGACTTCTTCTCTTCCAATCTGTATGCCTTTAATTCCTTGCTCCTGCCTGATTGCTATGGCAAGAACTTCCAACACTATGTTGAATAGTAATGGTGATAGTGGGCAGCCCTGTCTAGTACCTGATCTGAGGGGAAATGCTTCCAGTTTTTCACCATTGAGTATGATGTTGGCTGTAGGTTTGCTATATATAGACTCCACTATCTTCAGGAATTTTCCATCTATTCCTATTTTTTGTAGTGTTTTGATCATAAAGGGATGTTGTATTTTGTCAAAGGCTTTCTCTGCATCTATTGATATGACCATGTGGTTTTTGGTCTTGCTTTTGTTGATGTGGTGGATCACATTGATTGATTTATGTATATTAAACCAACCTTGCATGCCTGGGATAAACCCCACTTGGTCATGATGAACAATTTTTTTGATATACTGCTGTATCCGGTTGGCTAGAATTTTGTTCAATATTTTTGCATCTATGTTCATCAGAGATATTGGTCTGTAGTTTTCTTTTTTGGTTGTGTCCCTGTCTGCTTTTGGTATCAGGGTGATGTTGGCTTCATAGAAGCTGTCAGGGAGTATTCCAGTGTCTTCAATCTTCTGGAAGACTTTTAAAAGTAGAGGTATTAGTTCTTCTTTGAAAGTTTTGTAGAATTCATTTGTAAAACCATCTGGTCCAGGACTTTTATTTTTGGGAAGATTTTTGATAACTGTTTCAATTTCATTAGCTGTGATGGGCCTGTTCATGTTATCCACTTCCTCTTTACTTAGTTTTGGAAGTTGGTAGGTATCTAGGAAATCATTCATTTCTTCCAGGTTCTCTAGTTTGGTGGCATATAGTTGTTCATAGAAGCCTCGCATGATATGTTGAATTTCTGCAGTGTCTGTTGTGATTTCTCCTCTTTCATTTACTATCCGATTTATTTGGGTCTTCTCCCTTTTTTGTTTTGTGAGTCTGGCTAAAGGTTTGTCGATTTTGTTCACTCTTTCGAAGAACCAACATTTACTTTCATTGATCTTTTGTATGGTTTTCCTATTCTCAATGTTATTTATTTCTGCCCTAACTTTAGTAATTTCTGTCCTTCTGGTTGCTTTAGGATTCCTTTGTTGTTCTTCTTCTAGGTCTTTAAGATGTGCAATCAGGCTATTTATTTGTGCCTTTTCTTGTTTCCTAATGTGTGCTTGTATAGCTATGAACTTCCCTCTTAGGACTGCTTTAGCTGTGTCCCAAATAATTTGATAGCTTGTGTCTTCATTTTCATTGAACTCTCGAAACATTTTGATTTCTTCCTTGATTTCCTCTTTGACCCAGAAGTTGTTAAGAAGTGTACTGTTGAGCTTCCACATTTTGGGACTGTAAAGTAACAGATCTTTCAAGGACTTGGCATGAATTCTTTTTAGCTGAAGACCAATATTTAATAAATGTATTTTTGTTATTTATTTGTATTTTAATTAATTTTATTTATGTAGGTATTTTTTTATTTTTGTTATCACAACTTGAGGTCAACATGTTTAGATAGAAAGGGAAAGACAAAGAGAGAGTGAGAAAGAGTGTCTGTGTGTGTGTGTGTGTGTGCGTGTGTGTGTGTGTGTAAGAGAGAGAACACAGTACTGAAATGTCCCCTGGTTTGATAATGGCTGACTTCAAATCCAGATTGTATACATGACAACGTGGACCACTACCAGGTAAGCTATATTTATGGTCATAATATTCCGCTTTCTCTTAATTGTGTTATATTACCAAGTTACATTCACATAGAAAATCTGACTCTGGGAGTCGGACAACAGCTTGGCGGGTTAAACGCAGGTGGCGCAAAGCTCAAGGACCTGCTTAAGGATCCTGGTTGGAGCCCCGGCTCCCCACCTGCAGGGGAGTCGCTTCATAGGCAGTGAAGCAAGTCTGCAGGTGTCTATCTTTCTCTCCTCCTCTCTGTCTTCCCCTCCTCTCTCCATTTCTCTCTGTCCTATCCAACAACAACAACTGCAGTAATAACTACAACAATAAAACAACAAGGACAACAAAAGGGAATAAATAAATAAATATTAAAAATTAAAAAGAGAAAATCTGACTCAATGAAAATTCTTAAAATTGAAATCAAAATAAACTCCTACTCCCTTGAATATGTTATTTTCTAGGAGTTAAATTACTGTTCTATTCATTCTTTTTTTTTCTAGTTTTTTTTTGTTCCATTGGATGAATCATAAACCACACAAAATTTCCATTCTCAACTGCTTAATTGGTAGTTTCTATAGGAAAAGTTGTCCAAATATCCACAAACATCCAATTCAATCTTGCAAATGAAGACAGTAGAATTTTGCAAACTATCCAACTAAGAAAAATCCAAGAGTTAATGGCACCCAGAAAACCTTGTTATAGAATAAACAGTTATTGTACTTAGAATATTCTTCTTGGAGACTATCAATCAAAGTCAACAATTTGACTGCAGAAGCCACAGGGACCTATGGCTTTGATGATAAAAAAGAATATCAGCATTGCTTCTAAAAATTTTATATCTAAATAGTTTAAGTATAGCAGTTTTTGAGTGATTTAACAAAAATTAAGATTCTTAGAAAGAATCTTAGAAAGAATTCTTAGAAAGAATCTAAGAATTTCCTCTGATACTTTTACAGTTATTTTAGCTGAGCAAGAGTAGAAGTTTTCAACTGGAATACATTTAAGTTTTCCTGTACAGGACAAACAATAAGTGTCACTGGAAAAATCTAATAAAACTGTTTAAGTTTTGGGCTCTTTGGAATATAACCAAGGTGGGACTACTAACTGCCTACAAAATGGAAACCCCCCCTCCCCCGACACTTCATCTGAACTAATCCAGCCTTTAGGTTCATGATTAATCAACAATGTGTTTGGCTTTTATATGTTGACTCTTTTTTCAGCACCAGGTTCCAAATGCAAACATGATGTCAGCTGGACTTCCCTGGGTGGACACCCCCACCGATGTGTCCTAGAGCCCCTCTTCCCCAGAGCCCCACCTCACTAGGGAAAGAGAGAGGCAGGGTAGGAGTATGGAGTGACCAGTCAACGCCCATGTTCAGTGGGGAAGCAATTACAGAAGCCAGCCTCACACCTTCTGCACCCCATAATGACCCTGGGTGCATACTCCCAGAGGGATAAAGAATAGGAAATCTATCAAGGGAAGGGATTAGATATGGAGTTCCGGTGGTGGGAATTGTGTGGAGTTGTACCCCTCTTCTCCAATGTTTTTGTCAGTATTTCCTTTTTATAGATAAAAATTCTTAAAAAAAGGAATATAGACTTAATTCTGTTTCAGGACACAATTAAAATTATTTGTTTTCCACAAACTGATGCCTGGATAAATTCTTGTAAAAAAACTGGATCAAAGAATGTTGAATGACATTACTTATATGACTATAAGCAGAACATATATGAAATTAAACGTGAAGAGAAAAAAATATTATGATAGAAATATAATTCCATCATTAGGATCTTGCACAAAGAAAACAGTTCTGTTTGAATTGTTTTAATACTCTAATTAGAGTCCTCATACATTCATTTTGATTGTATAGGGAGAGAATAACTATTCACCAGACCTAACAGCTTTCATTGAAAGCACAATAGCCTGGGAGATGAATCAGCATGTAGAGAGCTAGAGTTACATGCATGAGTGTTGGGCTAGCGACATGAGAGAGAGAGAGAGAACCCAGGAACCAAGTTCGTGTTGGTGAGGCAATTCAAATCTTTATTCATCTGAACGCCCCAGAGTAAGGCAGTAGCATACCTGGTTAAGCCACGTGGTGCAAACCACAATGTCTGGAGTCAGCCTCCTGGTCTGCACACGAGCTTCTTGAGGCCAGAAAATGGAAAAGCAACATCAGAAACGGAAGTGGATTGACAATACCATATATGGTTAGAAAGGGGTGGAGAAAGGTAAAAAGGGCTGGGAAAGGTAGGGACTTCCTTAGCACCTGTTGCTAGGGGTTTAACTGGTAGGATTAATAATACCCTGTGGGGAATTAGGGAGCAGACCTTTTAGGCAAAACAATGATTGTGTAGATAATAAGGAAGCAGGCCATAGTATCAGGAATGCAGGGTGCTTTGTGAGCCAGGGATTCTGATAAGACGAGGCAAGCCTTGGGGGGTCTCGTGTCCCTCCTCGTTTGACCTCCCAGTAAAGAGAGAGACACTGACAGGATGGATGCCTATCCATCAGGTCAAGCCCTGCCAAGCTCAACCACATTCTCATAGTTTCTCTCTACATGAGGCCCTGAGCTCAGCTCCCAGCTTTGCAAATGACTGGAGGTCTGTATATGACTTTAACTGTCTCGCTCTCTCTCTTTGTATGTCTTTCTCATACAAATAATAATTTTACTTAAAAGAAAGAGTAACTACTCATAAAGAAATTGATGACTTTGAGGATCAATCCATAGCTTACAAATACACACACACACACACACACACACACACACACATCATAGATATCATGCCATATTTAATGATGTTCAGTTTGTGATAACAGCAATAATGAATTGCAGTGAAACATATATAGGCATTTTTTTATACATTGGAGTACACAAATGTAGGCAGTTCTTTAATTTGTTGATCAGATTCTGGAGGTTAGTTTCACAAAAATGTCGTTTTTTTATTACTTCCATTTATGTATTGATATATTTAGGATACAGACAGAGAGAGATTCAAAGGTAAGGGCTTCACCAGCACTACTTCATAGCTGGTGAAGATTCCCTTCTGCAGATGGGGAATAGAGGCTTAAACCCAGGTCTTAGTACATGGTAATGTGAGCACTCAAAAAGATGAACCACCACCCAGCCCTCAGAATATCATCTTACATATGATCAGAAGGAAACATTTCATCATAGCATTTTTGTTAGAAACAAATAACTTGGCTGTGCTCATTAAGCATAGTGAAAAAGTATAATTTTAATATGTACTGAGTGGATTATTAAAAGTTGAACAACCTAGGGGCCGGGAGGTGGCGCAGCGGGTTAAGCACAGGTGGCACAAAGGATAGGGACCCTCATAAGGATCCCGGTTCGAGCCCCCAGCTCCCCACCTGCAGGGGAGTCCCTTCACAGGCTGTGAAGCAGGTCTGTAGGTGTCTGTCTTTCTCTCCCCCTCTCTGTCTTCCCCTCCTCTCTCCATTTCTCTCTGTCCTATCCAACAACAACGACAACAAGGGCAACAAAATGGGGGAAAATAAAAAGGTCTCCAGGAGCAGTGGATTCATAATGCAGGCACCGAGCCCCAGCAATAACCCAAGTGGCAAAAAATAAATAAATAAATAAATTTTAAAAAGTTGCAGAACCTGTATTTTCTTAAAAACATAAGCACACTTTTAGTTTTATATTTTTATTGAAAGCCTTGAAGGTAAAATTTTAAAGTGAACATATTTTGAGTATGGCTATTGGCAAATACATTAATAAATAAATGTTTTCTTCCTGGTAACTAGGTCAAGGAGATCCAACTTTTCATTTGGGAGATGAAAAAATATAGCTTTAGGGACCATTAGATGTATATCCTCCCACAGTGGTTAAGTGCCACTTCACTGTGTGATGAGCTAATAGCTGACAGTTTTATAAACAGGTCAGAAATCAGCTTCACTTCAACTATAAGTAAAAACAAATTCAAGTGAAAGACATAAACTAAAATGGAAAGGAAAGAACTATTCTGATTTATTTAACTTTCATTTTACATACAGAAAGAAATATGAACAGTTCATTTTTTAATTTATAAAATGGAAATATTGGCAAGATCATAGGATAAGAGGGGTACAATTCCACACAGTTCCCACCACCAGAACTCTGTATCCCATCCCCTCCCCTGATAGCTTTCCTATTCTTTAACCCTCTGGGAGTATGGGCCCAGGGTCATCATGGGGTACAAAAGGTGGAAGGTCTGGCTTCTGTAACTGCTTCCTGACTGAACATGGGCATTGACAGGTAGATCCATACTCCCAGTCCGTATCTCTCTTTACCTGGTAGGGCAGGGATCTGGGGAATGAGCAGGTTTTTACACTAAGTATTTCTAAGTACTTTTTAACCAATACAAAGTAAAGTGTCTAAAAATAATAAAATAAATTAGAAAAAACAATGTATTTTGCTAATATTTCTTAGTGAATATTGTTTTTTCTTTTTACATGAAACAAAGTGCCCTTAAAAACAAATGAAGCAAACATTTTATTTGTCTAGATTCAAATTAAAAACAAAGTACTTAACCATGAAGTTTATTCTGTAACCTCTGGGTTATGCCTAAATTAAAGTGCTACAATCTGTGTCTGGTGGTAAATTTTTTCTGGAGGTTCAGATTATCTTTTAGGGAACCATTTTATGTATACACATATATATATATATACATATATATACACACACATATATATACATATATATATATCTTATCTCCTATAAAGGAAATAACTTGAGTTAATTATTAAGCCCTCAATTACTATTTTGAAGAATATTTTGGGAGACCTTTCACTGATGATATATAAGTAAAACAAGCATATTCATAAAGTAAATCTATTTATTTATTCCAAATCAATTGTACCTCCAATACATAGGAATGAGCATTAAATGCCACGGTGGAAGTGAGAGTCATTTAGTCTAGTTTTAGGGAGATTTCACAGAAATTCAAAGTATAAGAAATGCCCATGTGCTAAGTGATGTTAAACACTGGATTTACGCATAGAGAGAATTCATGTCTTTATATTCTAAACATAGAACAATCCAAGAAACCATGATTTAACTTGGTGTTATTATCACAATGCCATTTCAGTCCATTGTACTTATTGAGCATATAAATGCCATGGGAAGGCATGGTGTGCCTTTAATATACAAAGCAGGATAATGTTCTCTTCCCTGGGGTATAAAAGCCGAGGGGAGTGATGTGAGAAACTGTCAACTGTGCTGTAATAAACTTGTAATGAAATTGGTGTATTATCTCAGTGAGGAGATCTAGACAGAGCAAAACAGACCTGAAATGTGCAATGGCTTTGGGAAAAAGCAGGACAGATTTTTTCTGGCTTGTTCACAGTCACTACGAGAACAATTAATGGTATTTATACATTTTCTTCACCTGTGGGAGCTACTCTCTGCCTTAATCCAGCTTTCTAGGCCTATTCACAACTCTGACACCATCTTCCCAGACAAGAGTTTTAGTCCACCTGCAGGTTATCTATTTGGCTCAGGCAAAAATTACTAAAGTCATGGGCCATGTAGAACATATCTAAAATAGACTTCCTGGCTTCTCTCCACACAAAAACCCCTAGTTTTATTTGCTCTATTCCAACCTTTGTGTTCTGTTTATTGAAAAATTTGCTTTATGTCATACCACCTTTCAGCCACATAGTTGCAGATGCTACTACGAAGCCATCCTGTCCTCCCCAAGCAGATGAACTCACCAATGTGTCCTGGAACCCCACCTCCCCAGAGACCTGCCCCACTAGGGAAAGATAGAAATAGGCTGGGGTGTGTATCCACCTGCTAACATTCATATCCAGCAGATATGAATGGATATCAATTGCAGACATTAGAATTCCCACCTTCTGCACCCCCAAAATAATTTTGGTCCTTGCCCATGTACACTCAACCACGTGTGTCCCCTTCAGTCCCTATTGTTTAAAATATGAAATGAAATCAAGTAAAAAAAATACAAATTACATGGCACAACAAGGGCCAATGGAGATGCGCTCCTACTAGAGACCCCCCAGAATCAGCCCACAAGCCTGTGTTGGCGCTTATACTCAGTAAGATGAGTGTTGTCTATTGTATCCTCCTGAATGGTAACCACTGATTTCCATTTGACGATGAAGAAGCTGAGGAAATTAACTGAGGACCCTTGTTCCTGAGATCAGACAAGACTGGGTGTGTCCAGGATGGTATGGCCGTAGACAGGACCCTTGATTCTGTCCAACATCAATTTTCCACATGATATTCTTCCATGTCAGACCATGCGTAGCTTAGCCCACACAAGTTGGAGGAACCATCTCTTAACTTGCAATGGCTAGGAGTGTTCTCTTGTATTTCCAGTTTAATACTGACACCCATCTAGATCTTTAGAAATTTAGAGAAAAACTATTTTAGCCCTTGCAATTGCACTGGTAACTTGAGGCTTTCAGCATAAATTTTGTTTGTGACTATTGCCACTCGGCTCTGGCAGTTCTCATAGTCAATATAACATGGTTTCATTTGTCAGGATATTAAGGACAAAGGACATTTTGTCCAATTTTATTAATGTTCTTTTTGGACAGAAAGAGAAAGAGAGGGAGACAGAGAGACAGAGAGAGAGACAGACAGAGAGAGAGAAAGAGAGAGAGAGAGAGGAGACAGACAGACAGTGGTGTACCTGGTTAAGTACATACATTTCAGTGCACAAGGATCCATGTTCAAGTCCTTCCTCCCCACTTGCAGGGGGAAAGTTTCATGAGTGGTGAAGTAGGGTAGCAGGTTTCTCTCTGTCTCTTTCCCTCTCTATCCTCCCTCCCCTCTCAATTTCTCTCTGTCTCTATTCAATAATAATAAAAAAGGGAAGGAGAGAGAGAGAAATAAAAAGAGAAATAAGGAAGGAAGGAAAGGAGGGAGAGAGAGAGGGAGGGAGGAAGAGAAAGTGAAAGACAGCACAGCACTGAAGCTCCCTCCAACACAGTAGGGACCGGGTCCAAGCCTGTTGTTAGTTCTTTAATTTTCAGGCTTCGATTGAAAAATATTATATGAGCACAATATCAGCTATGCTAATGTGAGCTAATTTATTTTCATGATGTTTGTGAATTTATCTTAATGATTTTTGTAAATTTGTTTTCACTGATTTAATGACTTTGTGTAGTAGACAGATTGTGCTGATGCTAAATACAGATTTTTTTTGTTTTTTTGTCATGACTGTTAATCTGATACTCAGTACCGACACAATGACTCTACTGCTCTGAGTGTCCCCTTACCTTATTTATTTTTTTATAGAGATAGAAAGAAATAGAGAGGGAGAAAAAAATAAAGACTCCTAGCTCTGTTTCACCGCAGGAAAGACTGCCCCAGCAGGCAGGGACCAAGGATTTAAATCCTGGTCCTTGTGCAAGGTAGTGTGCGTGCTTGACTAGGTGAACCATTAATCATAAAAATAAAATAAAATAAACTTTGGGGTTTAAGCAATGGCACACCAGCTTAAGTGTGCATGGTACCATGTGCAATGGCCCTGATTCAACCCCTCGGCCCCCACCTGCAGGGAAGACGCCTCATGAGTGTTGAAGCAGGGTTGAAAGTGTCTTTCTCTTTCCCCCCTCACTATCTTCCCATCCTTATCCCAATTACTCGATCAGTCTTGGTCCAAAATAAATAAATAAATACATAAATAAATAAAATAAATTTAAATAGTCATGTTTACATAAATAGCACAGCCAGTATGCCAGTTGTTGCCTTATTTTGAGGAGAATAAACTTGTCATAGTAAGACTTTGTTTATAAAACTGATGTCAGCAATACATGGATTTTTGACACAAGATTAAAAAGGATATGGAGAAAGATTAGTTGATACTTGTTAAAATCAGTATTTCTGCTCTATAAGAGACACTGTTAAGAAAATAAAAAGAGAATTCACACAGAGATAGGAAGTATTTGAAAAAATTAGAGTATTGGATATAAAAACGTATATACAAAAATACAAGACAAATTAATAACTGAGGATAGGAAAAATATGCTTACCTGAAAAAAATATTTGAAGGTTATCTGGTTTATCTGAAAAAAGGATCTGAAAAGTAAGTTTATCATAGAATACACAGAGATAATAAATAAGTATAAGAAGTGCTGACATCATAACCATGGGGTAATTGAAAACTAAAGAACAATACACTATTATCCTTACAGCTAGTACAGTGTTTGCAAAAACCAGAAGGTTGCAGTGGGTATTTTCAGACACTGGTGATTTGGGTCCGTAGAAACTCTCATCTGTAATGGTAGGAATGAAAATAGTACAGTCACAGGGAAGGCGTTTTAGTTGGCAGGTTTTCTGTTGGTTTGCTTGTTTTGAGTTCTTATTGTTTTTATTTTATTTTTTTATTTACTTATTCCCTTTTGTTGCCCTTGTTGTTTTATTGTTGTAGTTATTATTGTTGTCATCGTTGTTGGATAGGACAGAAAGAAATGGAAAGAGGAGGGGAAGACAGAGAGGGGAAGAGAAACAGAGACACCGGCAGCCCTGCTTCACCGCCTGTGAAGCGACTCCCCTGCAGGTGGGGAGCTGGGGGCTCGAACCGGGAACCTTGATCCTGTCCTTTAGCTTTGCGTCACGTGCGCTTAACCCGCTGCACTATCACCCAACTCCCGAGTTCTTATTGTTTTTTATCTTACAAAGTTAAATATTGTCTTGATGTAAGTTCTAGAAACCTTGTTTCTGTGTATTTACATTCCAGAATGGATTGAAAACAAACAAACAAAAAAAAAAAAAGGGCACACAAGCCAGGGTTCAAGCTAATGGTTTCTACTTGCACAGGGAAAATTCATGAAAGGTGAAATAATGCTACCAGTGTTTCTTTTTATATCTCCCTCTTGGTCTCCCCCTTCCCTCTCAATTTCTTCCTATAAAGCCACAAAAACTAGATTCATATTGCTTAATGAAAGCTACTTGTATGAAAAAGCAGGGCTATACCACATAATTTAAATCTAGAACAGTCTACAAAGCCAAAAATTAGAAAGACGAGAGCACGAGAGAGAGAGAGAGAGAGAGAGAGAGAGAGAGAGAGAGAGAAGAAGGAGAAGGAGAAGTAGAAGGAAGGAGAAGAAGAAGAGGAAGAAGACTACTTCAAGAGCTTAAGAGCAAAGGGAAATGGTGGGTAGGTGAAGAGATGAGTTTTTATGGCATGGGATGTTGCATATTACACTTTTCCAAAAGCTGTGGAACTATAATGCAAAGAGTGGATCCAAACATAAACAAGAGATGTTAGTGAATGCTCAACAGTTTGTATGGATCAGCAACTGACTCATGCTAATGTATCACACTAAGGCAAGAATTTCCCAAGAGGAGAATCGGTCTGGGGGAGGAAGGAAGTAAATGAGAACTTTCGTCTCTGCTTAGTAATCTATAAAGATAAAATACTGCAAAAATGCAATTCAGTTAACAAATACTAAAATATATAGGATGAGGGAACACTAAGTCATCTTATTTAATCATAATTTTATTCACCTTTTCTTTTCAAAGATGGATTACCCCCAAGTATGTATGAGAGAGAGAGAGAGACAGACAGACAGACAGAGAGAGGAGAGAGAGAGAGACAGACAGAGAGAGAGAGAGAAAGAGATGGAGAATCAAGATAGCACTAGATGCAAGGATGAATTGAAGATCTTGTGCATGGAATTCCAGGACTCAGCCAGCCATCTGACCACTTGTACTAGTTCATTATAGTCACTTTCAACTCTACCATCCTGCACAGTCTGTAATTGCACATTATATCATGGGATGGAGTATTATGTGTAACTTGATCTATGATGTTAAACACATACTCACACACACACACACACACACACACAAAACTTCCTGATTTAACATGGAATTTCCTTCCCTTTCATTTCATTGCACCATGTAAAAGAGGATTAAATGCTGTGATACTCATAATTTCTTTTTGCATATTCTTCAATAAAGTCTTCCTTGTGTCTTTCAAGAACAACATAAGAGCACACGTGCTGGAGCAAAACTAACCAAAGAATGAAAGGTTGTCAGGGACATAGGATGAAAGCTACCAGAGACCATAGACGGAGGCCTGATTCACTTTTAGCATGAGGGAAAAATCATTGTAAGACTTGTGGAAGAGTAGTGATGTTATCAGATTTATGTCATAAAATCTCATATCATTTAAAATATTGATTCCCTTTTGTTGCCCTTGTTGTTTTATTGTTGTTGTTATTGATATCATTATTGTTGGATAGGACAGAGAGAAATGGAGAGAGGAGGGGAAGACAGAGAACGGGAGAGAAAGACAAACACCTGCTGACCTGCTTCACCACTTGTGAAGTGACTCCCCTGCAGGTGGGGAGCCGGGGGTCGAACTGGGATCCTTATGCTGGTCCTTGTGCTTTGTGCCACATGCACTTAACCCGCTGTTAAAAATATTTTTATATGGGAAATATTTATAAGAGAGCTGTTGTTTCATGGATGCAATCATCCTATCCCCCTATGACAGCTATCTGTGCACAATTCCCACCTCATTCTTCCTCCACCATAATGCACTGTGTCCCCTTCTCCACTACCCTCTCCCCCAAAACCATCCCCCAGCACAATTAGTTGTTTGATTTCCTGCCATATAACATGTACTTGAATGACATTCTAGGCATCAAGAACAAAGCAGAGACACAAGGACTATTTAAAAATCAAATCCAGCCAACTAAGAAGCACACAATGTTGGTGCAGATTATATATCGCTGTAGTGAAAGCCTCTGAAGGTAGGAAGACAAACAGAATTTGTAGACGGATTAGGTTTGGGAAGTCAGCCAAATTCACACATTATGGTTCTTTAAAGGAATGAAGGTCTAAGAAATAGCAGAGTTACTTATCAGTGAGGGTCAAGACAAAGGGAAGGTTTGCATTGATAGATCAAACCAGGAATAGA
Source organism: Erinaceus europaeus (assembly GCF_950295315.1). Classification (NCBI taxonomy): domain Eukaryota; kingdom Metazoa; phylum Chordata; class Mammalia; order Eulipotyphla; family Erinaceidae; genus Erinaceus; species Erinaceus europaeus. Next base: position 86,196,399 of record NC_080176.1, read on the forward strand.
TGACCTAAAGTAATAAAATAAACTTAAAAAAAAAAAAACCTTGGACTTCTGGAATGTAAGAAAGTAAATGGAAAAGAAGAGGAGAGAAAGAAAGGGAGACTAATAGATGGTTTCTGTTTTACATTACCCTCCGGCAATCTCTGCTTTCATTGGGCTGAAGAGTAAACACAGGAATCAATAATCAATACTCAATGATTTTTCTTTCTAAGTATATGTATAAGTGAGAAATGTGTTTAACTGCAAGTAATAGAAAATCAAACTAGAAGCAGGATCAACCAGTTGAGTAAGTAGTCACTTTGCATTACTGGTCCAGCTACTCACCAGCATACTCAGACCAAGCTCTTTTATCTTTCTATCCTTTAACTAACACTACTACCCCCCCCCCCATTTTATACATTTTGGCTGTTAGAAAGTCATTGCACCTCTAGAATCATGTATACATTCTGGACAAGAAAAAAGAAGAAATATAAGCACAGCTCATTCTCTTTATATTCTGAAAGAGTGAAACCTTATAAAAACGTTATGAGTTCACTGACCTTACATCTCATTAACCATTATATGTGCTATTTCCTTTGGGGGGAAAAACAATAAAAATTTAAGTTTCTATGTTCTACGCTGGATAAAGGCAATGAGAAAATCAAGACCCACAATCTTTGAAGAAGACACATAGTGTATTAGTGCCCTGTGCACTTGTGCTCATTGTCTATTTAATTAAATTCTCCTCTCAATCCATCTAGTATATTGTTTGCCCACAAGTGTCTAAATTATAGGATACACTTTTAGAATATATATTCTAAAATAAACTAATTAAAAAAAAACACCTTGGACTTCTGGAGTATAAGAAAGCAAATGGAAAAGAAGAGGAAAGGGAGACTAATAGACTGATGGTTTCTGCTTTCCATTACTCTCAGATAATCTCTGCTTTCATTGGGTTGAAGAGTAAAAACAGGAATCTTTACTCAATACTCAATAATCAATACTCGATACACACACACACACACATATATGTAAAATCAAGGGAAAATAGTTACAAATAGCAATATGGGGATAGAGATATGACTTAGCAGTGATGCCCCAGACTTGAATGCTTGAGGCCCTAGAGATCCCAGGTTTGATCCCTAAAACCACTTAGTGCCAGGACCAAGTAATGTACTGGAGTTTCTTCGTTTCACTGTCTCTCTCATGAAAACAGAGAAACTTTAAAAATAAAAACAGTGATGTCACCAGTACATAAAATAGATCATGTCATCAAACACTTAGATTTAATTTTCCCTAAACTCTTCATGCTCAATAATCTAACAATTGTATGAATAAAAATGATGGACTCAGAACCTTCCCTAATGCATAATGTTTATTTTTAAAGCATGATAACAAGTGACTGGTGAAAATATTCATAAAATGTCCTACCAAAAGAAGGATAATAGATAGATACATACCCGTTACTGAATCAAATCAATTCTGAGGTGTAACACACAGCTGTTTCTGCTAAATACTCTGTGAGATAGATTTTCTTTTGAAGGGCTTGGATTTTTTCCTTAGAAAACATTAGGCTTAGTGTTCTTTTTTTTTTTTTAATAAAAAAGAAACATTGACAAAACCATAGGATAAGAGGGGTACGACTCCACACAATTCCCACCACCAGAACTCCATATTCCATCCCCTCTCCTAATAGCTTTCTTATTATTTTTTATTTATAAAAAGGAAATACTGGAAAAACCATAGGATAAGAGGGGTACAACTCCACATAATTCCCAACACCAGAACTCCATATCCCATCCCCTTCCCTGATAGCTTTCCTATTCTTTATCCCTCTGGGAGTATGGGCCGAGGGTCATTGTGGGATGCAGAGGTGGAAGGTCTGACTTCTGTCATTGCTTCCCCGCTGAACATGGGAGTTGACAGGTTTTCCTGGATAGACAACTCTACCAGTGTGTCCTGGAGCTCCCCTTCCCCAGACCCCCACCCTACTAGGTCTAGTGTTCTTTGTATAAGTGTGGTTTTCAGGGTTAAAGTCCAATGTTCATTTTCTTTAAATGTCCAGAGTATAAAAAAACTTTAGGCTATACATTTTTAGTGCATTTTTTAACTTTTAGAAATATAGTTTTTCTTGTACAAAATGTAAACACTCATCTCCTCAGAGCTTTAATCTGCTATGAGACTTTAAAACTTAGACCTCAGAGGACACAAAACACTGGTCTTTCTTTTTTTTCTTTTATAAAATAAAAATTTCATCAACACAGGCACCTGGGTAACTGAATTCACTCAATGCCCATAAAAATATTCCAGCCCTGAGAACAATGGAAATCTCCCATGGTCTTTTAGTCAGTTCTGGTGGGTTTATTTACTAGTGCAACACATCTAAATGCTTATTGATTGTTCAACTTTCTATGACTCTATTTGATCCAGTCCATATTTCATATACCTAAATACACACCCCTAGTTATATTCAGGACATGTAGGCTTATATCTTGCTACTTGTGTCTGCTCTTTGTAGATAAGATCCTGACAAATATGAGAAGTCTTTGTGCTTCATTGAAAAGGCCAGCCAGGCTCTGCTAAAATCTTGCAAGAATTTTAGAAAAAAAGTCTTTAGGCCACACTCCACATTTTATTTGATCTATATTTCCAGATAATATTTTACTCTTAAAGACACTTTGCTCATAGAAAGATGAAACATGAGAATAGGTTTTATTTTTTAATTTTCTAAATGAATATGTTTTCTTTTTTTTTAATTTCTTCTCCTTTTGATTTTCAAATAAAGCATTTCACTTTTAACTTACCTTACATGAAATGACCTACACTTTTAGCAGATGACTGAAAGATCTCACCCTTACCACCTTGGTCATCATATAACCTTCATCAACAATATCACCAACATTGCGACCACATAACCCTCACTGTCTTCATCATCCTCAAGTAACCCTCACCACTATCATTGTCATTTACTACCCATTACCACCACCATCATCATCACATCACCTTCACCACCATCATCACACAACCCTCACCACCACTGTCACCACCAGTATCCACACCATTATTACCAGTGCCTGTTGAATCTTCCAAAAGAACAATGTTCTTTTCACATGCTTCTGAAATCTGATGTCTACTATTCAAAAATGTCAAATTATTTTGTATTTAGTTCTGGATATTTTCTTTTTTAAAAGCTCTTATTTGAGAATATTAAATCTTTTAGTTTGCTTAAGGAAACACCACAATTATTGTTTGTCTCACTTTTGTGGTCATTATTTCTAAACTACAAAGCCTTGTGAGTATGATTCTATTTTCTATTCTTTCACTGATATTTACATATGGTGACTTCTTTCCTTGTATATTTTGGCAGTTTTCCTATAGTGAGTTTCTCGCTTTTCTTTGAGGTGTGAGAATCCTTTGAATTAAAATGAATTTCTCTGGAGAGACTCTGTAATTGATTTTTTCTCAGTGGCCTGGATTCACAATGAAACAAGAATTATTTTAAGTTAAATTACTTATCTGAGTTTTGAAAATTCTCTTAATAGAATTTCATTCCTCAAAGACTAAAGAGAACTGGCTGTCTTTTGTTTATATTGCTCAAGTGTTGATAAGTTTCCACTGTCTCTTCCTTCTCCTCCTCTGCTACTTCCCTCCCTTCCTCCTCCTGTTGTATTTTCTCCTTCTTTTCTTGTCTTTCTCCTTCTTTTCTTATTCTTTTTTTATTTTGTGACTATTGTTATTCTTATTATATCCAGTGTAGCTACAAATGTTTTGTGCTTATATTATTTGACAGATTCGATATTAGAACTATGTGTATCATTTAGCTATCTTCACCTTTAATAGCTACCTGTTTAAACACTGTTAATTATTTAATTCAGTGCTAGGACCTCATGAAGACTTGGTACCACTGTGCCCAGAACAACAGTGTCAGTCTTTTTCTTTTTAGGTCAAAGTAGATAACGATGGAGAGAAAGAGAGAGTGACCACAGTACTGTGTCATCTTTGTGGAGCTTCCTCAGGTGTCCTGGTGCTCTCATGTAGTGTCAGGACTTGAGCCCAGGGTCTGTTATGTGGTAAGGTGCATTCTCTACCAGGTGACCTATCTCCTGGCTCCCAACTATTATCTTTTAATTTCATTAAAATGAGTTGAGATGATTCTGTCTGTTCATTAGGGATTCTCTCACCAAGTACCACATACACTGGTTGGTTTAAATAATATAAGTTGGTGTTGGGTGGTGGCTCACCTGGTTGAGTGCACATGTTACAATGCACAAGGGCCTAGGTTTGAGTCCCAGGTCCCTACCTACAAGGGGAAAGCTTTGCGAATGGTAAAGCAGTGATGCAGGTGTCTCTCTGTTTCTCTCCCTTTTTATCTCTCCTTTCCCTCTCGATTTATGATCATCTCAATCCAATAAATAAATAAATATAATAATAAAAACATAAATAATATAAACTTATTATTCTGTAAATGTAGAGGCTAAATTTGGAAATCTATTTGTCAGCTGGGCCAGGTTCTCACTGAGGATATTCTCCATGATAAAACCAGAATCCTTAGTTTTCCTTGGATAAGAACTGCGTTACTCTGCTTTCTGCCTCCTCTGCCTGCACCATTGACCCTGTGTCTCTTCTGCCTGTAAGGACACCAGTCACCCTGTAGGAGGGACCGCTTCAATCCATTCAGTCTCCTGATCTGACCTCATCACATTCACTACAACAACCCTGCTTCTAAAGAATTCATGATTCGGATTTATTCATCATTGACTGTGTGGGAAAGGGCAAGACCCATATAGACTCTGGATTCTGAACACAGTGGATGTAGGTCTCAGACTGTCTGTGGCACTCTTGACAATGATGTTTTGGGAACTAGTACATGGTACATGGATATTTATTCACTTAAACTTTATATATAATACAGATGAGTTCAAGTATAATATATGACATGATATACTACATATTTTTACATGTAGTTAATATACATCCATACATTGATTTCTAAAATATTGTGGGAACAGAGGTTGACAAATGCAGATAAGACATTCAGGGCTCACCCTTGTGTAAGTGACCTGCTATCATAATAGCAGTGTGTGTGTGTGTGTGTGTGTGTGTGTGTGTGTGTGTGTGTATGTGTTTGTCTATGTGTGTGTCTATGTGTGTGTGATTGAAGACATAGAACTACCCTTTCTTAGGGCACCAGAAATTAAGGATTCATGGAAAGGTGGTTAGGACAGAAACCACTAGAATAATACAATGACGTACAGAGCCTCTAAGGCCTGATGAAGCAAAAAATTTGATAACCTGAGAGGGACAGAGGCAAGTGCTTGAAGAGAGATTTGGGCCTTTGTGCAAGTTCCCTTGGGACTTCAGGCTTCTGCTGACTCACAATTATAGACTTTTATGACAGTTAAAATATGAAAGAGGGTGGGGGAGCCCTGTGAGATGGAGTGTATTTCTGGGGCAGATAGGAGTTAATGTTTTTAAGAGCGTTATTATTCCAGAGAAGAAAGAAAGCCAGACACAGGCAGGGGTGGCAAAGAATGTAGTGTTGTGTGTTTTAAAACAAATTCAACAATAGGGAACCATAATGGTCCAGGAGATGGTGCAGTGGATAAGACACTGATCTCTCAAGCATGAGGCCCTGAGTTCAATCCCTGACAGCACATATACCAAAGTGATAGCAGGTTCTTTCTCTCTCTCCTCCTATCTTAGTCATTAATAAATAAATAAAATATTTAAAAAACAATAGGGAGGTCTGGCTTCTGTAATTGCTTCTCCAATGCAGATTTATTTATTTATTTATTTTAAGATGAACTGATTTACTAGTGAGAAAGAGAGAGACAGAAGAGAACCAGAAATCTCTCTGGCATATGTATTGTTAGGGTTCAAATTCAGGCAACTCTGGACCTCATGCTACTGATTCCAACTTTTTAAATGTATAATCCCCCCCTGGATTGCTTAAGGGAGATTCCTTCCTTCCTTCCTTCCTTCCTTCCTTCCTTCCTTCCTTCCTTCCTTCCTTCCTTCTTCCTCTCCTTCTTTTCCTTCTTTCTTTCCATACTCCTTCCTTTCTTTCCCTTCCCTTCCCTTCCCTTCCCTTCCCTTCCCTTCCCTTCCCTTCCCTTCCCTTCCCTTCCCTTCCCTTCCCTTCCCTTCCCTTCCCTTCCCTTCCCTTTCCTTATTTCTTTTTTATGATGACAGAAATGGAGAAAGAGAGACAAGAGACATAAACAGAGGCAGCGACACACAGAGAGAGACCACAGCACTGAAGTTTTCTTTAATGTGGTGGGGGTCACGCTTGAACTTGAGTAATGTACATTATCCAAGTGAGTTATTTTGCCTGCCCAGGAGATATCTTTTCAGCACTCATATTTTGGCTATTAAAGAGCGCTCACAATAAGGCAAGTAGAAATAAACCTGACGCTGAGACCAATTTTCATTTGGTATTGTTCAGTCAAAGGGGATAAGGGGATAACTCAAATAAATAAAGACTCCCTGCTTATCTCATTAACACCATCACAGCTGTCAGTCCTCTGAGTTCCCAATCAGTACGTTAGATATTTTCTATAGCAGAGTACTATGGACTCTGTCTCTCCAGGAGAGCCATTAAAACGAGCCCGTGTAGCTCTTTTTTTTATCGTGCTTTAGAATTCAGCAACAGCAGTAAATAAACTGCCTGCAAAAGGATTCAATATGGAGTCTGAGGAGTTTCTCTTCAGGTGCCAGTGCCAAACCACTTTCCTTGAGAACTGAAACTCACTCAGATCTATGTTTGCTGTTGATAAGACTCTGCAGGCCCCTTGTATATAACAAATACTCCATCTACAGACTTAAGGCATTCTGGCTACTCTGCCCTTTGCTGATTGTGGGCTCAGTCATGAACCACTTGAGTACAGTTTCTCTTTGTGAAAAATCTTCTTCCTTTCTTCATATGCATGAATAATTAGCTTGTAGAACTTTGAAAAATATCATTTTTCCAAGAGGGCTGCTGACAGGAAGAAGCTAACCCATGTGAGATAATGACCGTGTTTTTAAAATATTTTTCCCAAGTTCTACATACAAAAACATATACATCCTTAATTGAAGGAAATTAATGGTTACTATGAAATAGCCGGATTATCTGTAAAGATATTTTTCAAATATTCTTTTTAAAATTATTATCATTATTATTATTGGACAGATACAGAAAGAAATTGAGAGGAGAAGGGGAGATTGAGAGAGACAGAGACAGAGAGACACCTGCATCCCTGCTTCACCACTTGTGAAACTTTCTCCCTGCTTCACAAGGGTTTGGGGACCAGGGGTTTGAACCTCGGACCTTGAAAACTGTAATGTGGGGCAGGGTGGTGGTGCAACTGGTTGAGTGCACAGGTTACAATGCACAAGGACCCAGATTCAAGCCACCAGTTCTCACTTGTAAGGGGAAAGCTGTGCTAGTGGTGAAGCACTGTTGTGTCTCTCTGTTTCTCTCCTTCTCTGTTACCCCCTTCCCCTCTCAATTTCTGGCTGTCTCTATCCAATAAATAAATAAAGATAATTAAAATAAAAGACTGACCATGTGGGGTTGTGAAATCATATATAAAATAAAATTATAATGTGTACATTTAACCAGGTACACCACTGCTTAACCCCTTCAAATACTCTTATTGTTTTCAATAGAAATCAGCAAGAATTTGAGTGAAATCTTTTTTTTCTTCTGTTGTGTATGTTTAAAATGATGTGTGAACTTTAGCGTGATTAAAATGGCCTGACTGATGACAGTGAGATTCTTTCTGGGCATTAGTTTTTAAAGGTTTATATATTATGTGACTTCGTGTGGACTTCAAATGATGCTGATGAACTCACATTTGGATTTATGCTCTTATAATTTTCAGAAAGTCTGAATAAATTACTATTCATTCTTGACAAAACACACACATTATTTTGGCCTTCTTGAATAAAGTCATATTTCCTAATCTTCTGGACATTTTCTCATTTTTAATTTTTTATTGTCTTTATTTTTTTATTGGATAGAGAAAGCCAAAAATTGAAAAGGAAGGGGGTGATAGAGAGCACAAGACACAGAGACCCTTGCGGTCCTTCTTCACCACTTTGAAAGCTTTCTCCCTGCAGGTGGGGACCCAGGGCTCAAATCTGGGTCCTTGCACATTGTTACATGTGCACTCAACCAGGTGCACCATCACCTGGCCCCTCTACTGATGTTTTTCCATGGATCATTCTTGCCTATTTTATTTCTCAGTATTTCTATACCCATGCTATATTTTCAGTGGTTATTTAATTTTCTGTTATTTAATTTTCCATATCTCCTCTATTAATTAGCTGTTGTTAATAACTACCGATTTCAGTTATTGTTATAATTGTCATAGTTTCCACTGGGGTTTTCATAGCCTCCTGTTTTTCTCCACTTTATAGTATCTATATTTCTTCCAAGATTTTGAGCATAAGGCTTATGCATAACAGCTATTTGTCTTATTGATTGGCTGATAATTGACTTGTCCAAGTCATTTCTGGCTGTTTCTGTTAGTTGGGTTTTCTCTTGCTGTGAGTCCTTTATCCTTGCTTTTTTTTTTTTTTTTTTTTTTAGTGGATGGTAGACATTGTGTGTGAGTTGGATGCAGGTTTCCTTTAAAACCTTGACATATTTTGAACTCCATCTATCTCTCACTGAAGTTACTTTAAAGCAGTTTTTACTTTATGAATTTCACTGTATGCTCTAGAGAGATTCTAAAAAAAAAAGGTTTTATTCAGAATACAGGTTGTATTTCCACACAGATGCCTGTTTTTTTGTTTTCCATCCTAAAAGGTCAGAATAAGAACCAATCCTAGGTTGTATATAAACACCAAAGCTAATCCAACCTACTGCTTTCCAATTGTGATTTCCCAAGCTTCAGTATTTTTCTGTCTGTGCCCCTCCTAAGCATATAAATTTTTGTTCAAACTATAAAGACAGCCTTCTATAGAACTCTGCACCATCTCTCCATAGTTCTTTTCAATTTGATATTCCATTCCACACAGTCTAGCCAATAGAATCTCTTCCTGATGGAAGGTTTGTGTCTGCACTCAAAGTCAGAGCCAGAATGTGCGTTCCCACTACGAGTCTAATAGTGGAATGCTTCAGACCCTGCGTTTCTCCACCAGGAATCCCAGGCAGAGATAACCTGTGGTCCATGTTTGAAAACAGCCCTTTAATATATCTTGTCTTGTTTTCTGATTGTAAACAGATCCATTTGATTACTCAAAGTCTGAAAAAAATCAGAGCAATTTTATTACATTTATTGCAATATCAATAAAAGAATACAATATTGTATTATTGTTATAACTGTTAATCTTAAGATTCTCTTTTTAAGATGCTGTACTAGTACCAAATTATCAGTGAAATGGAGTCAAGATTTCTCTCTGCTGTGTTATAGAGCTTAAGGGGAGACAGTTCTTACATATGCTTGGAGAAAGAGTCTGGGGGCAAAAGTACAGTCCTTGCTTTGAGACAGAAATAATACGCACAGCATGCTGAAAAAAAACTATCTGATATTAGAGGGAGCAGGTAGATGGATCTGCAAAAACATTCTTGTTAGTTTAGAAATTCTCAGTATGGGGAATGGATCAGTAGGAAATAAGCATTTCTTGTGGTCAGTCAGGTAACACTTTATACTTAGTTGTTATTATTGCTTGTCCTTGCTAGTGCTTCACTACTCTGGGAGTGTTTTTTTTTTTTTTTTCCCATATAGAAAAACAAGAGACTGGGGCCAGGCAGTAGCACAGCAGGTTAAGGGCATATGGTGCAAAGAGCAAGGGCCAACCCAACATAAGGATCCCAGTTCGAGCTCCAGTTCCCCACCTGCAGGGGAGTCGCCTCACAAGTAGTGAAACAGGTCTGCAGGTGTCTTTCTCTTCCCCTCTCTGTCTTCCCCTCTTCTCTTGATTTCTCTCCGTCCTATCCAACAATGACAGCGATAACAACAATAATAATAACAACGATAAACAACGAGGACAACAAAAGGGAAAAAAAGTAGCTTCCAGGAGCAGTGGGTTCGTAGGGCAGGCACTAAGACACAGCAATAACCCTGGAGGGGAAAAAAAAAAGGCAGAAACAGAGGAAGAAAGGGTGGACACCATTAGCACTGAAGCTTCCCCCAGCGCTATTTTTCTCCCACAGCACCGTGGTGTGTGTGCAAGAGGCTTGCGATGAGTGTAGGAGAGGTCTGAAGCTGAGTCAGGCTCCTGGGCAGGTGGTTTCTCAGTTCATTTATACCAGAAGCAGCTGTAATCTTCATAGATCCTGCACAGTGCATCTGCTTTGCTGTGTATGTGATGTGGGTTTGAGTCTAACCCCCAGAACATGGGAGGAAGCTTCAGTGGTGTGGTATAAAGTTTCCACAATGCTTTTCTTGCTTTATCTAAAAATTGAACCCTCTTCGTGGGCTGGATGGTGGCATGCCCAGTGAAATGAACATTTTGTGCGAGGACCTGGGTTTAAAGTCCTACTACCTATCTATAGTGGGGGAGTAGCATTATGGGTGGTAAAGCAGTGCTGCAGGTGTCTTTCTTTCTCTGTAGCTCTGCCTTTCATTTTTTTTCTGTCTTCAGTTTGACAGGATAGTTTATTGGTCTCATATGTAATATAATTTCTCAAAGTGTTTAGATTATTTTTTTATGATTGTATCAGGTTGTGTCGCGGGGGAGAGAGAAGAGACAGGAGTGGAGCGGGAACACAAATCTTTATTCACGCGGACACCCCAGAAATGGGCGAGAGCAGGTGGTTTAGGCCACATGGTGCTAGCAAAATGGCTGCCTCCCACTATGCTTAACAGCCCTTCTCTGGGTCAGTGTATATAAACATAGTTAAAGAAAGAGCAGTCAACCCTATTTGTGAATGTGACATTGGGAGAGCTACCATAGCTTCCATTGCAAGGAATAGGAACAGAACTCTGGTGGTGGGGACAGTGTGTAATTATACCTGCATATCTTATAATTTTGTACATCAATATTATTTCACTAAAAATATTTTTAAAATTTTAAAAATGAAGAAAAAGCCTGCCTCTCTTTCTCTAAATACACATGCTATTGTGTTTGATTTCAACAGCTCACTGGGGAAACAGAGACAGACAGAAATGGCAAAACAAGGTGGTATGTTCTAGGGCAAACCAGATGGGCAAGTGAGGTCTTCAGTCTCCTGGCCTCGTGAATCAGGACCTCCTGGTGGAAGTGAGCAAGTAGTAGACTCCATTGGGTTCCCCACACATAATGTTTTACCAGAAGCCCATCATACAGACCTCCATGGAAAAAAGATGAAGTTGTAATGCTGGCCTCAGACACAAGTGAATGATTCTGTCTTTTTTTTTTTCCTTTATTGGGGGAGGGTGGGTGGGAAATGGTTTGTAGTCGACACTACAACTAGTAAGATACACTAGTTGTGCGTGTGTAACACTTCTCAGTTTTCCACATAACAATTCAACTCCCTCGAGATCCTCCTCTGCCATCATCTTCCAGAACTTGAAACTCCTCCTCCACCCCATCTTCGAACCCAGAGTCTTACTTTGGTGCAATACAACAACTCCAGTCCAACTTCTGCTTTGCATTTCCTTATTTTTCAACTTATTTTTTATTATAAGTGATTTAATAATGATCAACAAGATCGTGGCATAGGAGGGGTACAATTTCATATAATTCCCACCATCAGAGTGTCTGTCCCAATCTCTCCATTGGAAGCTTCCCTAGTCTTTATTCCTCTGGGAGTCTGTACCCAGGATCATTATGAGGTGCAGAAGGTGGGAGTTCTGGCTTCCGTAATTGCTTCTCTGCTGGACATGGGCCTAAACCACCTGCTCTCGCCCATTTCTGGGGTGTCCGCGTGATTAAAGATTTGTGTTCCCGCTCCACTCCTGTCTCCTCTCTCCCCCGCGACACAACCTGATACAATCATAAAAAAATAATCTAAACACTTTGAGAAATTATATTACATATGAGACCAATAAACTATCCTGTCAAACTGAAGACAGAAAAAAAATGAAAGGCAGAGCTACAGAAAAAGAGAGACACCTGCAGCACTGCTTTACCACCCATAATGCTACTCCCCCACTATAGATAGGTATTAGGGCCTTAAACCCAGGTCCTCGCACAAAATGTTCATTCCACTGGGCATGCCACCATCCAGCCCACGAAGAGGGTTCAATTTTTAGATTTCCTCAAACCAGAAGGGCAGCCTCATGAAAGAAACCTTTACATCAGCCAGCTGACTCTGTAACAGAGCCCCTCCTCCCCCTGCTAGCCCATTACTCTTTACAAGCCCTGCCTGCCCCTGCTGCCCCCACACCCAACCTCAGGAGAGATTGAGAGGACAGAGGAAATAGGAAGGGAGAGATACAGAGAGAGACAGTTTCAGCACTGCTTCATCATTTGTAGACCTTTCTTCTCCCTTCCCCCACAGGAAGAGACTGGGGGTCTTTTGAATCTGGGTTCTTGTGCACTTAGCCTAGTAAACCAATGCCAGCCCCCTATTTTTTTTTCATCATTTTAAACAGGTAAGATTAGCCGAAATGGTGTGGAGAAAATGAATCTCCATCATTGTCCTTTTGTTTTGCAAATTTGGGTATGGTATCTTACCTGCTTCTTAAGAAGCATTTCTTCTAAGCAGAGCACTGAAGCTTATTATTTTTTGTATCACACATTTGTCAATGTCACTAACATCTTCCCTTTAGAGAGACCTAGCCCTTTGTGCTCATGGTTTAACAACCACACCAGCTTATTTACACTTTGTCAAGTTGTCAACAAATGCCTTCATTTAAAAAGTGAAGAATCCAGAACCGGTGTAAGGATCCCGGTTTGAGTCCCCAGTTCCCCAGCTGCAAGGGGTCACTTCACAGGCAGTGAAACAAGTTTGCAGGTGTCTATCTTTCTCTCCCCTTCTTTGTCTTCCCCTCCTCTCTCCATTCTCTCTGTCCTATCCAACAACAACAAGGACATCAGTAACAATAATAATAACCACAACAATGATAAAACAACAAGGGCAACAAAAAAGGGAAAAAAAATAGCCTCCAGGAGCAGTGGATTCATGGTACAGGCTCCACGCCTCAGCAATAACCCTGGAGGCAAAAAAAAAAAAAAAAGAAAGAAAGAAGGGAAGAATCCACACTGATGAAAAAAATGAAAGCAATAATGATTATAGGAATTTTGGAGATTGAAAGAATCAATATGTAACAGGCCTTTAGGATTGCGTTTTCTAAATAAATGCTCAATAAATCTTAGCTATTCTCTTACATGACTTATAAATAAATGTTAAATTGAAAAAGGATAAATAAAATATTTGATTCATACTGCTCCACCATCTCAAGGAACAAAGACAGTTAATCCTCTAACTACTAAACTAACTCAATGAGGGCAAAAGCCTGCTGCAGAAAGTTTTTACTCTCCTGCATGTGATCACTCTTGCATATTGATCAATATGTTGAGAGCATACTTTTATATATCTGTTGTTAAAATTCGGAGGCTCTTGCCGGGCAGGTCTAGCTTCACGGGTGGGTAACAGAGATGTGGAGACAACGGCTGGGCAGGGAAGCTGTATTTCTTTATTCAGGAACAATGATTCATAAACTAAGACCAACTAATCACCAAACAGAACTCTGCTGTCTCTTTGCGGCGGCACAAGCACTCTCTCTTACTCTCGAACTCTGGAACTCTCTGAACTCTGGAACTCTCTGAACTCTGTCACTCTGGAACTCTGGCGGGTTTCCTAGGGGCAGGGCCAAGCGGGCCTGTGAAATTAACTGGACTGATCTAATTCTCTTGGCGGGGGAGGGCTGAACAAACCAATGTAAAGCATATGACAATTCCCCCTTTTCTTTTTAACTAAATGACTATAGTATCAAGGGTGTGGGGTGAACAGAAACATATATCATACAGGCATTTTTATAAAAAGAAACTGGCACAAACATGGAGAAACATGCAAGTGACAAGAACCAGTGTGCTGCTAAGGGAAAGCCTGAGGGGGCCATATCTGCCTCTGTGGGCTAAACTTTATCAGCTTAAAAAAAAAACATTTCTTGCCTCTGCGGGGCTACTTGCCTCGACAGGCATTTGCATGGGGGCGGGGAACGGCCTAGAGTCCCAAAGGCAGCTGGCTGCAACTTACTTACTATGAAACAAAACTTGTTATTAGCGTATCTATTGCACGATCCAACATTTCTAATAGAGAAGGAATTTGAGACTTTTACATATCAACAACGTCTTTTAACCTTTTGTTACACCCATTCAAGATGGAGACACACCCTAGGTGTGGGCCTAGGAAAGGAGAGGTGTGGGAGAGGAAACCTCAGGCATGAGAATAATTAGCATAGCCATTGTGCCATCTACCATTTCTAATAGAGAAGGTAATGGAGAGTTTTACATATCAACAAGTCTATTTAACCTTTTGTTTAGACTAACTTAGTTAAAATATATTGATTGTTAACTAATTTTTACCTCAGACTTTAAATGTAAGTTAATTTTATCTTTATGAGAATTACGTTGAAAACCTTTTTCATTTAACTTTGACTAGTAAGAATTTAGCCTTAAAGCTACTGTTTACCAAACTTTAAACATACACATAAACATGATCATTAATACACAAGGAGAGAAACCTTTGTTATGAACACATGTCATTTTAAACATGAATTTAAATCTGTACTGTCTTAGTTGTTGGGGGGGGGTTTTCACCATCCGGAGGTGGCTTTCTGCACAGCTTTACTTCTAGGAATTGTAGGTTGCGATCTCTGCACAAATCTCTGCGTACTCCAGCTTGTCTGTCTTCAGACCGGACCAGCAGCTGGAGATCTCGTGTGCCCAGTTTCGGCAGGGAGCCCGGGCGTCCGGGAGGCCCAGAATGGTTCCAGAGTTTATAGCAAGAGGGCAGGCAGGCCAGTTTTGTAGAAGGTGTGGGCCTAGGTGCCCAGGGGTGGCGGCCATGATAGGCTGCCGTGGCCCTGCCCCATGGCCCTGCCATGTCTGCTGCCCTGTTCGCAGTGGCCGAGCAGCATGGAGGGATCACGCGTCCAGTGCCCTGCGCCACGTGGTGGAAAGCCGGCTCCTGTGGGCTGGTCTCGGGCTCTTGCGTGTTGGCCTCGGGCTCCAGGGGCTCTTGTGTGCTGGCATTGGCCTCCTGCGGGCTGCGGGGCTGCGGGGCTGCGGGTGCAGTGCGCGGGGTTGTCTGGGCGCAGCCGGCTGGCTGGCTGTTTAACCAGGTGAAAACAGCAGCTCCGCACCTCGTCTAGGCCCGCTGGCTCTTCCCGCTGGCTGTTCTGAGTTCGCCCGAGCGAGTGGAAACCACAGAGTGGTCCAGAGATAAATGTTCCAGAAACAGCAAAACAGTCCCGTGAAGAAAGAGCAGAGGCCTTTGGAGATCTCTTCACAAGCAGAAGAGAAGGCCATAGTGCATAGGTAGCCAAATTGTCTTCACTTATCTGAGAGATGCGCAGGTCAGGTCCACGTGGGCGCCATTTGTTGTTAAAATTCCTAGGCTCTTGCCGTGCGGGTTAGCTTCACGGGCGGGTAACAGAGATGCGGAGACAATGGCTGGGCAGGGAAGCTGTATTTCTTTTTCAGGAACAACGATTCATAAACTAAGACAAACTAATCACCAAACAGAACTCTGCTGTCTCTTTGCAGTGGCACAAGCACTCTCCCTTACTCTCAAACTCAGGAACCCTCCAACTCTGGAACTCTGTCACTCTTGTACTGGGGAACCCTTTGAAAACTCTGTCACTCTCGAACTCAGGAACCCTCTCCCGGGGTTCCTTGGGGCCCACGAAATTAACTGGACTGATCTAATTCTCTTGGCGGGGGAGGGCTAGAACAAACCAATGTAAAGCATACGACATGTATCTGTATTATCATTACTGTATAGAGACAGAGAGAAATTGAGAGAGGAAGATAGGGAGGGAAAGAGACACCTGCAGCCCTGTTTCACCACTCAGGAAACTTCCCCCTTACATGTGGGGACCAAGGGCTTGAACCCATTTCCTTGTGCACTATAATGTGTATACTTTGACAGGTCCATCAATGTCTGGCCCCTACATTTATATATTTTCAAGAGGAAAGTGATAGAGAGTACATGTATTTTATTGTGGCATAAATTCCTGATGATCTAGCCCGACAATTGAGGTGTGAACTACATTTCCCAAGAGCCTCTGCATGACCTATGAAAATTGAGATGTGGACTACATTTCCCAAGAGCCTCTGCATGACCTATGGCAATTGAGATGTGGACTACATTTCCCAAGAACCTCTGCATGACCTATGACCCAACACAATAGAAGCCAACCTTCATTTGTGTAAACCACAAAGCAATAAGTAAAATTGGAGTGAGGAATCATGCACAACTATGGTGGAGAATAAAAAAAACTTAAAACGAAACCTGTGTTTCTAGAATCTCATTCTCCTAGTGTGACTACATTGTGCTACAACCATGTACATGACTTCAGGGGGTGGCTTCCTCCTGATTTTTCTGTTAATTCTGGTAATGTCTTTCTAAATAAATGGAGTCTATTCCTAAATAATTATTGAAATCCAACACCATGCTGGTAGTCAGATCTACCTGCCTGATCTTTCTACCCCACCATACATCAGAGCTGAGTAGTGCTCTGGTAAAATAAATACATAAGTAAATAAATGTTTCTCATATTATCCTGTTATTTTTTTTCTTTTAAAAATCATTAATTAGGGTAGTTCAGGAGGTGAACTTTCAAGCATGAGGTCCTGAGTTCAATCTCTGGCAGCACATGTACCACAGTGATGTCTGGTTCTCTCTCTCTCTCTCTCTCTCTCTCTCTCTCCCTCTCTCCTTCTCCTCCTACCCTTCTCATTAATAAATAAATAAAACACTTCTTAATCATAAATTAGGGAGATGTACTTAAAAGGAAACACAGAGAAATCCCAAGCTTGTGGGCCTGGGTTTGCCTGCTGGCATTACATGTAGTAAAGCAGAGTTGTGACCTATTCCACCATCCATTTAAAATAAACACAACTTTAGGAAGTCCTTAGAACAATCTAAACTTATAACAAGTGGAGGCCTCTTTACTATAGAAAATAGTTTATGTCATGACAGAAAATATGTCTAAAGAAAATATGTCTAACGCCACATTAGGTTGTAAATTATATTTCCACTTATATTTAAAGAAGTCATTCAGCGGTTTGTATTATATAAATTCTTTAGCCATTACACACCATTCTGCAAAATCATTGAAGGGATAGCTATGAAATAAATATCTCAATTAGGGAATCCCAACAGCACATTTGTTGTGCTCAGATAATTAAGTTAAAGTGACAATAAATATACTGCTTTTCAAAGGTATAAGTGATTACCTAGGTGCCGTATAAATTGTGTAATTTAGATCTTGGATGATTTTCAAAAAATGTTACTCAATGCATAAATTCGCACTACACTAGACTGGGTTTGGCTCACTGTCATTTCCTCAGGAGGAATATTTATTTTAATTTTGTAACTATAAAAGAAGACCCACCTCTTCATTGCATTATTTAAAAAAAGAAAAATTACTCAGGGGAGAATGGTGGTAGAAAAGGACTTAAGTTGGGTGTGAGTGTATCCCCACAGGGAGTTGAGAGGTCTTACCCATGTGTCAACAAATATAGTGTAATCAATTAGCCCCCCATAAAGTTAGAAAAAGAAAAACCACAGCAAATCATATCATTTGTTTATATTTTTCTGACATCCTCCCCACCCCATAATTTTTTTTTTCTTTAGAGAATTTGTAAAAGGAAGCATTTATTCCAGGTATAGGGACTTGCCCCAGAAGAGACTTGCTGATTGATAATTAGCTGCAGCTGGGACCCTACGGTTTTGGGGTCTCAGCTTAGGTGGTGTTAGGTAAGCCAATTAATTACAAAGGAGAGAATCCTACAAGGATTTTTGTTAGGATAAGTCAACAGTGAGCAGGCAAAAATCAGTCTATGAACTGGACTGTATGGATTGACTACATTTCCCAAACACCTCCATGCCAATATCTTGTCTCAGTGACACCACCTTCATCTACCTGTGCAAATCACCAAGCCACATATAATATGAATTGGCCAGTCAGGGATGATGGGGAAGAGACTAAAGATTAATATAACCACTGGACATTTTACATTTTTGACCTGCCTTCTTGATGTAAGGCTTCATAAAAGGCTCTCTTTTCCTCCTTGAGGGAGGGCTTGGGCAGGGACATAGTGGGTAAGGTCTTTTCCAAGCCTTTAAGATATTTGTCCTTAAAGATATAGAGCTTCAGGGACTACACATAAGAAATACACCCAATGGCTCCTGTACTCCTTATCTCTCACTGTTATGAAATCTCCGTTGTTTTCCTTTTGATAAGTAAATGGAAGTCAGCAAAATAGTTCACTTGCTTAGTGCTCTGTTCTGCCATGTGCTTGATCCCAGTCTCAGCTTTGTAAAAGGCAGTAGCCTTGAAATTCCCTTTTTATGCAGTTGTTTGTTAAGTGCTTTTAGTATGAGTTGCTTGTAGTATGAGGTATAAAATCCCTTGCCCCTTCCCCCTTGAATAAGCAGGACCTAATCAGTTAAGGCCACCCATTGTTCAAAGGACCCTGCCTGAGGACAAGCCTTATCAGGACCTAATCAGTGAAGGCCACCCATTGTTCGAAGGACCCTACATGGGGACAAGCCTTAACAGGACCTTTGAACTGACTTTGTGGTGTGCTGTCTACCGGATGGGTGGTCATAGCCGATGGCAGGAGGATGTGCCTGGTTGAATTCTATTGGTTGTGTGATCTTACTATATTTGAAACTAGCCCGCGCTTTGCTTTGAATGGATCATGCTTTTGCTAAGTTTGAAATGATTGGATCTTGTGTTTGCTATAGCCTGTTATTGGATGTAGGTTGATAAGGTGATGTGCTCCCCCTCCCTGAGTGTAGTCTGAATTCCTATAAATTGTATGGTTTGAGCCCTGTTCGGGGCCGAGCTTGGTAGACTAACACCAGTCACCATCTCGGCCCGGATTGCAATTCGTCAATAAACATCTTTGCTTCCTTACAGTGGATGGTGGTTTGATTTATGCTCGCTAACATTTGGAGGCCCCAGCGAGATCCCTCAGACGGGTATTCCTGAGGACACCCCATCCTGGGTCCGGACCCTCGGAGGCCTTGGAAGTCCTGCCCGGCGCCGGTAAGTCAGGTCTGAATTTTGCATGGTACCATTTCTTTTCCAGCTCTGCACCTCCGGAGGATCAGTGAGTCAAGCTTGATTTTTGTGTAAGTCCCCGCGGGGCCTGGGGGTCTGTGGATTGCGGGACGCCGCGTTAAAAATCCCAGACCGCAGCGCTGGGGAGTGACGACTCCCAGGCTGCTGGGGTAAGGATCTGGAACAGGGTCCGCCCCGGGACCTGAGACAGGGTCCACCCGGGACCTGAAACAGGGTCCACCCGGGACCTGAGACAGGGTCCACCCGGGACCTGAAACAGGGTCCCCTAAGGATCTGGAACAGGGTCCGCTTCCGAACTGTCTCTCGTGGCCACTCTGTGTTTGTCTCCTTTACTCTCCTCACTTTGGCAATTCGCGAAAAGGCTGAGCCTATTAGTGCAATTGAGGGGGTCTGGCCGGAGCTACTCTCCGGTGACTCCTGAAGGCCTAATTAGCAACATTCCTTAGTAGCGGCGGCCGGAATGGTAACTGCCCAATCTTGACTGAGTGAGTGATCTGCTGCATGCGTTGTGTGTGTGTGTGTGTGTGTGTGTGTGTGTGTGTGTGTGTGTGTGTGTGTGAATTCTGCGTGCCTCACGGCCTTAAGGCTACGGGGCCTGAGTGGGCCCTAACCTGCGTGTCCGTGGAGTCGTTTCAGCTAAACGGGGATTCTCAACTTAGTTGAGACCAGGGCCGGGGATTATACGGCTACCCTTAAAGCTAAGACTCCTTAAGGTCCCGCGAGGGGCCCGGCCAGGCGGGCACAGTTGAGTGTCTGATGTCCTTCGGATGTCAGTTCCATTTTCCCCACTAACTATCTGTCTTGTCGGCCTTGTAGTCTTAGCTGGTTGTCTCTTCGTTTGTCTCCTTCCCTTATTTTGTGTTATGGTACCACAGGAGGTTAAAGGTTAAAAAAATTTTAGAAAAACTGGAGTCTCCATTAATAAAAACTTCTTGCAACCTAAAAAGGGAAGAAGGTACCAAGTGGACACCCTTTGGGTCGATAGGGAAAAAGTGTGTGAGAATGAGAAAACGGTGTGCCAGCTGGCTGTAAGAAAAGTATAAAAAGAACCCGTGAAATCTGGGGTGTTAGGTATTGTCTGGACATTTGTTAAGCGCGCTTGTCTGTCTGTGTGTGTCTTGTCTGTTTGTCAGTCTGTGTTTCGTGTTCACTTACTTCCACTTTGCAGGAATGGGCCAGGCAGCATCTACCCCACTGGACCTGGTTACTCATAGTTTGGGGGTAGGAGTGCATAAATATAAACTCATGACTTTTTGTTCCTCAGAGAGGCTCACCTTCGATGTAAGATGTGTTTCTGTGCTTTTTTGTGTCCCTGTGTCTTTTTGGTCAACATTAAGAAATCATCTCAGAGCGACGGGACCAGATTTGGTTCCGGCCTGAAGTTGCCAGCTGAATTTTGCCTTGTCTTTGTCTCTCTTTTAAGCCTGAGTAGCAGAAGCATGTCCTCAGGCTAGTCCAGGCAGGACCCTGAGGGTGCCACCCCGCCCTCACAGGAGTCAGGAGGGCTGGTCACAGCAGGGGCCTGGAGCCGGGCCAGGCAGCAGCTCTAGTGCAGGGGCGACACCCCGCCCTGCCTTGGTGACGGGCCCATGACCTGGGACGGGCCCATGGGTGCAGATGGGTGATAGTGCTAGCATGTGTGTGGCTTTACCCATGCCCCCCTGGAGCTGACTGGAGCTGTCTGAAAACTGTCCTTGGTCTTCTTGGGCTCCTCGTGGAGAGAAGCTGAAAGAATTTGTTTCTTCCTCCTTGTTTATTTAGGGCTAGTTAAGGTTGTCCTAGGAGCTATTGGATAAAAGAAAAATCTTAGTAGATAAATGTGAGATGTTTCATCTTGAAAAATTGTGTGAGTGCAGATCTAAATTTGTGTTTGACCAGGTATGTTGCTAAGATGTGTCTGTACTGGTTAAAAGCTGCTCTTTTCCCCTAAGCAATCAACCCAGATATATAAATGATAAAAAGGTGGCTATGAGATGTCTTACATGTTTATATGTGTGTTTTAGGTTTGTTTTTGTGGCCTAAGAAACGTTAATCTTAAGGTTAAAAGTGTAAGTAACTTTAAAGCTGCATTCTTATCAAAGTTCTTTAAAAGAGAGTTTTCAATACAGTTCTTATGTGGTAATATAAGGGTAAAGATTTAAAGTCTTGAGTATTTAATGTGACAATTCATCTTCTCCAAATTGATATGCAAATTATCTATTTTATAGATATTGGTCCACAGCAAATTTGGCATTTCTCTGACATTGAAAATGCTTTGAGAAGTCACTAGTATGTGTTAACTCTCTAAGTAATTAGAGTTTGTTTAAAGCTTAAGGAAAAATTTAGTTAAACTGAATTTGGTTTAGAGATCCTGGTCATAGAAATTGCTACAGTAGGTTAAAAAGGTAACTTTTAAATGTATGCTCTTTAAAATTCAAACAGAGTCTCTCAAGTTAGGTATCACACGCTGAAGATGTGTCTCTATCTCTTGTGTGAAAAATGGCAGGAAGGTTATTGACATGTAAACGTTTTAAAATACCTTCTCAACTAAAGAAGTAGAACTGGCTTAGGTGAGTGAAAAATAACACAGTGGTTATATTAATGATTTTCTAGCCTAAGGCTTTTGCTCTGGTTTTCCTCTTTATATCTTTCTGCTTTTAAAAATTATCTGGTTTTTTTTAAGACACTGTCAGAGATTCATTCTTGACAAATGGTATTTTTGGTCTGATAGAAGATTTGTTTTGGCAAATCCTGATTTAACAAAATTATTATTTTGAATATTTAAGTTATGAGGTTTATTTTAGCCTTTTAAGTTGCCATATTAGAGTTCTAAGGGGTAAAATCTATTAAGAGTTTTATATCTACACTTATTCATGATAGCTTTGTGATGAGTAAAGATCTTAACAAAAACTGTTTTGATATTGTGCTTAAATTGTCCAAGCAGTTTAAAATAATGCTAAAAAATGGTGATCATTTTATTATGTCAACACATTAGATATTGACTTTATATACTATACTGGTATATCTGTTTGTTAAAAAGACCTTCTAAAATTACATAGAGATGTATAGGCAAATTCTGGTCATTAGATTGTCAGTTTTGGTAAGCTCTTAATCTGGTTTTGTGTATGTCTTACTGGTTACAAATGTACGAGTACGGCAGTGATACCCCTTCAATCATACTGCCAGGTTCTCTTGGGGGGTCTCCAAGAGGCAGTAAAATGGCCCACAAATTTCTCTAAGGTAAATAGAATGACACTGAATTTGGCCTTTTGTTGCTCAAATCTGCCCCAGGTGTTAAAAAAAAAGTTACAGAAGACAGAAAGATTTTAAAGAAAAGCTGAGAGATTGCTCAGAGGGTTTTTAAGAAGTTAGTAAATGTTTTGACATTAGACTTTAGAAAGAAAGAAAGGAAGGAAGGAAGGAAGGAAGGAAGAAAGAAAGAAAGAAAGAAAGAAAGAGAAAGTTGGGGCAGTGCCCAGAGGGAAAAGGAAAGTCAGAAAATTGGGGCTAAGGGAAGAGAAAGATCAGTGATGTTGCTGCAAAGAAAAAGGACACTGGAAGAAAGGCTGTTTTATCAACAAGCCATTTAGACTGCTGGTTGATGAACTTAAAGGCATAAGCCGGGGAGTGCTGACCCAAAAACTTGGGCCATGGCACAGACCCGTTGCCTATTTGTCAAATATTGGACCCTGTAGCTGCTGGATGGACAAAATGCCTGAGGACAATAGCACCTGTGGCACAGCTGGTAAGGAAAGCAGACAAGCCATCACTGGGGCAAGTCCAATGCCCACCTAACCTGCTACCAAGTTCTGTTCCTAGACCAGCCATGAGTGAAATTCAGTGCTGCTACCGGCCTGAACCCTGCCACCCTGATGTTGGAGACGGATCCTGAGGCTCCCTACAAATGCATGACTGCCAAGAGGTATGCCTTTGCTACATGGCGTGTGCATGGAGCATGTGGGGAGAGAAGATTCCTGACTCCCACCGGGAAGATGATCCAGCAAAAGAACCTACTGGAGGCCGCATGGACCCTGCAAGAAGCAGCCGTGACCCATTGTTCCGGACATCAGAAAAGAAACTAGAGGGCAGATGAAACCACTTGTGCAGCTACACAACAAGCAGAGCCAGCCTTGACATTGATTCTACTAGGCTCCCTGCTTCCAAAGGACCCTGGATACAGTAAGGAGAAATAAGATGGGCAAGAGATTAGGACTAGAGACTAAATAGATTTTACAGAAGTAAAATCAGAGACTTTTGGGTATAAGTACTTGTTGATATTTATAGACACATTTTCAAGTTGGGTAGAGGTTTAACCAATAAAGTCTGAGGGGGCATAGATGGTGAGCAAGAAAATTTTAGATAAAACAGTGCCCAGGTGGAGAGTTCCCTCTCACCATTGGTTCTGGTAAGCAGACATTCACTGTTTTTGTGTCTCAGTTAGTGGCCCGAGAAATGGGAACAAATTGGAAATTTCATTATGCTAACGAGTCCCATGTCCCTGGGCAGGTAGAGAGATAAATTAGACCTTAAAGGAGACTTTAACTAAATTAACCCTTGAAACTGGCAGGGGATGGGTATCGCTCCTGGCTCAGGCCCTTCTGAGAGTACACTGTCTCCCATTGTAAACAAACTGTCTCCCTTTGAAATGGTTTTTGGCAGACTGCTGCTGTCATGATCTGTGATGCTCTTGTCTCTGATCTATCCCACAACTGTTACCAAGTTCTTACAGATCTCCAGCCTATATTGCAGGACAATTAGAGTGCTGTGCTACAAGCCTTTGGGAAGGACCCTGTCACCTGCTGCCTGCTCCACAAGGCACACCCAGTGAGAAAGACCTTATATTGTGATACTGAGTACACCAACTGCTGCAAAGGTTGCCGGAAAGTGCCACTAGATTCATCACATTCCTTTGAAGAGGACAGTTGCTGATCCCACTGACCCAAAAGAAAAAAAAGATGAAGATGAATCAAAGATTTGATTCTCGGCTAAGACAAGTGGGGAATGTAAAAGGCAGTAGCCTTGAAATTCCCTTTTTATGCAGTTGTTTGTTAAGTGCTTTTAGTATGAGTTGCTTGTAGTATGAGGTATAAAATTCCTTGCCCCTTCCCCCTTGAATAAGCAGGACCTAATCAGTTAAGGCCACCCATTGTTCAAAGGACCCTGCCTGAGGACAAGCCTTATCAGGACCTAATCAGTGAAGGCCACCCATTGTTCGAAGGACCCTACATGGGGACAAGCCTTAACAGGACCTTTGAACTGACTTTGTGGTGTGCTGTCTACCGGATGGGTGGTCATAGCCGATGGCAGGAGGATGTGCCTGGTTGAATTCTATTGGTTGTGTGATCTTACTATATTTGAAACTAGCCCGCACTTTGCTTTGAATGGATCATGCTTTTGCTAAGTTTGAAATGATTGGATCTTGTGTTTGCTATAGCCTGTTATTGGATGTAGGTTGATAAGGTGATGTGCTCCCCCTCCCTGAGTGTAGTCTGAATTCCTATAAATTGTATGGTTTGAGCCCTGTTCGGGGCCGAGCTTGGTAGACTAACACCAGTCACCATCTCGGCCCGGATTGCAATTCGTCAATAAATATCTTTGCTTCCTTACAGTGGATGGTGGTTTGATTTATGCTCGCTAACAAGCTTAGCCTACTGTACTAGAGGAAACTTCAGTGGTGTGGTCCCTTTCTCTCTCTCTCTCTCTCTCTCTCTCTCCCTCTCCCTCTCCCTCTCCCTCTCCCTCTCCCTCTCCTTTCTCTTCCTCTCCTTCTTTCTCTCCATCTCTCTGCCTTTTCTCTGCCTCTTTATATTGAATTCATCCCTGAGCAGTGATGCCTTGGCAATAACCAAAAGTAAATACATACATAATACACAAACTTTATTCTCACATTCAACCAAAGAGTCTGTTTACTATAATATGTGCCCCCATTTTGGCTGAATAATCCCCAAAGGGCAACAAGAACTTGGTATAATAATAATAATAATAATAATAATAATAATAATAATAAGTAGTATCATCATTATCACTACAGTTATTATTATTACTGCTTATGGTTCTGCTTTTCCTAGTAACACGTTGATAAAAAAGGATGCCATGTCTGGACATGGTCTCCTGAGTTTTCTCTTGGACTGTTATGCTACTGGGATACCCTTCACACCCATCCTTAATCCCACCCCTACTTCTGCATTTTTAGAGAAAGAGAAGGGACTTAGGTAATGAATTCTCCAAACCTCCCCTCCCCCATGCTTTTAAACATCTTTAAAACATTTGTGCTTGAATTTACGTTTCTCTATTAAATAAACTCACTTTTTTTTTTTTTTTTACTAATAAATGTCCTTAATGCACCAAGAATAATTACTGACCCAAGATCTCAGGTTTGGTCAATCTTCCCTAACCTGAGAAAGAATCTGGAAAATATCAGGTAACACCTTTTTTTTTTTTTTTTTTTGTCTTCTGGGTTGCCACTGGGTCTTGGTGACTGCAATAGAAATCCACTGCTCCTGTAGCCGTTTCTTCTCTTCTTTTCTCCCTTCCTTCCTTCTTTCCTTCCTTCCTTCCTTCCTTCCTTCCTTTCTTTCTTTTTTTGATAGGAGAGAAATTGAGAGGGGAAGGGAAGGTAGGGGGAGAGAAAAGTAGACCACTTGTGAAGCAATCCCCCTGCAGGTGGGGAGCTGGGGGCACAAACCTGGAACTTTGAGCTTAGTACTCTGTGTGCTTAAGCTGGTGTGCCACCACTGAGCCCCCTCACATAACATCTTTTTTTTTTTTTGCCTCCAGGGTTATTGCCGGGGCTCTGTGCCTGCACCAGGAATCCACTGCTCCTGGAGAACATTTTTTTCCCTTTTGTTGCCTTTGTTATTTTATCATTGTTGTGCTTATTATTATTGTTGTTGCTGTTGT
This sequence comes from Erinaceus europaeus, assembly GCF_950295315.1. Lineage (NCBI taxonomy): Eukaryota > Metazoa > Chordata > Mammalia > Eulipotyphla > Erinaceidae > Erinaceus > Erinaceus europaeus. The sequence continues at coordinate 86,222,432 of NC_080176.1, forward strand.
TGGATAGGACAGAGAGAAATCAAGAGAGGAGGGGGAGACAGAGTAAGGGAAAGAAAGAACTGCTTCACTGCTTGTGAAGCGACTCCCTTACAGGTGGGGATCCTTATAACACCGCTTGTGCTTAACCAGCTGTGCTACCCAGACTCCCTCACATAACATCTTTACCATTAGTTGAATAGAGCTTGAAGATGGTGGGGGTGGGTTAGGAAGCTGTTACTTACTGCAAGCAACAAAACTCCTGCCACATTATTGTCATGGCAGATTAAGTGCTCTTGTACAGCTGTTTAGATAACTGGAGAGTTTGATTTACCTTGATCACTGAAATTGTACAGAGGGGCAGTGTTCCTCGCTGGATTTTCCTGGTGTCTGAGGCTGAACCTGATAACTTGGAACTGCAGGCAAGGAAATCATTCTGCATAACCATTAAGTTATCTCCCCAGGCTGCAGGATGCTTTTTAACCCCTTAAATATCAAGTGGAGGATAATGAATAGCCTGAGATTTAACCTTTAAAAATTTTAAATTGTAAGGATAAACAAACAAACAAACAAACAAACAAAAGGGCGGGCTGAGGAAGACAGCATACTTGTTATGCGAAAAGTCTTTTATGCCTGATGCACCAGAGGTCTCAGGATCAATCCCCAGCACCACCACGAACTAGGCCTGAGCAGTGTTCTATTAAAAATAATAGTCTGGGAAGTCGGGCTGTAGCACAGTGGGTTAAGCGCAGGGGGCGCAAAGCGCAAGGACCTGAGTTAGAATCCCGTTTCGAGCCCCAGTCTCTCCACCTGCAGGGGAGTCACTTCACAGGCGGTGAAGCAGGTCTGCAGGTGTCTATCTTTCTCTCCCCCTCTCTGTCTTCCCCTCCACTCTCCATTTCTATCCTATACAACAACAACAACAACAACAACATCAGTAACAACAACAATAACCACATCAATTTAAACAAGGGCAACAAAAGGAAATAAATAAAATAAATATTTAAAAAATAATAGTCTAGGGAATCAGATGGTAGCACAGCGGGTTAAGTGTACATGGGCCAAAATGCAAGGATGAGCAGGAGGATCCAGGTTCCAGCACCCAGATCCCCATCTGCAGGGGAGTCGCTTCACAGGCAGTGAAGCTGGTCTGCAGGTGTCTGTCTTTCTCTCCCTCTCTCTGTCTTCCTCTCCTCTCTCCATTTCTCTCTGTCCTATCCAACAACAAGGATGACATCAATAACTACAACAATAAAACAACAAGGGCAACAAAAGGGAAAGTAAATAAATAAATATAAAATAATAATACAAACTCTAATAATAATACTAAAATAAAAAAATTCAAAAAGAGAGAAAGCTAGAGTAAAAGTGGAATCTAATGCAAATAATGAAAGAAAGGGCAAAGTGTAGTAGGAATCCACTGCTTAGTGTTGCAAATAATAACAAAACAAACCAAAAAAACAGCATGTACAAGAAACATATTTTTAAAATGTTTTAATTATTTTATTTTAATGAAAGACACAGAGACAAATGCACACAGAGACTAGAGCTCTGCTCAGCTGTCATTTATGGTGATGCTGGGACTGAACCTGACACCTCCATAGTTTCAGGCATGAAGTTTTTTGTATAATTATGTTGCTATCTTCCCAAGCCTAGACCATCTCTTTTTCTTTTTCAACTTCTTTTTTTCATTATTATTACTGATCTAATAATGATTGACAAGACTGTGGGATAAGAGAGGTACAATTTCATATAATTGCCACCATCTGAGTTTCCCTATCCCCTCCCCTCCAATGGAAGCTTCCCTATTCTTTAACCCTCTGTGAATATCAACCAGACACACAAGGTGGGATAAAAGTACATTTTATTTACTTTATTTTTATTTATTTATTTATTTATTTTTAGCAAAGCACCACTTAGCTCAGATTTGTGGATTTATAGTAGCATGGGGGATTAAACCAGGGACTGTGGAGCCTCAGGCATGAGATTCTCTTTGCATAACCTTTATGCTATTTACTCCCACCCCCTAGACCATCTTTTGCATGAAGAGAAAATGACCATCTAATTTCTTTTTGAACCTCCGTGGTGGAGATAGGAGTTATCACCCAGAACAATCAAAGTAGAGAACATGGACATGTGTGGAAATTGGGGAAGGCTGGACAGCTGGGAACTGAATGAGGGAAGGGCAGAGTGGAGTGCGAAGGCTTCAGGATCTCCCAGGGTTTTGAGCTACTAGCCTTCCTAGAAAAGGGCCTAGGACTTGTCATGATTATATCACAAGGGCAGGAAGAAAGAATTCAGGGGAAGTGCTGGGGTGTTTTCCAAATGTAGACTTTTGCCTCTTCACTGCTCTTTTTGCTGAACTGTTCTTGTAAGCCTGTAAACAGAAAGTGCTCACTTCCTTTCCCTAGGGCCATAGCGGGCCACCACTGCCCTGTTGGAACCTAGATTTCAGTGAGCTCTCTGTCCCCACCCCCATTCCCCTGGGGGAGGTGGGAGAAGGTGCATCCAACAAGGGTACATTCAACCAAAAGCCTCTCAAGAGTGATTGCCACCAAGTGACTTCGTGTGCCAGTTACAAAGACCTCATGTCTACGCAGCACTGTCCATTTTTACTCCCAGGTAAGAAGAAATATTGCATATGTGGTAAAGATCCTACAGTTCAGGACAGGAAACCACTCCCAAATCCCCAGGGAGTGTTTATTTATGATCTTATTTTCTCATCAAATCCCTAGTTAGTGTCTTGTGGCTGTGTATCTCTTGTTTTATCGCCTGAATTGTTTCCCCATCCTGATGAGCTGAGAGTGTAATAAAAAAATTCCACAAGATAGCTCAAAAGTAATCAAAAAAGGAGACCTGAGTCAGAGAGGAGGGCAGAGTTACATTTATTTTACTTTAACAGGTTGCAGGCATAATCTCACCAGAGCTGTACAAACCTGTACCACAGTTTCAAGCTGGGTTTGGCACAAGCTGATTGGTTACAAGGTGTTGAAAATAAAAGGTGAGAGCAGTCACAGTCAGAGTGTAAGTGGGCTCCACCAGCAGCCTATTATGGATTTTTTATTTCAAGAGCACACTGGATATTCTTGGGAAAGGCTTCTTGCCTTGTACTTGACAATAACATTTTACAACATCCATTGGAAAAGAAAATGTTTTGACTGTTCATTGAGTTCTCTCATGAACTAATATTATTTCTGGACTTTGTGAATTCAATTATTAATTGATCAACTCTCTAAAATAACACATGGTTTAGGATATTCTTTGCCTCTAAGGGAATTAAAGGCAAATCTATGTCAGTCATCTGTTAACAAAGGCTCCTTTTAAGTATCCCTGGAATACAAATGGAAAACCCCTGCAGCAGTTCTGGCCAACTGTCATTCACTCTACTTCACTTGTCTTTTCAATCAGCCCCTTATTTAAGGTGCCTATATGATTTTTCCTGTTTTTTTTTTTTTTATTTTTTCTCCCTTAAAAGGAAAATGTGATTTAAGGGTAATATATCAAAGTACTTAACACTGGTATCCATTAGAGTTCTGTCTCTCCTCTTTTTTTATGCAAGTTTCTAGTGGATATGGACTTTATATGCTAACTCTTTTTTCAGCCACCAGGTTCCAGATGCTAACATGATGCCGACCAGACTACGGAGTTCTGGCGGTGGGAACTGTATGGAGCCCTGGGAATTTCCATTGGCATTATAGTATCATCTGGAACCTGAAAATCCTGCCATCACTCTATATTTCCAATGCTTAAGAAGCTGCTTTGCAGAGGAAAAGTAAGGAGTTGTAGTCATGCCACCATCTTGGCTACATCCTCCAACATTTTTATTCTTAAGACTAAGGATGAAAATTGTGTGTGTGTGTGTGTGTGTGTGTGTGTGTGTGTGTTTAGGGGTGATTGGGACAAAGGCATTTATTTTATCTCATCATTGTAAGGGAGAAGAAATTGTCAGGAATGAAAGACCATAAGAAAACCACCTACAGGCCTATGAAGTGACTCCCCTGTAGGTGGGCAGCCTGGGGCTTGAACCGGGATCCTTCCGCGGTCCTTGAGCTTTGTGCCATGTGCACTTAACCTGCTGAGCCACCGCCTGACTCCCTAAATTCAGGTTGGTATCATGGTATTATCTGGAACGTGGTGGCAGAGTAATAAAGCTCTCTCTTTTTCTCATATATTAGTAAACAAACAGATCTTTAAAGAATAAGTTAAAAAGGTATAAGTATTATTAAGTTCTATTCCTGAAATATAAATACTTAACTTCACACATCATAGACAGAGTTTTCATATCTGAAACTGCCTGCTCTTTTTAAAAGATTTTTTTCAAATATTTATTTATTCCCTTTATTTCCCCTTGTTTTATTGTTGTAGTTATTACTGATGTCGTTGTTGTTGGATAGGATAGAGAGAAATGGAGAAAGGAGGGGAAATCAGAAAGGGGGAGAGAAAGACAGACACCTGCAGATCTGCTTCACCACGTGTGAAGTGACTTTGCTGCAGGTGGGGAGATGGGGGCTTGAAGCAGGATCCTTATGCCAGTCCTTGCACTTTGTGCCACCTGTGCTTTTCCTGCTAGGCTACTGCCAACTCCCATCTGTCTGCTTTTTAATGTAGGTCCAGACTGGAAGACTAATTTCACCTCCAAAGACCCATCACACCACTTAGGAAAGATGCTTTGTCTTATGATATTCAAATACAGATTTTAATTTGAGCATGATTGCCTCAGCCTACTCAGATGTTGAATGTAGTTCAGTTTCTGGGCCACCTAGAGTCATTTAGGGCATGTCATATCGATAAATGTATCAGGAGAGATGCCTGTAGGTTCAACTGAGAGTCTCCCACACCATGGTGAGGTCACTGTCACCCACATTAATTATTTGAGAGTGATGTATTTATAAAAAATTGTTGCCAAAATGAAGGCTTGTAGCCATTTTGTCATTCCACCATTATTTGATCTCATCAGTTCAAAATTTGAAGCCATGTCTCTAGTAACAGTGAATGAGACCATGTGGACAACATGTGAGGCCTTAATAATGCAGGTTGAGGGGAGTTGGGTGGTGGCGCAGTGGATTAAGTGCAGGTGGCACAAAGCACAAGGACTGGTCTAAGGATCCCGGTTTGAGCGCCCAGTTCCCCATCTGCAGAGGAGTCGCTTCACTGGCAGTGAAGCAGGTCTGCAGGTGTCTGTCTTTCTCTCCCCCCTCTCTGTCTTCCCCTCCTTTTTCCATTTGTCTCTTTCCTATCCAACAACTACATCAATAACAACAATAATAACTACAACAACAAGGGCAACAAAAGGGAAAGTAAATAAATATAAATTAAAAAATAATAATGCAGGTTGATACATGTGCTTGTAATAAATGAGAATATCTAAAAAATCTGTTGAGTTTTTTTAATTAATTCATTTTTATTATTTATTCACTTATTTATTGTTGGATAGAGACAGAGAGAAATTGAGAAGGGAGGGAGGGATAGAGAGGGAAAGAGGCAGAGAGACACCTGCAGACCTGCTTCATCACTCATGAAACATCTCCCCTTGAATCTGGGTCCTTGCAAATTGTAAGGTGAGTGCTTAACTAGGTGTGCCATTGTCTGGTTCTGTGTTGAGTTCATTTTTATTTTCCTATATCCTGCAGATAGGTGTCATTTTGATTTTATAAAATAAATAAAAATCAAATACCAAATAAAATGAGTCATTTAGAATATTATTTTATGATTTTACTGCCAGCAACTGCACATGGATGTAATCTGCTGAAGTTTATCAATTGGCTACATGCTAAAAGAGAATAATATTCCCTACACTACCATGAATCCAGTGAGGAAAACACGTGAGTAGATTCTAGTACACCCTGACATTCATTAGACACTCAAAAGGTCCCCTTCACTGAGAGGACTCTATAGCATTTGAACCATGGCTACATATATATTGGCCCAAAGTGCCTTGGCCCATGAAATTCTTTTAGATGACTGCTTATTTAGAAAACCCTTCATATCTACATTTCTACTTGTGTGCTCTCCCCTACATGATTGGTGATGATCTCACTAGTATCTGGTTTATACAGGCATGCTTATTTCATCTTTTCACTTTAAAATATGGGAAATATAGAATATGTCTTTACGATTTTATTCGTTCATGAACTTTACTTTTTTTTTTTTTTTTTTTTTACCAGAGCATTACTCAGTTCTGGCTTATAGCAGTGAAGGGGATTGAACCTGGGACTTTGGAGCCTCAGGCATGAGAGTCTCTTTGCATAACCATTATGCTATATACCCCCTAATGAACTTTACTTTTTTTGAAAAAATATTTATTTATTTCCTTTTGTTGCCCTTGTTGTTTTATTGTTGTAGTTATTGATGTCATTGATGTTGGATAGGACAGAGAAAAATGGAGAGAGGAGGGGAAGGCAGAGAGGGGGAGAGAAAGAGATACCTACAGACCTGCTTCACTGCCTGTGGCCTGTGAAGCAACTGCCCTGCTGGTGGGGAGTCAGGGGCTCAAACTGGGTTCCTTAACTGGTCCTTGCACTTTGCACCACATGCACTTAACCCGCTATGCTCCCGCCCGACTCCCTACTAACTTTACTTTTAAGGTAATGTGGAGAGATATAATCTGTACAAACAAAAGTTATTTGGGATGTCCAATAGTTGTTAAGGGTAGGGGTAGACAGCATAATGTTTATGCAAAGAGACTTTCATGTCTGAGACTCTGAAATCCCAGGTTCAACCCCCTGCACCATCATAAACCAGAGCTGATCAGTGCTAGAGTAGATACTAATACTGTGAATTGGCTGAGACCAGCTGTGCTATAGTAAATGTGTGATCATATAAAAACACATTTCTTTGCTAATTTATGTACCCCCACTCTCTCTATGAGTGCTTTCAGAGGACTGGCACTTTGATAAGCTAGTTTCTGAAATGTGTAGTGAGGATGTATTGAATGATAGTGATAGAATTGCATAGAGGCACCTGAGTATCATTTCTTTTTTCATTTTTTAAAATTTTTATTTATAAAAGGGAAACACTGACAAAAACAAACAAACATATGATAAGAGGGGTGCAGCTCCATACAGTTCCCACCACCCAAACTCCGTAGTCCAGTTGGCATCATGCTAGCATCTGGAACCTAGTGGCTGAAAAAAGAGCATATAAAGCCAAACAAATTGTTGACTAATCATGACCTAAAGACTGGAATAGTTCCTATGAAGAGTTGTGCGGGTCCCCGTTTCATAGATAGTTAGTAGTCCTAGTTATATTCCAAAGAGACCATGACTATACTAGTTTTAGTATATAAAAACTAGTATATACTAGTTTTAGTATATATAGCAGTCCTATTTAGTAAAATAGGACTACTAACTATCTACAAAACTGAGTATCATTTCAATATCAAATCTGGACATAAAGTATTCTGTCACTCAGTTTCATGTCAATTATGGAGGGAAACCTGTCAGAAATCTGGAAGCCATCATTGACAAGCCCTTCTGCTCTCAGATATGTGACTGGATGGTCATGGAGTCCTGTTGACTCCTTTCTCCATTTCTCAGTCTCCTCTGCTCCAGTCTCCACTCAACCATTGACTTCAGGCAATGCCACTCTTCCATAATTAGGGGAGCAGCATTCTACCTGCCTCTCTAGTTCACTTAGTGTGGATTTAGAGATACTGATCACCGTGCTTCATTATAAAGACTTTTGCTTTTGAACTCTTGCTATATAGTTATCTTACACTTAGCAGAATTTCGAGAGAGAGCTGAGACTTCAGTAGCCCAGCTCTGGAATGCTAGTGGGGATGGTTCTTCCACTATGATAGATGTTGTCTGATAGCTGAGTGCTCCCTTTCCAGATTCTTCTATTATGTCCGATTCACTATTTGCATATACCTAGACTAAATTAACCTTGCAGTCTACCATTCCAATCAGAGATGACTAAATATGAATTTGGTCTCTGAACAAGCAAGGCCTGAAAACTGGAAGAGAATTACCATCATCGAGACAAGAAATTTCAAACTATTCCAGTATTAATCGTAATACAGGTAGCTGAAACATAATTCATTCTTAGGTCTGCCTAAGAACTGAAGTATTGTGCATCTTAACCACAAGAAGAAGAATAAAATCTATATATCCTTATTTTGTATCACTGATAACTGTGAAATATAAATATTTATGATATCTTAAAAATGAGTCTGAGCAGAGAAACATAACTATAGATCTATATGCCAAATTAATAATATACATCAGAAATAATCATTTAATCACATATTTTCAAAGGATAAAGATTTGCAATTTTGAATAAGTTCATTATACAAATAATCAGTAATATGTGTAAGTGCTGATTAGGAAAAATGCTTCTGAGGCTTCTATAAATGTCTGAGATGCAGAAATAAATCAAGAAATTAAAGGCTTAAGGATTAGTTTTCTCTTATTTATGTTAGAGTCAATGTAAATCAATTAAAACTAACTTTGCTCTCAAAAATTAAGGACACAAAGCAATATTAATAATTTTATATTCTTCCTTCATATATTATTTATTTTTAAATTTTATTAGTGATTTAATAAACTATGAAATATCAAGGCTATATGAGTTCTGTGTCCCAGAGTTCTGTTTCCTCCACTGGAAACTGCACTAGTTCTCCCAAGGCTACAGATATGGGTTGACTTATGTAGCTATCTGTATTTACATATGTATATTTATTTGCTCATTTTTTCTATTTTTCCTGTCTCCTCTTCCTTTCTAAGGGACGCCTACACCTATTGCTACTTCCAAATCTCCTTCCGTTTTCCCTCTTCTCTTTCCAGGTCCTGATGGAATTGGAGGTCAGAGACCTCTCATCATCTTCCCCTAACATTTTCCCTCTGAGAATATGGACCAAACTTCTCTATGGGGTGCAGAAGGTGGCAGTTCTGGCTTCTGTAGTTGCTTTTCTTCTGTCCTGTCCAACAATGATGACACCAATAAAACAATAAGGGCAACAAAAGGGAATAAATAAATAAATAAATAAATGAAATATTTAAAAATTCTTTAAAAAATAAAGTACAACTATTGTCCTTAGGACAACCTTTACTAGAATCATCAAACAAGTAATACATTAATACTTCAGGTTAACTTAGGCTCCACTAAAATCACAAGTGTATTTCTTCCCTATCTTGAGTCCTGTTCCCAGAAACCTAACACGGGTTTAGGTACATCAAATAAAACAGTATGCTTTAACAACTGAAAGAAACTCTAAGTTCATTAGATAAAGAAAGAACTACAAGAGCTGACTAAGGGCGAGAGATGGGCTGACGTAATGATAGCCTTTTTGGTCTGTACCAAGCCATCCCACCATCTGGGACCTAACTATGGAATCCTTGAATAGATACTATGAGCCTAGACCCGTTTCTTCATCATCACTGGTCACTTTCATCAGGACCATCATCATATTTAAAAGTTTATTTATAAAATAAAAATAAAAATAACAACAAGACTGTAGGATAAGAGGGGTACATTTCCACACAATTCCCACTACTAAAATTCTGTCTCCCACCCCCTCCCTTGAATGGAGTAAACAGGTAATTTTATTTACATACTTTCTTCAACTTTGGAAGTGATTGTCTGCCCTAATGCAGCTTTCTAGCCCTATTCTCAACTCTGACACCATCTCCCCATATGATATTTTTAGTAATAATTTTATGGGAAGCACCACATTAATACAAATTAATCCTCTCACCCTAAAATTAAAATATATATATATTCCTTTTTAGAACTGGAGCTCCATGCATGGATGGTGTTCACTGCTTAAGGACATCTATTAAATTCAGATACAGAGAGAACAAAGATATTTCAAGAGTTTTCTTCAGGGGAGTTGGGAGATAGCACAGACGGTTAAGCGCATGTGGCACAAAATGCAAGGACCAGGACCGGCATAAGGATTCCGGTTCGAGCCCCCGGCTCTCCACCTGCAGGGGAGTCACTTCACAGGCAGTGAGGCAGGTCTGAAGGTGTCTATTTTTCTCTCCCCCTCTCTGTCTTCCCCTCCTCTCTCCATTTCTCTCTGTCCTATCCAACAACAACGACATCAATAACACTAATAACTACAACAATAAAACAGCAAGGGCAACAAAAGGGAAAATTAAAAAAAAAAGTTTTCTTCAGGGTCATTCATTTCCCATGTCCCACTGGGGGTTGAATCTGGTTAGCAATTACAGCAAGGCGGATTAATGGTTTATAGTCGACAGTAAAATACAACAGTTTGTACATGCATAGAATCTCCCAGTTTTCCTCATAACAATTCAACCCTCATTAGGTCCTCCTTTGCTATCATGTTCCAGGACCTGAGCCTTCCTCCCCACCCAAGAGTTTTTTACTTTGGTGAAATGGAGCAACTCCAGTTCAAGTTCTGTAAAGCACTTTTTTTTTTTTTTTTTTTTTGCCACCAAGGTTATCTCTGAAGCTCTGAGCCAGCATGACAAACCTATGGCTCCCAATGGGCTATTGTTCCTTTTTTTCTTTACCATTTTATTTGATAGAACATACACAAATTGGGAGGGAGGGGAGATAGAGAGGAGGGAAGAGAGACACCGCAGACCTGCTTCACTGTTCAAGAGAAGCAAACCCTACTTAAACCAGTGTGCCACCACCACATCCCCAAGGAACCATTTCTAAATATGACCTATCAATTGTAATAGATAATCAAATCTTCTCTTGATAAATTTGTAGGAGAGCACTTAGTTGAAAGCTTCAGAACATATATAACTCCTCATAGGCCTGATTCCTATTGAATATGCATAGATTAGATAACTTAAACCCTTAACTGTAACACAGCACCTAGATAACTAAAAAAGAATAAGTGATAAAGGACATAATTTAAAAAATATTTTTTAGGTAATTAATGAGAGAGAGAATGAGAACTAGAGCATCATTCTGTCACAGGTGATATTGGGGACCACACTCAGGACAAAGCTTGTGAGACCAGTGTGCTATCTGCCCAGCTACAGGAAATACTTTTTTTCTTTTTTATTTATTAGGGAATTAGTGTTTTACATTCAACAGTAAATACAATAGTTTGCACATGCATAACATTCCCCAGTTTCCCATTTAACAATACAACCCCCACATTCTGTCATCCTTCATCACATTCTCCCCACCCACCCACCCCAGAGTCTTTTACTTTGGCACGATATGCCAAATCCATTTCAGGTTCTACTTGTGTTTTCTTTTCTTTTCTTTTCTTTTCTTTTCTTTTCTTTTCTTTTCTTTTCTTTTCTTTTTTTTTTAATTGTTTTATTTTTTTAATTGGGGAATTAATGTTTTACATTCAACAGTAAGTACAGTAGTTTGTACATGCATAACATTCCCCAGTTTCCCATATAACAATACAACCCCCACTAGGTCCTCTGTCATCCTTCTTGGACCTGTATTCTCCCCACCGAAATACTTTTGGCAAACATTCTCAGTCGCTTATTAAAGCGGGTCCATGGACTCATTTTCCCCTCTTTTAGTTTGCATGTCTGTAGTTCCAAGAAGCCCTGAGGTCATTTAGTGAAATGTAATACTTACGATGCCTTTAAAATTGCTTCTTTCTCAGTAGCGGAGTAATAAGTGCCCTCTGTGATCCCACCCGAAGAAGAATGAATATAAAAAGAGAGAGGAAACAAAGCCACAGATGTAATGATGTTAAACAAAGGTTATCTGCTTATTGCATATCTTACCCTCTCGTTGCCATGAAACCATCAGTCAAATATCTAAGTAGATTGTCCATAAACAGAGGTAAAATAAAACAGGCAATTTGACCTTGAGCATTTCAGGCAACCATGTAGTGCTACATATTGTAACAGAATGCCTATAAATAGCAACCCTTTTCTATTAATCCAAAATGCTTTTGCTTTGTAAAATCACAGCAAATACTTTTCCCCTCTATAGACATCATTGTTAAATAAACTATAGATCGAAGAGGGAAGGGAAGTGAAGAGATCATCTGTAATAAAAACATTCATCTTAGTGTTAATTGAAGTCCCAGAAGACTTGCATAAAGCAAGAGGGGTATGCATGGAGATGATCTAATCTCTTGTGACTTACATGTTTTCATTTCATTTCTGCATCCAAAGCAGAGGGATTCAGAAAACAGACTTAAGGAATCAGTAGCCCAGGACTAGGTGGTGGTGCACCTGGTTGAGAGAACAAGTGACCAAGTGCAAGGACCTGGGTTCAAACCTGTTCCCTACCTGCGGGGGGGGGGGGGGTTCGCAAATGCTAAAGCAGGGCCACAGGCCTGCGTATTTTTCTTTCCATCTCAATTTCTCTATGTCTAGATCAAAAATAAATAAATACAATAAAATTACATGAACAAAACAGAACAAGTAGATCAGTAGAGTAGTTTGTGCTGCTTGTATACCACTGAGTACACTCAGTTATTTTTTCAAAATGTTACTGGTGGTGGTGAGAGTGTTAAAATATACTCCTAATAACTTATAATCTTATAAATCACTATTTAATCAATATGTGAGAGGAAAATCAGATTGAATCTCTCAATTTTTTTGATGCATAGACCCCATTTATGAGTATATATTCCTTCAATCTAAGCACTTAATGTTTCAAATCGGTAACCTGATTTAATTTTAAGAGTGGGCTCAAATTTTAAGACATTTATAATAATGACAGTTTAATTGAAATATTAAATCACCTGTAGTCTTAGACCAGGGAGACCAGAAGCAACTGCTTCTGTCACTATATAAGTTACAGCTATATATAGGTAAATGGCATTAATTGACATGGTGAGGTCTTGTATGACATAGCAAATCCTAATCATGGGATTTGCAAAGTGAACCAAATTCTTTAATAACTTGGTTACAATAATAACTATCTACTGCCTTCTGAAACTCCTAGACAGCAGAAACCCTCCACGTTCTCTATAAAACCCATATTGCTCCCAGTCCTATTTTTCATCCCTGTAATTCTGTCTGCCACTCTTCACTTCAGAAAAATAAACAGAATGAATTCTGAAAAATTGGAAGACATTTCCTTTAGTTGCAGTGGAGAAAGAATGATCTCAAAAATCATAAGTGATTCAAAAAAGTGAAACTCAAAACAAAATTGTTTATGTCTTCGTCCTTAGCAGATACTACAAAATCCTGTTAGTAAGATCACAGTTGGTTAAATGCCTTGCTGTATTTGAAATTTCCATTAACTCTAGTCAGTAGCACAGACATAGGCAACAATATCCTAATGTGAAACACACAAATGGGAATGCTATCTTGACACAGCCTTTACTGCCAAATGGAGGGTTGTTTTCCTTGTAGTTGCTGTAACAGAAGACTGAAAAATGACTGTGTTTTCTGACAGGCATGAGCATGAGTATTAGAAATCATTCAACAGGGGGCCGGGCGGTAACTCAGAGCATGAAGCGCAAGGATACTGGTCAAGCCCTGCTCCCCACAAGCGGCGAAGGTGTCTATCTGCAGGTGTCTGTCTTCCTCTCCCCCTCTCTGTCTTCCCCTCCTCTCTCCATTTCTCTCTGTCCTATCCAACAACAATGACAGCAATGACAACAATAGTAATAACAACAAAGATAAACAACAAGGGTGACAAAAGGGGGAAAAAAATAGCCTCCAGGAGCAATGGATTCATAGTGCAGGCACAAAGCCCCAGCAATAACTCTGGAGGCAAAAAATAAAGAAATAAAAGAGAATATTTAACTAATGAATTTCTGGGGAGAGAGGGAGATGCATCATAGTAGCAGAGATATCTAATTCCCTGGTACATCCTAACATGTAGGGGTTCTAACTTAACCTGTATGCATGGCAAACCATACACCCTACTTCCTTTAATCTCTCCCCAGTATTTATGTATTTTTGTGGCAATAAAGGAGAGAGGGAGAGATAGAAAGACCAGAGAGGTACTACAGTGGTGGTCAATCCTTTGTGGAGACCTGCGGTGCTGCTCATGGTGTCCCCATGGCTTGCTGGTGGTCACCTCAAGGACCTCATGCCTGACAAGGTGGGCTCTCTGTGGAGTCAGCCATTGCCTGACCCACCATGGATTATGAATGAGCTGATTTAACCAACCCATGGTTGAATTCATGATTGTAAAATCAAAGAAAATTCCTCAAACAAGCATAAACCTGTGTTTGAACTTTGTTCAAGACTCAGCTGTGTTTAACTACAGGAAATCTACCTCACTGATCAGAAATTATTAGTGTTCAATAGCTAAATTGACTGTAATTACTGAATCACTATGGTCATTATTATTTAAATCATACTCTGTAGTATTTAGTCATCTTATATCCTATCTGTAAATATTGAGGTTCAGGTTTTATTTATCTATTTTTTATGAAAGAGAGGTAAATAAAGTAGTAGATAGATAGATAGATAGATAGATAGATAGATAGATAGATAGATGACAGCATCCCTTTCCTCTGGAAAATGTACCAGGGGACAAACCTAGATCCTCAAACTTGCCAAGTCCTCTACTGAGTCCTCTGTCTCTCTCTCTCTCTTTCTCTCTCTCTGATAGAGCAGAAAGAAATAGTCCTCTACTGAGTCCTCTCTCTCTCTTTCTTTCTCTCTCTCTGATAGAGCAGAAAGAAATTTGGGAAAAATAGAGAGATGCCTGAAAATGTCGTATGCTTTACATTGGTTTGTTCTAGCCCTCCCCAACCAAGAGAATTAGATCAGCCCCGCCCCGAAGGAACCCCGGGAGAGTTGGAGAGTTTCAGAGTTCCAGAGTTGGAGAGTTCCTGAGTTCGAGAGTTCAAGAGAGTGCTTGCGCTGCCGCAAAGAGACAACAGAGTTCTGTTTGGTGATTAGTTTGTCTTAGTTTATGAATCGTTGTTCCTGAATAAAGAAATACAGCTTCTCTTCCCAGCCGTTGTCTCTGCATCTCTGTTACCCGCCCGTGAAGCTAGCCCGCCCGGCAAGAGCCTCCAAATTTTAACAACATGAAGACCTGCTTCTCTGCTTCCCTCCATGTAAGTAGTTAGTGAGGGCCTGAACCCAGGTCCTTGTGCATAGTGACATGTGTGCTCAGCCAGGTCTATTACCTCCTGACACCCATGTCCTCCTGTTTCTAATTATTGAGTTTTGAATAATGAATATTTGGTCCTTTTTCCATACTAAGTTACAAACAAATTAGATGTTCTTTAATAGAGACTATTTATTCTATAATAGACTATAATATAACACTGAAATGGTAGAGCAGAGGTTTCTGTTTTCATAATACTAGGTAGGTTTTCTTGCTAAATTTTGCAAGAGAGAGAGAAAAAAATGCCTTTTACTTTGGAAGCCCATATTTCTCCAGTGCTTGACAAAGGAAATGACAAACCTTATTTAAAAGTTAATTTTCATGAGTGAGAAAAGTGAAATTAGAGACACTCACCTCATCACTGCTGACAAGAGAAGGCTCATAAACATAACATTTCCTTCAGTGCTTTGAAATTGGAAGGGATCAATTCTATAGGACTGAGAAAAGCCACTAAGATTTGCACGCAGAAGATAGAGTGCCTCCATTAAGTCTATTTGTTTCAATAAGACAAGATTAAACAGTGACCTTTTCTTCAGCTGCATTGGTTTCTCTATTTTTAATCATTATGCAAGATTTGGTAGAAATCCTTGCTGACATTTTGCTCCTCGGGGGACAATTAAAAGAGGGATAGGGACTGGAAATTATTTCCCTTTCCTCCCCCCCCCCCAAAAAAAAAAAAACCAACATCAGAGAGGTCGTGTATTTGGACCATTTAAGGAGTATTCACTGTTCATAAGCACAGGGATCCATAAAGCTGTGTTTTAGGAGGGAAAATTGCCTGACTCAAAATCAATTAGAGAATGCACATCACTCTCAGAGCTGTGAGTTACAAGAAAGCCTCTGATGCACCTGGTGGAGAACTCCTGCCTGGTTCTCATCCCTGTGTGCAAGTTGATGTGAAAGATCTTAGCAAATGGAATCTGCGAGTCTCATTGTCCACAATCTTTCAATTTTCTATTTTCAAGTTATGTTACTTTGCTAAGGAGTACAGCTGCTGCATTTCTTAATGCATTTTCAAAAAATAGCCATTTACTTTTATTTTATATATGATACAAAGGAGGCAGGATAGATAGAGAGAAAGAGAGAGAAAGAGAAAGAAAGAGGGGAGGAGAGGACAGCACTGCTCAGTTCTGGCTTATGTGGTATTGGTGATGAAATAGAAACCTTACATAAGCAGGTCCTAGTCTCTACTGCTTAGTTTTTTCTTTAGGCTTAAATATGATTTTTAAAAGTTAAAATTAACAGCATTAACATTTTTAAATTTCCCCAAAGAGATGAAAGTAACTAATTGTTTAAATTTATGGAAGATATCTGCATATATTTTAGGAAAAATACTTTTGGAGTAAAAATATCATATAAAGCTTTTCCTAGTCACTATATCTCAAGTAGTTATAATAAACATACTTTATTATTATTATTGTTATTATTATTATTAACAAAATGGAAATATTGACAAGACCATAGGATAAGAGGGGTACAACTCCACACACTTCCCACCACCAGAACTCCATATCCCATCCCCCCCTTCCCTGATAGCTTTCCTATTCTTTAACCCTTTGGGAGTATGAAACCAAGGTCATTGTGGGATGCAGAAGGTGGAAGGTCTGGCTTCTATAATTGCTTTCCCTCTGAACATGGGTGTTGACAGATTGATCCATACTCCCAGCCTGTCTCTTTTCTAAACCTTGACATCTTTTATTTTATTGTGTGTGTATGTTTGTTTTTTAGAGAAGAAGAAGAAGGAGGAGGAGGAGGAGGAGAAAGAGAAGAAGGAGAAGAAGAAGAAAAGAGAGACACTAGCATGGGAGCTTCCTCAATGTGGTGGAAGCTACACTCAAACCTGAGTCACACCCATGACTAAGTAGCACACTATGGAAGTGAGCTATTTTGTCAGCTCCAAGCCTCAACATCTTAAGGCAATGAGGGTCTGTCTTTTTTTTCATTCATGTCAGCATCAATGAGGGATGCCAAGAAGTTTGTCCTTTCAATTTGTGGTTTCACTACTCCCTAGATTGATTGATTAATATGTCTACTAGAATCTCTGCATCTCACACAGAAGAAGAGAATAGAACCACATTCACTGCTAAATAGACGAATGTGTTTTAAATAACCTTTATTTGAATCATTGTTCCCATTCCCTGTCTTTTTCACTACGATCATTTTCTGATAGCTATCATTTTTTTCTTTGTATATTCTTTACATTCTTACCCATTCCCAGTGTCTAGATATTGATTACTATAAAGTGAGTTCTTCCTCAATGCTAACATGTTTAAGTAAAAGTATGAAGATTATCTAGGGCCAGACTGTAGCACACCAGGTTGATCACACCACTGTCATGTACAAGGACCTAGGTTCGAGCCTCCACTCCCCAACTGTAAGGAAAACGTTTTACAAGATGTGAAATAGATCTGCAAGTGCCTAGCTTTTTCTCTCATTCTCTAATTCCCACTCCTCTCTGTCCCCTCAAATGAAAAAGAAAAAAAAGAAAGAAAGAAAGAAAGAAAGCCACTGGAGTTGGTCTACTACTGAACCCCTAGTGATAATCCTGATGGAAAAAAGAAAAGTATATTTGGGATGAAACCTTTCCCGTTTATATCGGGCACAAATATTTATAGGAGAAAAACTGTCTTAGATTGATTTGAGTCCACACTTACTACATGATAAAATTAATTTTTATGCACTATTAGCTTCAACGTAAATAGCCTGTAACCCATTAAAATTAAACGCCAAACAAGTATATAGACCAGAGAGAGTCAAATATAATATTTTCCACATAGTAGTCTGTACTTATCTCAAGAAAAGACTGTCATTTATGGCATTCTAGATGATTCATGACTCAGGGTATATGATTAGTAGGACTCATTCCAATCACTGCCTTCTATGAGTCCAGGCTCCTCTGCTTTATCAGAAAACTGTTATTCATTTATTGCAAAGGAATGCAATAGAAGTCTGTTTGCTATTTCTAAATTGCTCAAGGGATAAAAGGTTTCTCTCATGAATCTTGGTATTCTGTGAAAATAATTATCTCTTTACATTGCACAAGAGTTTTTAATATACCCAAATATTATCTACAGGTATCATGAGTTCTGGCAGTTCATGCTCTGAACTCTTCATTTACTGAGGTATCCTAGTGGCATGCGAGGTGAGAAAAGCTATGAATTTTGCTTAAAGGCATGAGATATTTTAATAGAAGTTTTAAGAATACAAAAAGCATTGTTAGTTGGAATGTGAATTACTCTAACCCCTATGGAAATTATTTTAAAGCTTTCTCAAGTCACTAAAAATAAACTTATCATATGATTGAGTAATTCTGCTTTTAGGTATCAATCTACCAAATTAAGAATTTGGTAGATATATATTAAGAATATATATATATATATATATCAATTTGGAAGATATATATTAAGAATATATATATATCAATTTGGTAGATATATATTAAGAATATATATCAATGTTTGCTGAAGTGTTCCTTACAGTAACCGAGGTATGAGAAAATCAAATAGACAAAACAGTTTGGAACAGCAGGTGAGTAGTTGAAGAAGTGTCCCATCTGTAGAGTGGAATATGATTCAGCTTTTGCTCTAACACAGATGGAACTAGAAGGTGTAGCTCTAAGAGAAACAGCAGTAGGAGAATGACTACACTCCTATATGGGGTTAGCAGGAGCAAAGTAAAACACTGAACAAAGTCAAACAAAAACAAACCCGAAAAGTCTGATATAGATCTGAGGTCGCCATAGTGGGAGGGGGAGTTAGGAGTGGCAAGGAGCATCAGGAGAGGGAGGTAGGCATGCTGGTGTTCAGGATGAGACTCCGTGTTCAGGATGAGGCTCAGTAATACAGTCTGTTGGATGAGGAAGCTGTCCCCGTAAAACACATGGAGTCTTGTGAACCACCTCCACTTCAATGAAAACCAAATCAATACAAGCACAAAGAATCTCATAAAGCTGCCTCTTTTATGGACTTGGGTTATGGTTAAGTCATACTAAGTCAGCCTCCTAGAAGAGTTTTCTTTTGAGAATGCACATAGTTTTGATCGACTAAGGCTATTCATCACCCAGTAGATTAGAATATAAATTTCTGACAGGTGGCTGGTGGTGCAGCTGGTACAGCACATATGTTAACAATTCACAAGAACCCAGGTTCGACCCCCCCCCCCAGTCCCCACTTGCAGGGGGAAAGCTTTGCGAGTGGTGAAGCAGGGCTGCAGGTATCTCTCTATTTCTCTACCTCTCTATTTCACCCTTCCCTCTTGATTTCTGATGGTCTCTATACAACAGATAAGTAAAACTAATAATAAAATAATAATTTAAAAGAATATGAGTTTCTCTTAAAATATGTTTTAAACAGGTCGGAACAAACTAACGGGTGAGGTGAGTAGAATTTAAAAAGAGATCAGGGACCCAGTTGCCTAGGGTGGAGGGAGGTAGAGGGATGTGGTAGGTGTGACACAGAATTTGAGGAGATGTGAAACTGTACCCCTGAAAGATCCACATCTTGTAAAAGAACATACTATCAATAAAATATACATTTAAGACAAATAATAATGGTTGATGCAATAGCGTAGCACGGTAGTAATCTGTACACTTACCCAGGTGCACCCACTTCCCAGCCCCCCTGACAGATTGTTTTGTGAAAGCAGAATCTCATGGACCTGTATTCTCTGAGAATACAGGTCCATGAAAAATGATGAATGAAATAGTGGGGGTTGTATTGTTAAATGGGAATCTGGAGAATGTTATGCATGTAAAAAAAAAAAAGAAGTAGAAACGCAAAGCAGAAATTGACTGAGTTTGGAGTATGGCACCAAAGTAAGAAAGCAGAAGTACACTAGAGTTTGCAGTGAGTACCTCCCTAATACTTCCTCTCCACTTTTCCAAGCTTTAGGTCCATGATTGCTCAACAATTTGTTTGGCTTTGTATGTTAACTCTCTTTTCAGTCACCAGGTTCCAGGTGTCATCAGGATGCCGGCCAGACTTCCCTGGATTGAAGACCCCACCAATATGTCCTGGAGCTCAGCTTCCCCAGAGACCCACCCTACTAGGGAAAGAGAGAGGCAGACTGGGAGTATGGACCGACCAGTCAACGCCCATGTTCAGCGGGGAAGCAATTACAGAAGCCAGACCTTCTACCTTCTGCAACCCACAATGACCCTGGGTCCATGCTCCCAGAGGGATAGAGAATGGGAAAGCTATCGGGGGAGGGGTGGGATATGCAGATTGGGTGGTGGGAATTCTGTGGAGTTGTACCCCTCCTACCCTATGGTTTTGTTAATTAATCTTTTCTTAAGTAAAAAAAAATTATAAAAAAAAAGATATTTCCACAGACAGATAACAACAAAAGAGACAACAAGGGGAACACACCATACCTGCCAAGCCCAAATGGGATAAGACAGGTCAGGAACTGGAGACAAGCATCACCAAACTCTCACAGGGCTGAGAGATAATAAAAAAAAAAAGAAAGAAAGCAGAATCTCTTTATTTTAAGAGAACTAAGTCTATCTATGTAAAATGTCTCCATATGGTCATGAAAACTGAGAAGGCTTTCTAAAACTGACAAGAATTACTGTAAAGTGAAAGGAAAGTACTTGTTATAAAGAGAGTGAGCTAAAAAGTAGTGGTCGGTCCCGCTGAAAACTCATGGTGCCCGTGTTGAAACTAAATTGTCCCATGGGGCAATTAAAGACATGGGGCTGGCAGAATAGAAAAGCTAGAACCACACTCGCTTTGCCATGTGAGTGACCCATTTTCAAGTCCAGCCCTCGTGGTACTGGAGAAGTGCTCATTCCGTCGTATCTCTTCCTTCCTCTCTCTTTCTATCTGAAAAAGTAAGGCCAGAGCAGTGACGAACTAAAAACAACAACAAACACCATAGTAATTTGTTCAATGTTTTTTTAATTAAAAAAGTAATATTTATCTGGGAGTCAGGCTGTAGCACAGCGGGTTAAGCGCAGGTGGCGAAAAGCACAAGGACCGGCAAAAGGATCCCGGTTCGAACCCCGGCTCCCCACCTGCAGGGGAGTCGCTTCACAGGCAGTGAAGCAGGTCTGCAGGTGTCTATCTTTCTCTGTCTTCTCTTTCAAATGAAAAGAAAGGGAAATATGGCCTCAGGAAGCAGTGAATTTGCCCTGCAAGCCTGAGCCCCAGCTTTGAACCCTGGTTACTAACTACATAATAAAATATTATACATTACAAGGTATAGATGTGTGTCTCTCAAATACACACACACACACACACACACACACACACACACACACACACACACACACACACACTGCCCCTTGGCTGGCGGTTAGGTCTACTATGCCAAGGAACAGAGCTACAGATCTGGTAATTTCCACATGTCCAGGTTGGGCTCTAGACCAGATACAAACAAAATCAGATGCTTCCCAGATGTTACTGGAGACCACGTGTGGGGAGACATGACAGCTCAATAGGTGACTTCCACAGGGTCTTTGGAATTTCCACTCTTAAGAATTTTTTAAATTTTATTGTTATTTATTTATAAAGAAGAAATAATCATAAGACCATAGGATAAGAATGGTACATTTCCACCACCAGAATTCCACATCCTATCCTCTCCCTTGAAAACGTTGCTATTCTTTATCCCTCTGGGAGCGTGGACCCAAGATCATTATGGGGTGTAGAAGGTGGAAGGTGTGGCTTCTGGTATTGCTTCCCAATTGAACATGAGTGTAGGCAGATGTACCCATACTCTCAGACTGTCCCTATCTTTCCCTAGTGGGGTGGGGCTCTGGAGACTTGGGGATCAGGACACATTGGTGAGGCTCTCTGTACTGGGAAGTCAGGTTGGCATCATGGTAGCATCTACAGTTTGGTGGCTGAAAAAGCTTTCTGATATAAAGCAGAACACATTGTTTATTAGTCAGGAACCTAAAGGAAAGAATATAGCAGGTGAATTTTAGGATCTCCATTTTGGAAAAAGCTAGTAGGTCTATTTTAAATTCTGTTTATTAGTGGGATCACCCCATACTTGTCTTTCTCTTTCTGATTTACCTGACTTAACATGATCCCTTATATATCCATCCAAAATGGGTCAAAGAAGGTGGGTTTATAATAATAATAGCTGAGTAGTATTTTATTGAGTATATTTACCACAGCTTTCTCAGTCATTAATCTGTCATTGGGCACCTAGGTGGCTTCCAGGTTTTGGCTGTTATGAATTGTATTGCTGTGAACATAGATGTACATATATATTTTTGGATGGGTGTGATTAAGTCCTTTGGATATGTCCCTAGGAGAGGAATTACTGGGTCATATGGAAGGTCTATTTCATGCTTTATAAGGGTTCTTCAGACTGCTCTCCAGAGGGGTTGGAGCAATTTACATTCCCACCAGCAGTGCAGAAAGGTTCATTTGTCCTCACCACCTCCCCAGAATTTGTTATTATTGTAGTTTTTGATGTATGACATTATCACAGGAGTGAGGTGGTATCTCATTGTTGACTTTATGTGTATTTCTCTATCTATGACACCACATCAATAAAAGCAAGACCAAAAGCCACACAATTATCTCAGTAGGTTTGGAGAAAGCCTTTGAAAAAACCCAACATCCTTGCATGCTCAAAACAGTATAAAATTAGGAATAGACGGAAAATTCCTTAAGATAGTGGAGTCCATATACAACAAACCTACAGCCAACATCATACTTGACAGGCAGAAGCTGAAAACAACCCCCTTAGATTGGGGACTAGACAGGCTTGTCCATTATCACCATTACTCTTCAACATAGTATTGGAAGTTCTCACCAGAGCAATCAGGCAAAAGAAAGGAATCAAAGGAATGCAGATTGCAAGAGAATAAGAAACTTTCATTCTTTGCAGTTGATACAATCATATGCATATAAAAACCTAATGAATCCAGCAGAAAGCTTCTGGAGATCATTAGGCAATATAGCAAGGTGTCAGGCTACAAATATCAATGTGCAAAAATCAGTGGCATTCCTTTACAAAAATACTATGTCAGAAGTGGAAGATGTCCAGAAATCACTCCCATTCGCTATTGTAGCAAAATTAATAAAATATCTAGGAATAAACCTGAACAATGAAGTGAAAGACTTGTATAGCTAAAACTGTAAGTTTCTACTTAAGGAAATAGAAAATGATACAAATAAATGGAAAGATAGCCCATGCTCATGGATTCGAATGATTCATATCATCAAAATGAATATTATACATAGAGCCATATACAAATTAAATGTAGGAGAAGATATTTACATGCCATACATCAGATAAAAGGCTAATAACCAATATATATAGTGAGTTTACCAAATTTAGCATCAAAAAAGCAAATAACCCAATCCAAAAGTGAGGAGAGGATATGAACAGAATATTCACTACAGAAGAGATACAAAACTCCCTAAGAATTTTTAACCCCTTCTTGCTCTGCTACAGCTTTGATTCTCAAATTCACTCCCACCTAGTCTTCAGTTTGTCAATTGTTTGTCCATTGTACCTCAAGTACCATCCTGCCTGTTAACTGAGTGGTTTTTGAGTGTCTTCTCAGTCACTCCCACTTCCCTCTTTTTACTTGTCTCAGTGATCTTGTGTGATGGTTTTTCCTGTGTTCTTGCCTCTCCAATGAATTCAGGTTTGTTAATGTTTCAGCTTGTTCTGCTTTTTGCTAGTTGGTACAATGGAGTAGCAATGCTCACATGCCTTAGCTGCAGAACAAGAAACTGGCAAAGTTGCATCTGAGTTACTTTCTAACCACTTACAGATCAATTACAGCTAGGCCCCTTTCAAAGGTGAGTTTTGACACCTCTATCTTTTTCACATTGAAATAGAAATTACACTGGAAAAGAAATAAGTGCTTCCCTTGAATATTAGATTTATCCATCAGGCAAATTAAAAGTCTCTTTGATTAGAATTCACTTCAGTATCTTGAGGACATATGAAAAGTTAAAAAGCAATAAGGAAGTTGTAACCATTCTAGGAACCAACTTTTGCAATCTGCTTCATATAATCATATAATTTTATAAACAATCCCTATTAATGCTAATTCTGTCAGTTTGTAGTCAGGATGGCAAGCTGAGGATATTAGTAAGGTTTATATTGAGATTTACTGATAAAAACAACACCTTCCTTTAATCACCAAACTCATACCATGATATTATTGTTATTTCCATGTTATTAGTCATGCAATTGGAATTTATAAAGAATAGATGCTTTTTTTCCTAGGGCTGTAAATTTTAATTTACAACCAATATAGAGATTGTCCCTTAAAATATATCTCTGATACCAGCATCCTCAATTTAGACCCTGCACAGAGAGGCAGTTGAAATAAAACATAAGATCTCTGCTGGGAGAGAAAGAGATGCAGGATTGATTTAAAATTGACCAACATGACAGCAGAAAAGCAAACTCTCCCAGAAAGACTCTTTTGGGGTCAGTGAATAAAGACAGGTGTCATACAGAAGTAGGGGATAAAGTGAAACAACTTAAGGGAGAAAGGAAGGGAGGAAGGAAGGAAGAAAGGGAGGGAGGAAGGGAGGAAGGGAAGAAAGAAGGAGGGAAAGAAGGAAGGAAGGGGGAAGGAAGGGAAAAAAGGAAAGAAGGAAGGGAGGGAGGGAAAAAAGAAGGGGACACTATCATCTTTCATAAAATAGATCTGGTCGACTGTAACCAGGACTATATTGTAAGTAGCTAATATGTTAATAAATAAAGTCTTAATGACTTTGACTATATTTGGCTCTGAAAAAATTTTAGGGATAAAAACCACAAGGATTCAGACATGTTTTTAGTATTATAGGCAGGATTTGAGAAAAAAAAAAATTTTTTCCTACATTAGAGTTGGTGAAAAAAATATCCCAGGCTTATCCCTGTAAGCCTATACAATTCTTCCCTTTATAGAACTGCCTTTGATTAAACATCTGAGGGATCAGAATATCTATAGTAAATTCTTAATGTTCCCTGTAACTGTGATCTGAGTGTGAGGCAGATTTCACTATGTATGTACCACTAGCCTGACACATGATGCAAAATTTCTTCCAAATAGCCGTGTTAGCTGAGTTCTGCAATGAAACATGTTATTAATCACAAGTTTCAAGTGTGTCATGCTTCTAATCACCCATGATACCCAATGAAGATTCTTTAACAATGTCCTCAGTTCTTTTGTGTTTTTTTTTTTTCCACCAACAGAGTTATCTCTGGGCCTCAGTGCCTGCACTAGGAATCCACTGCTCCCAGTGGTACTTCTTCAATTTTTTCTTTCTATTTTTATTTGATAAGGCAGAGAGGAATTGAGAGAAGAGGGGAGATAGAGAGGGAAAGAGAGGCACCTGCAGACCTGCTTCACTGCTCATGAAGCTTTCCCACTGCAGGTGAGGAGTGTGGGCTCGAACCCCGGTCATTACACACAGTGATATATGTGCTGCCCACTTAATCAGGTAAGCCACCGCCCAGCCCCTTGTCCTCAGTTTTAATGTCATAAATTTGAGCATTTGATGAGAATTTCTTTTTGGTGATGGCCAGTCTTCTGCCATGAAGGAATTAAGATGTGTTGTTGGTTCTCTTTAAAAACTATTGATTTGCTATGTTTCAGTTCTGCCAGCAGTCTCTCCATTATGACAATGTACTTAGTAATTTGGTAGATATTACATATCTTACAATTAACCTTTTCCCACTCCAAACCAGATCTGGAGATAGGAGATCAAGCCAGTATTGTCTGTGAGACTTTTCAGAGAAGTATAAAATACTACTTTTCAGAGAAGTAGAAAATTCTCAATCTTAAAGTTGAAAGTTCAATAAACATGAAAGTATATATGTCCCTGGGGACCAGGCAGTGGTGCAGCTACTAAAAGACACATGTACTGGTCCCCACCTGCAGGGAGAAAACTTCACAAGCTGTGCAGCAGGTTGTCAGTGGCTTTCTTCCCTCTCTCTCTCTCTTTGTATGTGTTTCTCTCTTACCCTATTTCTCTCTGTCTCTATCATAATAAAAAGTGACCATAAGGAGTGGTGGATTTATTCTGCAGTCATGAAGCCTCAGCAATATATATATATATACATATATATATATATATATGTATATATATATATGTATATATATACACTCATCTGATTATATATATATATATATGAATCCTATAGGTAAACGAATATAAATCATAGAGATGGACCTCAATATCACTGAGACATTGAAATATGGGAAGGGAGTTGAATTTTTTAATATTTCTTTATTTCTTTTTTTTAATCCTTTTTCCCCTTTTGTTACCCTTGTTGTTTTATCATTGTTTTGGCTATTATTATTGTTGTTGATGTCATTGTTGTTGGATGGGACAGACAGATATGGAGAGAGGAGGGGAAGATGGTGGGGGGGGAGAGAAAGACAGATAGGGAGCTGGGGGCTCGAACTGGTATCCATGAGTTGAATTTTATGTATTTTTCTCCAATATTTTTCTTATTTTCCCCTCCCAATAATAACCTTAAATCCCACCCAAATTTTTGAGTAAAAAATTTATGTCCTGACTTCTAATCTTTCTTATTGATAGGGGAAGTGATTATATCCTTTATTATAGATTTGGTGTTTCTTTCATTTGATATTGCTTCTGAAACCATCTATTTTTATTTTATGCCTTGATATGTTTTCTATATACTCTCTAAATGGCAGCAGTTATTTTAATGATGTTTCTTTTTATTATTTCCAAATTAAGGTTCTCTGGGTTTATGATAAAAAAGGAGAAACCGTGCTCTACAGAAAGAGCTCTGAATTTTGGTTCTTTCACTGACAAACTAGAAACTACCTCACGTATAAAATAAGCACGATAAAGGTAAGCTAGTAATTTTTTGATAGATCTAGAATGTTTTGAACAGGTGCAACTATAACTGTAAAAATGCAATCAGTTTTAATACAACCAACTGTTTTAGGGACTAACCCATCTCATGATTTTTATCACCATGTCCCTGGACAGACTTCATGGTATTAAGCCAAGTTTCTGAAATTATTATCTTTCTATTATTTGAAGATATTATGACCTTACTTTTTGATAAGCCAGAGTCTCAATCATGTGAGATTTCAGGTGACATGTTTTCATTCAGATAGAGACAAGTGAGAAAGAGAAAAAAAAAGAGAAAGGAGGGAAGGAGGAAGGGAGAGAGAGAGATTGAGAATAAACACTGAAGCAGACCTGGCCCTAGTCTGTGGCACTTTCATGTGATGCTGGATCTCCCATTCATGAGATGTGCATGGCAGGGCATATACCCTACATGATGAGCTGTCTCTTTCTGCTTCAGTTGCTTAGTTACTGCGTGCTCAAGACGATAAGATAACTACTTTCAGATATAGTGGAACATAAACGGTGTATATATTTTGAGGCCTGAGCCTATCAAATATTCTCTGACACTCCCATGACAAAAAGTGCCCTTCCATATTTAATTCTAAGCTTTAAAATATATAATATCTGATATGTTGAAGGCACAGTCTTTGTTAGTGATATAATATTGATGTACAAGATTATAAGATCATAAGGGTTTAATTCCATAATATTCCTACCACTAGAGTTTTGTGTCACCATTCCCCCTATTGGAGACTGCAGTGGTTTTCCATGGTTCCAGATAATAGCTGACTTTGTATCTATCACTATCCTTATTTTTTTTCTCACTTTTTCTATGTCCCTGCCTTCACTACCTTTCTAAGTCACACCTACTCCTTTTACTACTTCTGAGTGTCCTTCCTTTTTTCTCCCTCTTCTCTCTGATAAGGAAAATAGTACCTGGCTTCCTCTGGTGTTTTTTAATTACACTTTCTTTCACTAATGATACAAAAACAAAATTCCCCTTTTTAAAAATTAGTTATTTAGTAATGATATACAAGACTGTGGGATAATAGGGGTACGATTTCATACATTCCCACATCCAGAGTTTCATATCCTTTTTTTTTCTTTTTTTTATTTATTCTCTCTCTCTCTTTCTCTCTTTCTGTCTCTCTCTCTCTCTCTCTCTCTCTCTCTATATATATATATATATATATATATATATACCATTGTAGCCATTATTGTTGGATAGGACGGAGAGAAATGTAGAAAGGAGGGGAAGACATAGAGTGATAGAGAAAGACAGACACCTGCAGACCTGTTTCACTGCCTGTGAAGCGACTCCCATGCAGGTGGGGAGCTGGGGGCTCAAACCGGGATCCTTACTCTGATCCTTGCGTTTTGTGCCACCTGCACTTAATCCATGGCACTACAGCCTGACTCCCCAGAGCTTCATATCCTATCCCCTCCATTAGTAGCTTCCCTACTCTTTATCCCTCCAGGATCGCTATCTAACAGGCCATGGCCAGTGCGCCGCTATGTTCCATCGCTGGGGAGCCAGAGACGACCCGAACTGCCCCTGCGGCTCCAGACAGACTATGATCCACAGAGTCAATGACTGCCACCTCTCCAGATTCAAAGGAGGTCTCGAAACTTTACATCAGGCTCAACCTGATGCTGTTGACTGGCTACGGAAGAAGGGCAAACGCTAGAAAAAGAAGAATCCCTCCAGGAGTGTGGACCAAGATCTTTATGGGATGCAGAAGGTGGAATGTCTGCCTCTGTAATTGCTTCTCCAGTGGACATGGGAGTTGAGAGGTTGTTTCATACCCCCAGCATCTTCCTATCTTTCCCTAGTGAAAAAAAAAAAAAAAAAGATTCCTGGTGAAATTGAGCTTTAGAGCCCTAAACTGTTCTTTGTGAACTGGAGGAAGAATTGGTCTTCACCTATCTACTACCCCTCTAAGGAGTTTGGACCAAAGTTCTTTGAGGGGAAGATGCATTTTTTAATACTTTAAGTAATTTTAAATATGTTAGTATCTACACAGTTTAAGAAGCACTGGGAAAAGGATGACAGAGGACCTAATGGGTGTTGTATTGTCATGTGGAAAACTGAGAAATGCTATGCATGTATAAACTATTGTATTTACTGTTGAATGTAAAAGATTAATCTCCCAATAAAGAAATTAAAAAAGAAAAAAGAATGTTGTCCCTCTTCCTTCCTCTTTCAGATTCGCCATGGTGCAAGATCAGAGAGTCAGTGGGCACAGTTTGTCCTAGGTAGGTCAGAGGCCTTTTAAAGCTGATGCCACTCTTTGTGGAGATATTGAGAGAACAAACAAGAAAAAAAAGGATCATTGGAAAGATGTCTTGAAATGATCCAGGGAATGAATGCTTGATTTTTAACTCCCACTCAGTATTTTGGAAACATTTCACCTCAGTTTCCAAGATGTATGACTTCTACTCTTCTACTTCGAGACCAACAGTTCATTCATCTACTCACCAGTATTTCAGTAATTCCTCTGGGCACTTGTGCTTGTCCTTTGACAGAGTCAATTCAGCTTTCTAATACACCTTATGGCCTCTTAGTTGCTGGGGTCAATTTTATTGTTGGTTCAGTAAGATGCTGCCTACACAATACTCAGTCTGTTTGCCTGTGATTTGTCATCCATCATGACTTGAATGGTCATGTCATGGAAGACAGAATCGCAATGAATGGCAAATGAGAGGGGTAAAGCTTTTCTATACCCTTCTGTGTGTCTTTTTATACTGTGTGGTTATGCATATCTATATGAAGTATATGCAAATACCTAATATACATGTGTATGCATACAAACAAGTGGATACGTATTATTCAAAAATTAGGTAGATGGATATAAATTTATGTTAGAAAACTAATAGGTACTGGGATGGGCTAATTTCTGCTTCTTAGAAATATGAGAAACAAGTTTCATGTGCAATGTCTGCAAAGACTTTATTGCACTTGAACCATACTGCCTACCAAATTCTGTGACCTTTGCAAAAATAAGAAAAAGGAAAAGAAAAAAAAGACCAGTCTCTATGAGGTCAGGAAGGCTGTTAAGAAAATGTGACTCTAAAGGCTGAGACAGCTCCCTCCCACCCTTAGTAGTTGGGCATGTTATTAAATACTTTTTGCTTCACTGAATGGAAATGATCTTAATGCAAATGCACACTAGGAAGAAGAATCCATGAGGAGTACCAACGTGCCTGGAAGCAAATGTCATGGCAACAATGATCACAGTCACAATAAGTAGAAAAGCGGTTACTCACACAGGCTTGCATAGAAAATTCACCGTTTTCCTCTTTTTTTTTTTCAGCCGTTCTTTATGTGGACAAAACCATAGGATAAGAGGGGTACAACTCCACACAATTCCCACCACCAGAACTCCATATCCCATCCCCTCCTCTGATAGCTTTCCTATTCTTTATCCCTCTGGGAGTATGGACCCAGGGTCATTGTGGGATGCAGAAGGTGGAAGGTCTGGCTTCTGTAATTGCTTCCCCGCTGAACATGGGCATTGACAGGTGGATCCATACTCCCAGCCTGTCTCTCTCTTTCCCTAGTGGAGCAGGGCTGTGTGGAAGCTGGGATCCAAGACACTTTGTTATAAGTGTAGTAGGGTCAGAAAGTTAGCTCACCAGCTAGGGTGTGTGCAAGGCAATGTGCATGACCCCAGCTCAAACGTTGATATTACCTGGGAGGTCCCAAGGCACAGGGGAGACACTGGTGCTGTGAGTTTAGTCCTCTCTGTATGTCTTTCAGTCTTCATGGAAAGTTGACCAGGAAGAATAAAATCACACATTCACAGAACCCTGACCACTACCACCACTGCCTCTCTCTCCCTTTCTCTCTCATACACACACACACACACACACACACACACACACACACACACACACACACAAACTACTTTTATAATCTAACTTTATCAGGCATAAACTGTCCTACTTGAGGGATTTTGTTCACTCCTCAGCTTTTTAAAAATTTTATTAATAATTATAAGATAACAGAGGTACATTTCTACACTGCTCCCACCATCACAGTTCTGTGTCCTCATTCCCTTCACTAGAAACAGATATTGGTTAATTATTATTTCTATACCTATCAATCATCTATATCTATCTATCATCTATCTATATTTTTTTCTATGGCCCTGGTTTTTCTTCTTTTCCAAGTCACACCTATTCCTATTACTACTTCCAAATGTCTTTCTTTTTTCTCTTTTCTTTTATAAATGTTTATATATATATATATTTGGCCACCAGGGTCATTGCTGGGGCTCGGTGCCTGCACTACAAATCCACTGACCCTGGAGGCCATTTTTTTTTCCATTTTGTTGCCCTTGTTGTTTTTTTATTGTTGTTGTGGCTATTGATGTCCTTGTTGTTGGACAGGACATAACAAGGGAAGACAGAGGACGAGACCTGCAGACCTGCTTCACAGATTGTGAAGCTATACCCTGCAGGTGGGTAGCCTGGGGCTCGAACTGGGATCCTTACGCTAGTCCTTGCATTTTGTGCCATGTGCACTTAACCTGTTGTGCTACTGCCTGACCCCCTTTTTCCCTTAGGTCCTTATAGTACTGGATTTCAGAGACCTCTAGTCTTCTTCCTCTAACATTTTTCTCTCTCTGGTAGTATGGAGCAAAATTATTTGGGGATGCAAAAGGAAAGAATTCTGGGTTCTGTAATTGTTTTTCTGCTGGACATGGATGTTGGCAGGTCAATCCATACTCAGCCTGTTTCTATCTTTCCCTAATGAGGTAGGACTCTGGGGAGGTGAGGCTGCAGGGCACATTGGTGAAGTCATCTCTTCAGGCAAGTCAAGATGTAATCATAGTGCATATGCAACTTGGTGTATGAAAGCTTGTAAGATATAAAGCAAATTGTTCAATATACAGGAACCCAAAGGTATGAAGAACCAATGAAACAAGAGGTCTTCTTGTGGGAAGAAGCTAGGAAGTCTATTTTAGGTTTATTCTTAGGGCCTGGTGACTTTAGTCATTTTTGCTTGAGTTTGATAGCTAACATCAAGTGGTCTAAAAATATTGTCTGGGAAAATGGTGTCAGAGTTGAGAGTAGAACTTGCAAGCTGAATTAGGGCAAAGAACAGCTCCCAGACTTGAAGAGATTACACAAAAACAATTAACTGTTTACCTCATCAATCTGACCCAGGGCTCATGTATAGCCATATTTAGCACAGGAGCCTGTCAGTTTGAGCTCACAGCATGGTCACAGGTGAGAATATCCTAGGCTGCCTTCATGACAGGACCAGTCTTCCTTGAGTGGCAGAGTGGGCATTGGAGAGTGGGATAATCCCTACCATGGGACAAAGGAGCTTATAATTATGTCCTGATGGGAGTGACCAGTGATGGCAGAATGAAGGGTTTATTAGAGGTCTAGGCCCATCATTTCTATGAGGGAATCCCAGAAGTCCCTGACTAGGGCCCCAGGTAGAGCTCAAAAAAAGGCCGCCATGAAGTGAACTCCTCAGTTTGTTTAATTCCTGTGTGAAAATGCAGTGGAAGGTCTAAAGATTTCTTTAAACACAAGTTTGAGCCAATTCATAAATTGGCAAGGCCTATATCCACCCCTGTGAGAAAGGTGGACACCACAGCAACTTTCTTCACTTTAAAGGAAATGATCATCAAACACAAATTCATTGTCTTGCTTTTTTTTTAATCTCTACAGATTATGTATTATGTTGCTGTGATCACTTGAGTCTTCTGCCCCAGAGAATATTTTTAATGTTTTCTATCAATATATAGGAGAGGAATATTTACCATGCTCTGCATTTTTTCCTTAAAACAAAGAAGAATTTTTACGATGTTTTTCCATTAATGTCCGAATTTAAGAAAGGCGTAGTTCAGCAACAATTTTTCTTTACTCATTGATTCCTAGATTCTCTAAGGCCCTTGCTTCTTAATGCAGAGTGTATTGATATACTGATTTAATATAGCAACTTCCCTTATTGAGAACTAGCTCTTGAATACCATCGGGAGCACTGAACCAGATAAGGTGCTTACAATATTAAAATCAATTAAAATCCCCCAAAATGTTAAGTTGCATAGTTCTGATGGAATCAGTTTGTGAAGTTGGTTACTGAGCAATTATAGAAGAAAATTAGTCTGGGATTTCTTCTTTCTCGCTCTCTTTCTCTCTCTCTTTCTCTTTAGCTAAGGAGTAAAGCTAGGCAGTGCTAATTTCTTCTATCAAAAGCCTAAACCAGCTTTCCTCTAAAAGCCATAGCTCCCAAGTTCACGTGTATGTTTAGTTTCATTTTAGATGCTCAAGTTTTAACTTGTCTCCTTCATCTCTTACTGCTAAATCAGTATCTTGAAGGACACAACGACATTTCAGGGCAGTACAGGACAGGGTAATGCATTAGTACAAGAGGAAAAGAGACTTTCCGGACTCTCAATTATTGATAAATGCCCGAAAGGTGAAAGAGCTGTAGCATAGTGGCTACATTGACCATTTACTCTTGTGCTCCTTTAAAAACATAAAATGCACTTAGATATAGTAAGGTTTTTCTAAAATATTAGAGAAATGACTTTCTAGTGTAACACTAATCTGCAAATCATAGAACTGAGCATTGAATTAATCCTCTAGAGACATCTGACTTTAAATTAAGGTCACTGATATCTAATCCTGCACCACAGATGTGGCACAGACCTCTAAATACCTATAATTTATATAACTCAAAAAAATGAACCCATGTCTATTTATGTGAACCAGAATTGATGGATTAAATTATTATCATGCAGAAGTTTACAATGGCATTTGAAAGTTGACTTAGAGAAGCTATTCTATATTTTCAATTTTACACTGATTTTTAATAGTTTTCTTTTAAAATATTATTTATTCATTTATTATTGGATAGAGACAGAGAAATTGAGAAGGGAGGGGGAAGTAAGAAGAGAAAGAGACAGAGAGAGACCTGCAACCCTGATTTACAGCTCATGAACCTTTCTCCTTGCAGGTGGGGGCCACGGGCCCGAACTTGGTCCCTTGTGCACTTTAATGTGAGCACTTAAGCAGGTGTGTCACTGCCTGGCCCCTTAATAGTTTTCTTTATATGATTTTACTGAACCATTTAAGCTGTTTCTTTGGTTAACTGAATTCACTTAGAGGAATCTTCTCCAGCAGTGACTTGGAACTGCAATACCTTCCCTTCTCTCTTTGCCTCTCTCTTTCCCTCTCTACCTCACCTCCCCTTTCAGAGGGGAAAATACATAAATAAATGACCTCCTAAAGCATGAGAGAGTCATGTAGTTATCTAGCCCTAAAGATAACTGGTGGGGTGGTGGTGAAAAGGTCTGGAGATTCCACAACACTGGTGCTTCCTGCCAGTGGCAAGGGATGCCACTGGTCTTGGGTTCAAACCATCCTAAGGTAGCCATCCTACCTGATGCATTATTTCTTGACCTCATTAACTTTTATATTCAATACTCTATAATTATCCTAAAATTTAGAGGGACAGGTGGTGCACCTGGTTGAGCCCACACATTACAGTGCACAAGGGCCCAGGTTCAAGCTCTAGGTCCTCACTTGCAGGGGAAAGCTTTGCGAGTCGTGAAGCAGGGCCGCAGGTGTTCTGGCTCTCTCTCAATTTTCTCTCTCAATTTCTCTTTTTCTCTCTCAATTTCTGACTATCTCTATCCAACAAATAAATAAAGATAATAATAATAAAATCAGAGGAACACACACACAGAAACACGGCTAAAAACAAAGAAATAAAAATAAATCCCTTGTGTAAAAAGTGTTTGGTCACTGATGTCATTCTACTGCTTACTCAGTCTTGGAAGCTTTCCGAGAACGATGTTGAATTTTCTACTCCTCAGCTAAAATGAATGTACTTCCATGTACAATATTGGTCAAAATGAGAATACAAGAAGTTGCTCACAAACCAAGGTTATATAAAGCTGTGTCAAGTGGTCGACAGATTTAATCATATTGAAATGTGGTAAACAAATACTAAGAATCCCGACTATAAAATCCAGCTGTTTCAAAATATCCCTGAAAATATTTAGCTCAAGTTCAAACCTATAGAGGGGAATTCAGTCTTTAAGCCTTTATGATTCTTCAGGCTGTCCACTATTGATTTAGTTATTAAACCCAATCTTTTTCTTCTGCATAGCTGGGGATTTGCTCTTGAATGATGTCATCACACCCAAATAGCTTTTTCTTATTTTGACCCATCTACTGATACAGAGAGGAGAGGCAAAATGCTTCCAGAGCTTTCTTGGCACTGTGGCGTCCCCATGTTCTAGGAGGATTAAAACCAGTTTGCCTGATGAGGTCTATCTTTCAACCTAATTGTACACACTTTGGACAGTATAACCATGCCAGACATTTTCAAATAACAAACTTACAATGCATTCTCAGCACTTTTTTTTTAAATCAAGCATATAATCAATGTATATGAAATGAAATCTTTCTTCTTTCAAATATATATTATTCTTTATTTAATTTTAACTAATAATATGTAAATATCAACAAGACCATAGGATAAGAGGAGTACAATTTCACACAATTCCCACTACCAGAACTCTATCTCACTCCCCTGATAGCTTTCCTATTTTTTTATCCCTCTGAGAGTATGGACCAGGATCCTTATGGGGTACAGAAGATGGAAGGTCTGGCTTCTATAATTGCTTCCCCAATGAACATGGGCTGATCTATACTCCCAGCCTGTCTCTCTCTTTCCCTAGTGGGGCAGGGATCTTGGGAAATGAGGCTCCAGGACACATTGGTGAGTTCTTCTGCCCAGGGAAGTCAGGTTGGCATCATGGAAGCATCTAGAACCTGGTGGCTGAAAAAGAGTTAAGATATAAAGCAGAACAAACTGTTGACTAACCATGAACCTAAAGGCAAGAATATTGCTGATGAAGATTCGGGGTCACTGTTTTGGAGAAAGCTAGTAGGTCTATTTTAGGTATATTCCAAAGGGCCCAAGCTTTTACTAGTTTTTGCCAGAGACTGACATCTGATATGCAGGTGGACCCAGGTTATTGTCTGGGGAGATGGTGACATAGGTGGAAAAAGGGTTAGTTAGAAAGCTGGATCAGGGAAGAGAGTAGCTCCCAAATATGGGGAAAATATATAAATATTGTTAACTATAAACCCCATCGATTTGATGTGGGCCCTAATTCAGCACAGGAGCCTATGTAACCTCTGCATCCCTATAGGTCTGAGCTCACATTCTGTGGTAGGGACCAGGCTGCACTAATTTCAGGACCCATCTTCCTCAGTTGGTAGGTAGAGTATGTTGTCCAACCTCCTGACTTCAGAGAATGGAACATTCCCTACCACTGCTGATCCACATTGAGAGCAAGGTCCTTTGGGGGCTCATACAAGGATCCATTATGCTATCTACTCCCCCCTCTTCCAAATAAATAAACAGCTCCTTCTATAGGAAGAAAGCAGAGTTAAGTATAACTGATTTCCCCAATCACACTTAATGATATAACCCCTCCTCCCACACACACACACACAAAAGAATTGACATTATAGTGTAAGTTTCCATGACACAAAGATAAAGTACAATGCCACATGGAAAATATTAAGAAATCCTATAGAGTCAAGGGGAATATCAGTACATCTTTAAACACATTCTTCTCGTTATCTTTATATTTTAGATAGAGATATAAATCAAGAAGGGAGAGGGGGTTAGAGAGGGAGGGAAATAGAGAGACATCTGTAACACTGCATCAATCACTAGAGAAGATTTCCCCCTGCAGGTAGGGACTGGGGACTCAAACCCAGGTCCTTGCACATTGTAACATGGGTGCTGCCACCAGACCTTAAATATTAGTAAATCTTCTTTGGTGGAATTGTCAAATAGTATCAGTGAAAGAAGAGATTATATTTTTTAAACATGGAACTACTGACATATCTGCATTCCCACATCTACTTGGGAGTCCCAGGATTAGACATCTGCTTTAGTAAAAGATAATGATTCTGTAATTTAAGTTACAACCATGATAAAAAAACAAATCCATAGAATTCAACATTTGCTTTTGTCTTATTTTTCCCAGCTGGAAGGAAAGTATAAAAGCAAAGTTGAGATAAATACAATCATCAAGAATTAATTATCTTTAGACGTTAAATAGAGATTAACCAGAACCGGGATAAAGTGATAATAAATGAGATTAAAAAAAAAAGAAGAAGAAAATCTCTGCAGGGGACTGGCTCTCTGTGGGGGAGATTTTTAGTTATATTACCATTGTAATTCTGCTGGTCCACATTGGGAACTCCTAAGTAGATCAAGTGATTACATAACTTCCCTATTTTTTCTTTCACTAACACAGGGTCTAGAAAAATAAATGAATAACTTCTCCCCCTCTGCACCTAACTCTTGGGGATGAAAGTGTTTATAAAAGTGATGTTTGTGACAAAAATGAAGCTGAGTATAATGCCACAAAACAGTAAATGATTTTCTTGAGTAGGCGGACTAAAATTTGATACATAGGACAGTTTTGTTGCCTAAAAATGGTCATCTCCCTAGACAATAACTTGAGTCCACCTACATCTTAGATATCAGTCTCAGGCAAAAGCGAGTAAAGTCGTAGGCCCCTTGGAATATACCTAAAATAGACCTACTAGCTATTTCCAAAAAAAGGAGACCCAAAATCTTCATCTACAATATTCCAGCCTTATGGTTCATGTTTAGTCAACACTGTGTTCTGCTTTCCATCTTAACTCTTTTTCAGCCACCAGGTTCCAGATTCTACCACGATGCCAACCAGATTTCTCTAGGCAGAAGACCCCACAAATGTGTCCTGGAGCCCCTCCTCCCCAGAGCCCCACCCCACTAGAGAAAGAGAGAGGCAGGCTGGGAGTATAGATAGACCTGCCAATGCCCATGTTCAGCAGGGAAGCAATTACAGAAGCCAGACCTTCCACTGTCTGCATCCCATAATGACCCTGGGTCCATACTCCCAGAGGGATAAAGAATAGGAAAGTTATCAGGATAGGGGATGGGATATGGAGATCTGGTGGTGCGATTTGTGTGGACTTGTATCCCTTTTATCCTACAGTCTTGTGAGTGTTTCCATTTTATAAATATTTTTTTAAAAAATGAGCATAGGAGTTTGGGAGGTTGTGCAGTGGGTTAAGTGCACATGGCACAAACCCCTGGCTGTAAAGACCCCAGTTCTAGGCCCCAGCTTCCCACCTGCATGAGGGTCATTTCACAAGTTGTAAAGCAGATATGCAGGTATCTAGCTTTCTCTCATCCTTTCTGTCTTCTGTTGTATGCTTTACATTAGGTTGTTCTAGCTCTCCCCCTGCCAAGAAAATTGGATCAGTCCTGCTAGTTTCGTGGGCCCGCTTGGCCCCGCCCCAAGGAACCCCAAGAGAGTTCCAGAGTTCCAGAGTTCGAGGGTGCTTGGGGCCGCCGCGGGGGAAAGAGGCAGCAGAGTTCTGTTTGGTGATTACTTTGGTTTAGTTTATGAATCATTGTTCCTGAATAAAGAAATACAGCTTCCCTGCCCAGCCGTATGTCTCTGGTTGTCTCTGTTACCCGCCCGTGAAGCTAGCCTGGCCAGCTGGAGCCACCAAATTTTAACAACAAATGGAGCCCACATGGACCTGACCTGCGCATCTCTCAGATAAGTGAAGACAATTTGGCTACCTAAGTACTATGGCCTTCTCTTCTGCTTGTGAAGAGATCTCCAAAGGCCTCTGCTCTTTCTTCACGAGACTGTTTTGCTGTTTCTGGAACATTTATCTCTTGACCACTCTGTGGTTTCCACTCACTCGGCTGAACTCAGAACAGCCAGCGGGAGGAGCCAGCAGGCGGGAGGCG
The DNA here is from genome assembly GCF_950295315.1 of Erinaceus europaeus. Classification (NCBI taxonomy): domain Eukaryota; kingdom Metazoa; phylum Chordata; class Mammalia; order Eulipotyphla; family Erinaceidae; genus Erinaceus; species Erinaceus europaeus. The sequence continues at coordinate 86,260,997 of NC_080176.1, forward strand.
AGGCGCGGAGCTGCTGTTACCACCTGGTTAAACAGCCAACCAGCCGGCTGCGCCCAGACAACCCCGCGCACTGCGCCCCGCAGCCCCGCAGCCCCGCAGCCCCGCAGCCTGCAGGAGGCCGACGCCAGCACACAAGAGGCCGACTTGGATCAGGCTCAACCTGACGCTGTTGACTGGCTACGGAAGAAGGGCAAACGCTAGAAGAAGAAGCACTACAATTTCACATGGATAGAGTTTCATCAAACAAAGCTGTTAAGATAAACTCTAAAGAATGATTGAAGCTGACTGGGGCTGGAAATCAAGAGGCATAATGGGAGAAATGTTTTGAAAACCTGTTCATAGTAAACAGCCAGTGCATACAGAGGGCTGGCAAATCTGTAAGAGTTCAGCAATACATATGGGGGAAAGGAGATATAAAGTACACAGGATTTCTCTCATGGCAAAATAAAATTCCTTACATCAAAATTGCTCAATAATTAAATAAATGGCAAAAAAAACACTGGTAATTTAAGTACAAAGATAAAAGATAATTAGTGATATAAAAGGAAAGGTTCTAATAGCTATCCATTTTTTTTTCTTTTCTATAGATAGATGGCAAAAGATGGAAATGGAAAAGGAGACAGAGAAGAAAGATGACACAGAACTGCTCCACTGCTCAAGAATGGAGCTTGAAAAAATCCTGTGAAGTGAGATGGGGCAGAAAGAGAAGAAAAAATAGGGTGTGGTCTCAATCAAGGGTAGAAACTGAGAAGTAAGAACAGAATAGGGAAACAGAAAACAGAAATTGGACTGGGTTTGATGTATTCCACCAAAGTAAAGGACTCTGGGTGTGGGGTGGGGGTGGGGGTGGGGGTTTTCTGGCCCCAGTGCATGATGGTGAAGGAGGACCTAGGCTGGGGATGAGAGTGTTTTACAGCAGACAGAAATTTTACATATGCACCCACAACTGTATTTCCTGTAAACCATTGACCCTTCCCCCCATAAAAGAAGTTTCTCTCCTGTGGTATCTCATTAACCATTCCTATGTGCATCATTTCCCTTCATTCTTACACCCAAACATGATTTGTTTGTTATTTCCTGCCCATGTGTTACTACTTTTGTGTGGTGACACAGCATACCAGCGCCATGGATGGAAGTCCCAGCACAGTGCTGACGTCAGCCTTGGCAATAGAGTGTGCAGTGATCTGCACAGCCACATGGTGGACTGTGGGTGGATCCAGTCTGTGCTGGTGTGCAAAGTATTGTGGGTGGACTGAATAGACTTAAAAGTACAGCCAGCCAGAAGTGGCTCTCTTTGGCTGCTGCTTCTTCTCCTGGTCAGAATCATCTCTGTGGAGGTGCGCCATGTGTCTGTCATGGCTACTTCTCCTGGGAACTGAACACATGTGACTCTGCTAGCCGGTAAACTTTTAGACTCCTATACAGCCATGAGCAACCTTTACCAGAGTTGATAATTGTTTATACTATGGGACTAAACTTTTGATAACTATTCTCAGACTTTATGGACCTAGTGTACGCTTAACCCTTGCTGATGATTGCTTATTTTGCCTTTTACCTGTTTTACCCTCATAAACCTTGTATTGTTTAAACCTGTTCCCAGCTCCCACTGTGAACCCTTTGACACACCACAGCAGTACCCACTCAAACCCTTTTTAAGTTAAATTACAACACTTTTGTACTCCTAAGAGCCACAGCTTGAGATAAAAAAGGAAGGTAGGTATGTTCCTTCTTTCAGAGGTGAGTCTTCTTAACCAAGAACAGAGAGTGCATCATAATGGAGATCTTTACCAGTGCTCAGCAAAATGTAAACTTAAAGACTGTCAAAATGAATGGACACAGGGAGTGACAGAGCAAGTGAATGGTAGTCCAATCACCTTGTTAATTCCTACAAGGACATTATAGAGTGTGAAATGGGGGCATTATTTGATTTCACCACATAAAGAGTCATAAAATTGACATTATCATAGGCTAACCCAAATATGATTACCCTACTTGTCAGCCCTGAAGTGTTTGAATTCTGGGGATGAAGACGACCTTTTTACTTAATAATTTAGAAGACACCAAATTTAATCTGAAGTATTTGGTAAAAATGAACAAGCCCCAGATGATACCAAGATGCCAATCTGACTTCTTTCTTGGGTAGATGACCCCACCATGTATCTTGGAGCCCCTCCTCCACAGATCCCTGCCCCAATAGGGAAAGAGAGACAGGCTGAAAGTATAGATCAAACTGCCAACACCCCTGTTCAATGGAGAAGCAACTACAGAAGCCAGTCCTTCCACCTTCTGCACCGCACAATAATCCTGGGTCCATACTTTCAGAGGGATAAAGGACAGGGAAGATATCAAGGGCATATGGAGTTCTGGTGGTGGTAATTGTGTGGAATTGTACCCCTCTTATTCTATTGTCTTGTCAATATTTCCATTTTATAAAAAAAAATGGACAAGCCTTTAAGAGTTTGGTCATATTTATTCAGAGATAATTTTCTCTCCTGAATTAATGCAAAAGACCATTTCAAGACATTTAAATCCATGAGATACATGCTTTCAGATATGATAGAGGTTTGATATACCTGGAGTTATACAGAGGCACTTACACTATTGTATGGGTTAAAAGTCTGCACTTATTCTGAAGTCTTTCTGTCAGATATTCTCATAGCGCAGACTCTATCAAATCATTCTAAATTCATATGAAGGGATTCCAGAGTGAACTGTTAATTTCACTGATTTCTTGACCTGAGAGGGAAATGACAGACAAGCAAGACATCCTTTCTCTGGAAGTTCTTTAGCACCAAATTCAGTATCAACCCTCAACTGAAATTGAGATTCTTTTTTTTTCTCCTTAAGAAAAATAAATGATAGGTAATTTACTGTCAGGGTACTAGACATCAAAGAGAAGAAGTGGGACAGGGGGAATTTACAGACATTTATATCTATACTGATTGGATTGGCAGTCTCACCTCTGAGTGATTCATCACCAACAGACGTGCAACATGAAATTGGAAGCACAATTGATATTGATAAGTGCATGTCATTCAAAAGAATTGTGCTCCTTGCAATAAATGATGAAGAAATTAATGGCACTGCCCTGAAATAGCCCCCCATCACCCTGTGTGGCACTGGATACAGTTTTAAAAGAGGTGTTGCTTTGGAACTTCACACAGATCAGGATCTTTCATACATGATGGAATGGAAATAGGAGACTTCTTTTTTCCATGTGTAAGTCCAGTGATGTACATAACATCTAAATGATAATATCTTCAAAACTGCCACCAGGTGAATAGACTACAAGAAAAAAAAAAGAATTATACTCACCATAAGACAAGTGTAGCCTTATGGCATTGGGTTAAAAATACTCATCCTTGGGGGTCAGCCACCTTCTCCCAATTTGTTCATGTGCTTCTTTCTCTTCATTTTCCTCATTAAAGGTTAAAAATATTGAGTGGAAAAATGTGTCGCTGTCATCCCGCAACAATGACACGGACACCAGGGTCTTCTTCCTCAATTCCCTTTATTTCCTTCTTATGGCCACCTTAAGTACCTTTCACTGTTACATAGTCAGCCAATGGGCATTAAGCAAGCATGCAGCATTCATAGATCATGCAGCCTTCTACCAATCATAAAACAGTTCACATGTACAGCACGCAGTCTGTTCAGTTGGATCGTCCAACTTCCTCAAAGTTGTTTACCACTGTTGTTAAAATTCGGAAGCTCTAGCTGGCCAGGTTAGCTTCATGGGCGGGTAACAGAGACGACCAGAGACATACGGCTGGGCAGGGAAGCTGTATTTCTTTATTCAGGAACGATTCATAAACTAAACCAAACTAATCACCAAACAGAACTCTGCTGTCTCTTTCCAGCGGCACAAGCACTCTCTCTTACTCTGCAACTCTGCAACTCCAGAACTCTGGAACTCTGGAACTCTGGCGGGGTTCCTTGGGGCGGGGCCAAGCAGGCCCGCGAAAGTAACAGGACTGATCCAATTCTCTTGGCGGGGGAGAACTAGAACCCAATGTAAAGCATACAACATACCACTTTACTGGTTTAGCCACCACGTGGCCAGCACCATCTTAGGGGCGTGATGTACAGTGTCATTATGGCTCCTGACAACAATGGAATAAATATCACTAATTTGAGACTTAAAAGTGCAGAAAACAAAGTCATGGAATGTCTACTCAGCAGAGTATGACTCAAGAGTTAAAAAGACTATACTATGTACTTCGGGACTACGTGGATAGACTGGCAGTGATTATGATTAGTGAAGTAAGTAAGGGAATGAAGTGCAACCATGAAATGATTTCACTCATAAGTAGAATATAGAAAATTAAAAAGCAAGAGCTTGAGACAAAAGAAATATATAGCCAACTCCTAACTATGACCGTGGGAGAACTAAGGCAGTTACTCTTGAAGGGGAGCAAGGCACAGAACTTTGGCAGTGGGTGTAGAGTGGAATTATGACCACTCCTTTTATCTTATACTCTTGTAAGTCATTTTCTAATCACTAATAAATATATATTAAAAATAAGATACACAGCCTTGAAGTAATCAAGACCAAGTGCTAAACCTATATGCACAGAGAACAAATGTTGAATGTTCCCAAACAAATAATTAGAGATAAAGACTGAGGAGCAAAAGAAAGATAATGTTTAGGTCTTCAGCAGAGATATGGTGGTGAATAAGCAACAGCTCACACACAGAACCTAAGCTCAGGCATGGAACATAAACCACATTAAAATGCAGAATGCTCCCATGACTCAAGTGCCATTGGAAAAGTAAACTGGGGATAAAGATAAGGCAGTATGTTGACAGAAGAAAAATTAGGAGTGAGGCAGTAGACATTTTCAAAAACTATAGTCAAAAATGGCCTTACTACAAGAGACTGGCATACTTTAATATGACTCTTTAGTCACTAACAGGCCACCCCATCAGCTGGGGCCCTAGTCAGGGAGTTCTGAGATTCCCAAGCAGACATGATGGGCCTAGACCTTGAATAAATCCCTCTCTCCATAATTACTGGTCATCAACTATCAGGAACAACAAAACAGGCCCCTTTGTGGGCCCCCATAGGACCTTGGCCTCAACTTGGATCAACAATGGTAGAGAATCTTCCAGCCTCCAAAGGGAGGCTAAACAATATACTCTATGCTCCACCTGAGGAAGGTGGATCGATATTGGGGCAGCTTGGAGCATTCCTACTCATGACCACAGAATGTGAGCTCAGATTAACAGGGATGCAGACGTCACATAGGCTCCTAAGCTGAATATGGGCCCCAGACCAAATCAAATCGATGGTGTTTATAGTCAACAATATTTATACCACTTTCTCATATTTAGGAACTACTCTCTTCCCTGATCCAGCTTTCTGGTCCTGTTTTCAGTCATGACATCATCTTCCCAGACAATAACTTGGATCCACCTGCATATCAGATTTCAGGCCGAGAGAGAGAGAAAAAAAAAACTAGTATAGCCACAGGCCCTTTGGAATATAACTAAAATATGCCTACTAGCTATCTACAAAATGGAGGACCCCCCAACTCTTCATCTGCACTATTCCAGCCTTTAGGTTCATGACTGATCAACAATTGTTTGGGTTTGTATATTAACTCTCTTTTCAACCACCAGGTTCCAGATGATAGCAGGATGCCAACCAGACTTCCCAGGACAGACAACCCACCAATTTGTCCTGGAGCTCTGCTTCCCCAGATCCCCACCCTACTAGAGAAAGAGAGAGGCAGGCTGTGAGTATGGATCCACCTGTCAATGCCTATGTTCAGCAGGGAAGCAATTACAGAAGCCAGACCTTCTACCTTCTGCATCCCACAATGACCTTGGGTCCATACCCCCAGAGGGATAAAGAATAGGAAAGTTATCAAGGGAGGGAATGGGATATGGAGTTCTGGTGGTGGGAATTGTGTGGAGTTGTAAACCTCTTATCCCATGGTTTTGTCAATGTTTCCTTTTTTATAAATTAAATAAATAAGTAAATATTCCTGATCTTTTACGTTATTCAGTGTCTTTTTCCACAACTAGTGTGGAGGAGAAAAATCAACACTCAATGAGGCTTTGGAACTAAGACACAATTTTGCGTTGATGCCTTTTAACATTTCATTATTCTTCCCGTTCTTAAAACTGCTATGAGCACTACCTTAGGTATATTCTGTGTCAAGATCTCTGTGACACTTTGAGTAACTCTAGGTGAGTTGGGGAAAAATGTAATCATTACTATTTACCTGGTATTTGACAAAATATTATCTCATAAGAATAAGGAAGATATGATAAAAAAGATTAATACTATGCTATACCATGTACAAAGGTCATAATATCTAATTGACTTCACAAATCCTATTTTTTTATTTTAAAATTGCTGGGATTTCAGTGCTCTGAAAGACTGAAATACAGAAACTATAGAATCAAAACATTTTTTGTTGTTGTGTGTTGATTCTTGAGAGCTATATATATTTTCCAAATTAATAAGTTCTTTTTATATTTTTATATTTATGGTGTCTTTCCAAGAAAAACAGTTTTGATTTTTATGAAATCCAGTGTTTGTTACATTTTGTCATTTTACCTAAGTATTTGATGAAGCCAAAAGATATAACCTCTATTTTTGAGTAGTTTTATTTTAATTTGATTTTTATTTAAGAAAGGATAAATTAACAAAAGATAGGGTAGGAGGGGTACAACTCCACACAATTCCCACCACCCAATCTCCATATCCCATACCCTCCCCTGATAGCTTTCCCATTCTCTATCCCTCTGGGAGCATGGACCCAGGGTCTTTGTGGGTTGCAGAAGGTGGAAGGTCTGGCTTCTTTAATTGCTTCCCCACTGAACATGGATATTGACTGTTCGGTCCATACTCTCAGTCTGCCTCTCTCTTTCCCTAGTAGGGTGGGTCTCTAGGGACGTGGAGCTCCAGGACACATTGGTGGGGCCTTCAGTCCAGGGAAGCCTGGCCAGCATCCTGATGGCATCTGGAACCTGGTGGCTGAAAAGAGAGTTAACATACAAAGCCAAACAAATTGTTGAGCAATCATGGACCCAAAGCTTAGAATAGTGGAGAGGAAGTGTTAGGGGGGTACTCACTGCAAACTCTAGTGTACTTCTGCTTTCAGGTATATATTTTGCACTAGTTTATGGATATGTGTGAATATATGTTCTCTCTCACAGAACCTGGTCTATATCTAGGTTTGGGGACTTTGTTAGAAAGTGATCCACTTAGGATGGAATTAGAGAATACTATGAAAGGAAAGGTCTCACCCGAGTAATGAAGCTGAAGGGTTGTCATTCCATACCTGAAGTCTCTGGACACAGTCTAAGCTGAAGCATGTTGAGGTGGCAATCTTTGCATTGAATTTTTGAGTAGTTTTAGAGTTTCTGCTTTTTCTCTCAAGTTTACAAGCTATTCCACTTTATGTTTCATACATGCTGCTATGATAGTAATTTTTGCATGCCTCCCAACTCATATATTAACAATAAGATTGCATTTAGAGGTGGAGTCTCTGGGAGGAGATCAGTTGGGAAAGGTGAACTCCTTGTGGATACGGTTAGTGCTTTTATAAAGAAAAAGTCATTAACTTCAATCACATGCAAATACAAGCATGGAGAAACATACAGAAGGGAGAGGACTCTGACTAGAACAAAAACATTCTGACACTGTAATTTTGAAATTCCAGTCTTTAGAAGTGTGAGAAAAACACATCTATGCTGTTTATTGGTTTCTCTTAAGTGATGTGCGTGTGTGTGTGTCAAGACTGTTGTGCGTTTTTGCTTTTAGATATGTATTTTGCCATAATTTATTGATACATGTGTACATATGCCCTATCTCATGGTACCTGATCATATCTAGGTTTGGGGACTTTGTTAGGAAGTGAACCACCTGAAATGGAATTAGAGAATCCTATGAGAAAGGAAAGGTTTCACCAGAGTAATGAGGCTGAAGGTTATCATTCCATGCCTGAAGTCTCTGCACACAGTCCAAAGTGAAGAGTGCCAAGGTGACGCACATTGCATTGATTAGGTTGGGATCAGCAGATGCAGTCACTATTAGTTGGTATGAAATGAGGGAAGCATGCAGGAAAGTAAGCCCCACCCTAGAAGTGACAGGAGTGGGGGAAATACGGGATTTATAGAGGAAGCGGGAGGTTCCTGGATTCTTAGGGTTTAAATAGGCAACATATAGCTATTCCTGTAATCAAATTATTTGGCAATTGGGTTAACTCTGAAGATACCATTGTTAGAATTTTCTTTATCATTATGACATCACCATAATTTATGTCCTTTGACATTATTTATGTATAGCTGTGTCTTATAAAGTAACTCTGCTGGTTGCTTTTTTTCTCCCTAGTTTAGGCTTTTAGGAAAGTCCACATTTCAAAAAAGAACTCTTTACTGGAAATGCATTAACAATTTGAGACCACTGTTAAAATTCAGTCTGGTTACATGCTTGAAGTCTTAAATGTTTAGATTGAAGGAACATATACTCAGCCTATATGGTCTGTGCATTAAAAGGTCTGAGACATTCAATCAGTTTTTCCCCCTCTGGTATTAATTAAATAGTGATTTATGAGACTACAAGTTAATAGGAGTGTACATCAATACCCTTCCCACCACCAAAGGACTGTGTCCTCATTCCACTCCCACCCCCTCACCCCTGGGGAAGCTAAACATCTACTCTCAACCTGCACCCAGAGATTTTTTACTTTGGTGTCCTACTTTAAACTCAGTCAAATCTTGCTTTGAGTTTCCCTTTCTGTTCTCTCAACTTCTGTTTATGAGTGGTATCATCCCATATTCATCTTTTCTTTCTGATATAGTTCACTTAACATAATTCCTTCTAGCTCCATCCAAGATGGATCAGAGAAAGTAGATTCATTGTTCTTCATAGCTGCATAGTATTCCTTTGTGTATATGCACTACAGCTTTTTCAGCCATTCATCTGTTTTTGGGCACCTGGGTTGCTTCCAGGTTTTAGCTATTACCAGTTGTGCTGCTATGAACATCGATGTACACATACCTTTTTGCTTGGATGTTATGGAGTCCTTGGGGTATATCTCTAGGAGAGGAATTACTGGGTCATATGGAAGGTTCATGTCTAGCCTTGTGAGAGTTCTCCAGACCGCTGTTACAGAGGTTGGACCAATTTACATTCCCACCAGCAGTGCAGAAGGGTTCTTTTCTCCCCACAGCCCCTCCAGCAATTGTTGCTGCTGTCCTTTTTGATATATGCCATTCTCATAGGAGTGAGGTGGTATTTCAATGTTGTCTTTATTCATTTCTCTGACAATAAGTGACCTGGAGCAATTTTTCATGTGTTTGTTAGCCTTTTGGATCTCTTCTGTATTGAATATTCTGTTCATCTCCTCTGCCCACTTTTGGATGGGGACATTTGCTTTTTGGTGCTAAGTTTGCTGAGCTCTTTATATATTTTGGTGATTAGTCTTTTGTCTGATGTATGCCATGTGGAGATCATCTCCCATTCTATGAGGGGTCTCTTTGTTTGTGTGATGGTTCCTTTGGCTGTGCAGAAGCTTTCCAATTTGACATAGTCCAATTGATTAGTTTCTGATTTCTTTCTGTTGCCTGTTGTCCTATTTACAGAATCATTGTTTTGTCTGATACCTTCCCTGTCTGCAGGGCACTGGTTTAATCCCCACTGGTTCTCACTCTCTTTTCACTCTGCCCTCTCTTCTAGTCACACCCTGTTTTCCACCATTTAATCCTCATTGATTTGCACTCTCTTTTCTCTCCACCCCCTCTCCTAGTCACACCCTGTTTTCCACCATTTAATCCCCATTGGTTTGCACTCTCTTTTCACTCCACCCTCTCTTCATCACATCCTGTTTTACACCCTACCACTTCCTTCCTGGAGAGTATAAATGCAGATGAATAAAGCCAGCATGGCACTGCTTCCCAGCTCAGCCATGAGTCCCTGGTCATCTGTCTCCCATCCGCAAAGCTAGCCCGGCATCTGCTGAACAGAGACTGACAGTTGCCCCTTTCGTAAACCAAGCAAACACAAACAATTACATGAAATAAGTATATATATAACCTCTAGTGGTAGATAAGTATTCTTTCCCAGGCAGGGCTGAGGCTCTGACTTTCCAGGTATTCTGTCAGAGCTCCAGCCCCCTTCAAAAAGAAGAACACACAAAAGAAAGGAAGAAAGAAAGAAAGAAAGAAAGGAAGAAAGAAAGAAAGAAAGAAAGGAAGAAAGAAAGAAAGGAAGAAAGAACTTGTTAACTCACCCAAAAGCTCCCAAGCCTTGTTCTTCACATGGCCTTGCCTGTGGTTCCCGATGATGAGAAAGCCTCACATATGGTACTGGAAGGACTCTGGACAGTGATTTGGTGTCTCTCCTCTTTGTTGTTCTCTCTCAAAGCATTTTAACCTGAAACAATAAACTTGGATCCCCTAGATACTAAACTTTGGAATCTGTCTGCTTTGCCATGTGTGAGGCCCTTGTGCAAACCTCCAGCCTTGTGGTGCCTGGGGAAGCTGTGGTGTCCTGGTGTCTCTCCTGCTCTTTCTCTGACTCGTCCTTTCCATCTCAAAGCCATCATTCTGGAGTGGTGAAGACTCAATGACAATGTAGAACAGAAGAACAACAACAATGATGACAGAATAGGAACTGTAAACTTATAGCTTTTGGTTTGGAAGAAGCTGGCATATAATAATAATAATAATAATAATAATAATAATAATAATAATAATAATAATAATAATAAATAATGTCAGTGGTAGTAATCATAGCCATTGTTGCCAGTCTGCAATGTGCTATTTCTTTTTTTTTTTTTTATCTCCATACCCAAACCTCCCCTGTCACTGGTCTCTAATCTGGAAGTTTCTCGTTATTGAAATTGAGACATACATACAGCACATACCTTTTTGTACTAGAATTTTGTAAATTTAGCCTAATGTATTTGTGAACCACACATATCACTACAGGCATCAGTGATTCATTTCATGTTATTGCATACTATTGTTCCATTCCATGAATGGCCCAGTTTGCTTCATATTTTTAGTTCAGGGCAATTAAGATTAAAGCTGAAATAAAATTCCCCATCTCAATTCCTATGTGAACACATATTTTCATTTCTCTTGGGTAAATACCTAACAGTGGGAACTCTAGGGCAAGCAGTAAGCATATGTTTAACTTTATACAAAAAACTGGCAAAGTCATTTACGATGTATGTCAGCTCTCCTTTTAATTCCAACCACTGCTTACTTGCCCGTTGTACTAGGGGAGCTTTTCAGGTGGTGAATATACGTCATGCTTACACCTCCATGAGTTTCAGTGATATCGAACCCAGAGTCACAGGGTCCGAACTAGTCTTTTGCAAACTTCAGGTCTTTCACGGGTGTGAAGACTTCAGATCCTTTAGACTGTGCCTCCATTAGAGCTTGTCTCATATTTTCTCACGATTGTATTCTGGTTTGAACTTCTGCTGGAAGTATTACTCAAGTGAGGCTGTATCCTGGGGACATTGCATCTAGAAACCGATGACATTTATCTGCTCTGTGTGTGTGTGTGTGTGTGTGTGTGTGTGTACGTGTGTTGATGTTAATTTTGATCTCTGATCACAAAATTGTTTAGCTTCTTTTCCTTGCAATTGTGATATTACCATTGTACTTCATAACTTTTCTTTCCTTAGCAACTCAGAAAAGATTTTTACGCAAACCAATATTTACTGCGTTGACTTCACCACCAGCTGGTAGTCTATGATGAACAGTTATTTTTATTATAAGCAGTCTCATTTTCTTCCTTACTTATTTACCTTTCCTCTGTCTACATTATATATGACTCAATATATACTTCAAACCAATATGTTAAACAATGGATTCTACTCCACTACTCTCCTTATTTATTCTAATGATGGTTCCTGTGCCATTTGATGATTCTCTCAGTATTCCTTTTGAAACTCAATGCTTTCTGCTATTCTAAGGCATTCAAGGTGCTTTCCATAATTCCATCTCTGTAACCAATCATTTTTCTGAGGATTCCTTATTCTTTCTAGTACTGAATGACAACTAAAAAACCAAGATCTTGGTACTGGGTGTGTTGGTTCATATTTGAGTGTTTATGCTTCTGTTCTGGAAGATTTAGGGAAAATATAATATGTACAGTATATATCTAAATATGTAATATAGTTATTTCTTCTACACTGAAATATATGTATACCACTGTCTTCTATAGTTAGTTAACTGGAATTAGTTCTAATTTTTCCATCAGTGTGATTATTTATGGACTTTTATAAGTAGATTGGTTTCTTTTTTCATAGAGCTCGAGGATTCCTCTCATTCCATTTCTCACTTTTGTTTGTGAATATGTGGAACATTACTACACTTCTGAAAGTTAACACTTCATAAATTATACACGCAGATGGATATCACCCCATTACCCCTACTTGTCGCCTTCTAGGTAAGTAAATCCTGTTGGTCATGTCAATCTTTCTCCTGTTTCCTTATGTGCCGGGATAGCCTGAGGGCGCTTCTTCCCGAGCTAGTGCTCTCTGAGTTGGAGAGAACTCAACTGGAGCCGATCTAGGCTGCTGCGTGGGAGAGGGATCAGGAACTCGTGCCGCACTAACTTCGCAGGAGATACACTCTGGAACTCTCGGAGCCGGAAAGCAATTTCCAAGTCTGCAATGTGCTATTTCAAATTTATTGAATTAGCTGACAAATAATTCCAATATTGCATTCATTAAAATAATAGTTAATCTTTTTGCTGATACATAAAAATATTAATCATTAAAATATTATTCTAAAAAATCAAATGAAGCTGGGATATTTAATTACTTAGTTAATTTTATCTCCTTTTTTTTACAATAACATTATTCATTTTATTGGAAAGGATAGAGAAATTGAGAGGGAAGGAGATAAAAAGGGAGACAAAGACCCCAGCAGCACTGTCTCATTGCTCATGAAGCTTCTTCCCTGCAACAGTGTAGGGGGCTGGAGTCCTCATGCATATGGTAATACGTTTACTTGACCAGGTTTACCAGTGCCCTGTTTCCCTCGCCTCCCCAGCCATGGAATTTAATTTAATTTAATTTAAGTACACAAAAGTGAGCAGTGATGATGTGAGATGTTACTGTGAACTGTATTCCTCCCAATAGTATTTTGTCAGTATGGACTCTGCATCCTCAAAAAAAGATATAAATATGTGTACATTCCCAGATTATGAAAAACAAACAGCAAGTGTGTATGTGTGTGTGTGTATGTGTATGTCTGTGTATGTATGTATGTGTGTGTGTGTGTGTGTGTGTGTGTGTTATGTCAGATTGCCATTCCCTAAGGCTCTTGCTTCTCTTGGGAAAAATTAATTAATTAAGTAAGTAAGTAAGTAAATTAAACTTAAAAGATCTGAAAAGACTGTTAGTCTTAGACCTGAAAATTGCAGATAAAGGTTAGAAGCTCCTGGCATCATCAGACCAGATCTATCATGCACATGTGGATCAGATGGGAAGACACCCAGGGTTGTTGAAAAGCACCTAGCCCTCCTTAGATGTGTAGGAACAAGCAATCACATCTTGTTAACATAATGTGAAACATTTGTTCTTTTAGTCAGAAGTGACATTATTTTAATAGCCTCCCGGTGTGCCCCAGACACTGTTCTTTCTCTAATAAGACCTTGTAACAGTTCAGAAGTGAGTTCACTCTCTTGTCTCTGGAAAAATTGAGTGAAAAGCAGTTTCCCAGCTGCACTTCTGCCCATAAAGACTGGGAGAAAGCAAAAGGGTTCCCATATAACCTCATTAAATAAGACAGCCAGTCTAAGTGGCATACAAAGCTATTAAGCAAACGAGATCGGTCCATAATAATAAGAAACATATTTCACATCTGTTGCACAGTGCGGGGCTTTAACAAGTAATAGGCAGAACATGCCGGAAAATAGTTGCTATTCTCATCAGTCTATCATTGTCAGAGCCGGGGCTGTCTCAAAAGAAGCACTTATCTCACACACTTTATTGCTTGATAGCTTGCTGATTGCTTTTACAAAGCAATAAATTGATGGTCTGATTCACGACTGACATTAGGTTATGTTCATTTGCAGTGATTGATGTCTGGAATTAGAGTTCCTGTGTGCTCCTCTGTTGGGGAATATGAAATTCTAAACAGGCCAAGCCTGATGTCACAGAGAAAGCAGCACTGTGGTATTGGTATTCATTTAGAGGATTGAGGAGCTTCTTTCTTTAATATAATTTTCATAATTCATGTTTTAGTGTCTCCAGTTCCAATTAAATCATCTTGCCAAATTTAAAAAAAAAAAAAAAAAAACCTTGAAAGAAGAAAGGTGTTTTGTTGTTGTTGTTTTAATTTTGCAGTTTGTGAGCTTAGGCAGGCAAGCAGGCAAAACCAGATTAGACCAAAAGGTGAATCTCTTAGATGCATTTAATAATTGAATTGCTTTTCTTCAGGTTTAAAAGAGGATTCATTATTTTCCATTAACTGGAGTTACAGTTTGGTTTCTTCATTCTTGAAAGCGATTTCATCTTTTGTTTTTTAAGATTAATGTATTAAAGTAAGAGATGAGAGAGAGAGAGAGAGAGAGAGAGAGAGGAGAGTTGGGGGGAAAGAGAAAGGGAGAGAGAGAGAGGAAAAATAACTCAAGCGTTACTCTGGCACATGTGACGCTGGGGATTGAACTCTGGATCTGAAAGTGATACACTGGATGCAAATTTGACTTTTTTTTCACTTAGGAATTTTAATGGGTCACAGGCTTAGAGAGGCAAATTATAAATCAGATTGCTGATTGCTCTGTAAGCCTGTGACTCTCAGTGGAACATTTATTCACCCCCTGGGGACATTTAGAAAAGTATGGAAACATGTCTGATTGTCACAACTGGGACACGGCCACTGGCAGTTAATGGGGAACACCAGAGGTGTCTGCTTCCCACAAAGAATGGCAAGAACCACTGTATCCACTGAGCTGAGACAGGAAATTTCCTCTAGGTACTTCCAGGGAATAAGACAATGTTTTCCAGTCAAGAAAAAATTTTTTTTTATTAAAGAAAGGATTAATTAACAAAACCATAGGGTAGGAGGGGTACAACTCCACACAATTCCCGCCACCCAATCTCCATAACCCACCCCCTCCCCTGATAGCTTTCCCATTCTCTATCTCTCTGGGAGCATGGACCCAGGGTCATTGAGGGTTGCAGAAGGTAGAAGGTCTGGCTTCTGTAATTGCTTCCTCGCTGAACATGGGCGTTGACTGGTCGGTCCATACTCCCAGTCTGCCTCTCTCTTTCCCTAGTCTCTGGGGAAGCTGAGCTCCAGGACACATTGGTGGTGTCAAGAAAAATTTAATTATGAATGTTTGCTTATGTTGATGAACAGAGCCAGGAGAGAGCTCACCACGCAGAACATGCATCTTGCCACGAGTGAGGCATTGGAAGTGTTCCAGAGATGGTAGAGTGGTGCTGTGGTCTCTGTCCTCTCATGATCATTCATCTATCTCTCTAACATAAACAGTGGAAAATCTGACCTGGGAAATCACTCGGCAGTCCCATGCATGCTCATTCCCTCATCCAGAATTTTCAAAAGTGATGCGGATATACTCTACTGGCTAGAACTATATTCAGATTTAACTCCTACAACTTACTATTGTAAGCCAGTTGAAAAATCAGAAACATAACCTTTAACTTAAATTATCTAATTCATAAAAATAATCAAATTCCATTGCTTGAAATTTGGTGTTAGAGCACTTAGCAAATTCATAATATAAATGCCTAGCAACTATGTAATTATAATGTTCAGGGAAAATAATTAAAAATATCTGAAAAAAATATCGTGCCATTCCCAGAAATCTGGGAATGGCACGATGTGAAATAATACACTCCTATAATATACAATAACAAATCACCCTACATGTGCAAGCACCTAGCACCCCCATGTTTTAACTGCACCACTCACTAAAAATGTACATATAATATATATGTGTGTGTGTACATATACATATATATATACATATACACATACATATACACATATACACATACACATACATGTATATTTAAGCATGACAATATTTGCAGGAAGTTATTTGCATAAATGTTTGGAATGTTACCACAATGTTTGCAAAGCATCTTAAGATTGTGTCAGGGTATTTATTTTTTTTTATTTTTATTTATTTTATGTTTTTATTCCCTTTTGTTGCCCTTGTTGTTTTATTATTGTAGTTATTATTGTTGTTGTCATTGTTCGATAGGATAGAGAGAGGAGGGGAAGACAGAGAGGAGGAGAGAAAGATAGACACCTGCAGACCTGCTTCACGGCCTGTGAAGCGACTCCCCTGCAGGTTGGGAGCCGGGGTTTGAACCGGGATCCTTATGCCGGTCCTTGTGCTTTGCGCCACCTGCGCTTAACCCGCTGCACTACAGCCCGACTCCCAGGGTATGTAGTTTTAAAAAGTGTTGGTATCTCTTTTATTTTATTAACTATTGAGAAAGTTCCCAGTAGGGAACTAAGAGGTGCATGAGAATGAGATGCTTGTTTATGGGATCTGATACTAGAGAAAGCTCAGGTTTGCCTTTGTAAAGTGCAACTGCTATGTAGAAGAAATGACTTGTGCCAATCTCTTGTGGAGCACTTTTAGGTATTTATGATGAAGAACTGTTTGTCTTCTAAGATGCTTTATACACTCATGTGACCCAAGAAAACCAAGTTGGACACAAAGGAGCACCCACAGAATTTTATGTGTGTAGAGGTCACATTGCTGTCTGTACAGGGTACTATAAGACAGACTACGGAAAAAATAGTAACGGATTCCACATATGACCATATGACCGTGTTCATGAACTCAGGGGTTTTTCTTTTCTTTTCTTTTCTTTTCTTTTCTTTTCTTTTCTTTTCTTTTCATTCCTTTTCTTTTTTTTTCTTTTCTCTTCTTTTCTTTTTTTCCTGTCCCTAGAGGTCACTTTTATTCCAGAAGTCACAGACTGTAAGCACCTTGCAGGGAAAAAGAAACCAACTTCCTTATTTAATTCCAATATCTGGAGGAAGGGATTGAACTTTGAAATCTCTTACAGATAAGCACTTTGGAAACCCTGTCTTGTTATAAATACAGTGTGGAAGTATGAATCGTCCAAGAGAAAAATGTTCATTCCCAAAAGATAATAAAGACAGAGAGGCATTATGAATAGTTTTGTCTATATTACCAAGGTCATATGCAGGAGGTGGGTTATAACCTGGTCCCTCCAGCTTTAGAATTCTTTATCTGTCTGGAAGCATGGGCCCAGGATCATTATAGGGTGCAGAAGGTGGAAGGTCTGGCTTCTGTAATTGCTTCCCTGCTGAACATGGGCATTTTCAGGTGGATCCCTACTCCCAGCCTGTCTCTCTCTTTCCCTAGTGGGGCTCCCTTTCTGGGGAGCCGGGTCTCTAGAACACACTGATGAGGGCATTTGCCCAGGGAAGTCAGGTTGGTGTCATGGGAGCATCTGTAACCTGGTGGCTAGAAAAAGTTAAGATGTAAAGCGGGAAAAATTATTAAATAAACAGGAACCTAAAGCCAAGACTAATGCAGATGAGATTTGGATAGAAGCTAGTATGTCTATTTTAGGTCTATTCCAAAGGGCCCGGAACTTTACTAGTTTTTGCTGGAGCCTGACAACTAACATGCAGGTAGGGCCAAGGTATTGCCTGGGGTTGGAAAAAGGACTAGAAAACTAGATTGGGGAAGATAGTAGCTCTCAAATATGGGATTAAAACAAATCATCTTCTAATGACATCTCTCTCTCTCTCTCATATATATATATATATATATATATATATATATATATATATATCATCTCACCTGTATTACTATCTTGAAGAGGACATCCTTTACTTCATCCTTAGCATATCATTTAGACCCCAGAAGATTCTTAAACAGTACACTTTGAGTAAGTTGATGATAAAGATGCATTGAATGGAAGGGAGGGTTTGTACTTGAAACATTTGATATGTTTGAATAAGCTAGAAAAATGCTTCAAATTCTTTGAAATCTTATATAGTTTGATAGGGATTTTGTTCTTTATTCATCAGAGATCAAATAGCTAATGTCATACACCAAGGAATTTATGAATTTGGTTTGTGAACATTTCAGTGAATAAGGTTAAAAGAGAGGAATAAAATATCTTAAATTATAGGTATCTTTTAAAATTTAAACTCAATATTTTATAGATCTAGTATGGGAGGCTGGACAGTGCTGGGTTCAAAAATCACTTCTCACATACAGAGCGGGGAAAGGTTCAGGACTACTGCAAAAGTGTTGTAGGTATATCTGTCTCTCCTTTATCTCTGCCTTCCCTCTCATTTTATATCTCTATCCAAAGTAAATAAATACAAAACTGAAAATAGAGTACAAACCAAATAGAGAGTTATGTTTAGATATTGTATCATACAGCAGATAAACAAACATGAAACATAGCCAGCAAGACGGTTTAGAGACCGGCAGCCTTTGAGTAAGCCGAGGTATTTCATAATGCCACTGTGAATTATTTTAAAGCAAATTAATTATTCAATTTTTATTTAATAGTTAATAATAATATACATGTGTGCAAACTTTAAACAAAGATCTTTAGCAGTGAGGAGACAAACAATAAAAATAGTTGTGTTTTGTATTTTAAGAATAATATATAGAATATACAGGTTTATGAAAGTTTTATCAGTATATTACAAATGCATTGAAAACATGGTACACATATTTTGACATTCAAACAGCCAGTATTCAGTGTGAAGGAAAATGAGATCTTTATCTATTAGAACTGATTCTAGGTAAGAACTGACTTTTAAAATGCAGGAATTGCTTCATTGATGCAAATTCTAAATGTTTAACTTGAATTCATTTTAGTCAATAGACATTTGGAAATATCATGGACTATGATTCTATTTATATTTGCCAAACTAGTAACAAAAATCAAAATATATGTCAATAAGTTACCACGTTTTATTAGAGAATGACAGTTATCAATCCAGTTGGTTAACAATATTTTACAAATCACAGAAAAGATCTTCCAGTAACAAATCTACAATAATGATAATAGGAAAATATATTTCCTTCTCTATTACATAGAATGTTCTAGCAAAAGGCATTTTCTTCTACATATGCAAATATTATTTTAATAGAAAAACCATTAGTCCTAAATCTAAAAAGTAAGTCTTTTTTAAATTATACTTATTTATTTATTTATTGGCTACACAGTCAGAAATTGAGAGGGAAGGGAGGGATAAAGAGGGTGAGAGACAGAGAGATACCTGGAGCCCTGCTTCACCACTTGTGAAGCTTTCCTCCTGCAGGTGGAAACTTGGAGCTTGAACCTAGGTCCTTACGCATTATAACAAGTGTGGTCAACCAAATACGCCACCACCTGGCCCCCAACGTAAGTCTTTTCATAAGAATTTGCTCATGAACAATAAAGACATTTTTTTTAAAAAAAGTTTTTGATGTACAGATTATTAGAACATGCTAATAGAAAAATGAGAAGTAGATTCTATGTAGATAAAACTTTGTTCTCATATTTCACTCTTCTCAATGGGAAAAATTTAAAACACATCTGAAAGATGACACCCCATTTCTGTGTCATCATGCTGAAATACCATACAGAACAACGTTCTGGATTAAAGTAACAAGAAACAAGCAAACAAATGAAGCCTGGAAAATCTAGTTCAGTGATGACTTTATTTTCTATCTCTAAATAACCACCAGTAAATAAATGAAGGAAACAATACCTTTGTCCTATAGTAGCGGAGAAGGAAATGATATGATTATTAATTTCCATGAAAGTCTTACCACTGAATACCAGTATGTTAATAAATTCTTAGGTTCTCCTTTGGGAACAAGAATTTGTTAGTAAAAAAACCTGTTTAAACATCTATGTGGCACAGTGGATAAAGCATTGGACTCTCAAGCATGAGGTCCTCAGTTCAATCCCCAGTAACACACGTACCAGAGTGATGTCTGGTTCTTTCTCTCTCTCCTCCTTTCTCATTAATAAATAAAATATATTTTTAAAAGTCTCTCTATATATTGGGTTGTCAGAAAAGTCTTTGCATATTTTTCTATGCCTAAATTTTTCTCCCTTCACTCTACTTACATACTCACAAACACATTAAATGAGTCTGAGTTTCAATACAAGAAACAGGAACTTTAATATGATCTAACAAGATATCTCTAAGCAAAGGTTGAAAAAATTTTCCTATTGTTACCAACAGTCTGCATTTCCTCAAAATGCATACATTAGAAGACACCATAGGATATCTATTAAAAAATGATTGATGAATTGTTTTACAGTTACAGAGCTCAAGGCATTTCCTTTCATCCAACTAAGACATTACCCAGAGGGCGCTAGGCTTAGCTCAATAAAAAACAATGTTTCCAGTCTCTTGCCAGGTAGTGGCCAATAATGCCTTCCCAGCTTATGAGATTTAGCACAGCGACTATAGAAAATGTCACTCACCCACAGACTCCTTCTTCAACCCGTGCCTCTACACACTCACTCTTATGATGAAGGCTTATGATGAAAGACTATACTAAGTAAACCTGAAAATCCCCTCTAAGCTGGCAAGAAACTCAAAGCAGCTAAAAGATGATTCATTGCTCAGAGCATCAATTTTTATTTGAAAGAGCACAGAGAGCCATGGTTGGAACTAATAAATCTGTAAGGAAGGAGAGAGAGAGAGAGAGAGAGAGAGGAAGAGAGAGAGAGAGAGAGACTACATGACTTAAATACCTACTATATTAAATTATTATCGTATATTGTGTCTGTTTTATGAGAACAATTATCTCCTTTTTTCTTCCTTCCTTTCTTATTTTCTTCCTTCCTCATGACATAGTCCAGAAAGTAGTTGCCTTTCTGATACTGCAGGAGAATAGTAGAACTCTGAACATCAGTTCTTTTTGTGACAGGAAGAGCTTTGTTTTGTAATAAAAATAAAATACTGAGAAAAAAAATCTTCAGGCTTGGAATATGGATTGACCAACCACCACTTATATACAGTGGGGAAGCAGTTACAAAAGCCAGAAGTCTTTCCTTCTGCAGCCCAAAAAGAATTTTGGTCCATACTCCCTTGGGGGGGGGGGGGTATTAGGGGGAGATGAACAGAGAACTGTGAATCCCAGTGCTTCTGGGATCTGAAACATTTGTTACCAGGAATCTTGTTTATGCCATCATTGATAAGGAATAGAATCTGGAAAACTCCAGAGGAAGTCAGGTACTGTTTACTTATCTGTGTGTGAAGATGAAAAAGGAAGGACACTAGGAAGTAGTAACAGGTGTTAGAGGTAACTTAGAAAGAAAGGGAAGGCAGGGCCCTGGAAGTGAATAGAAGTGGGAAAATCTAGATGTTGATATAAAAATATAGAGAGATAAGAGATATCGACCTATTGTTTGCTGTTGCGTGTCTTGTCTAAGTTGTTTATACCACGGTCAACGCCTGATGACCATTGATCAGACAGCATCTGTATGCTCAGAATTCTTTGCATATAACTCAGATGATTTCATTTTTTCCCTTCTTTCTTTTTTTTAAAATTTATTTATTTATTTATTTATTCCTTTTGTGTGCTTGTTGTTTCATTGTTGTAGTTATTGTTGTCGTTGCTGGATAGGGCAGAGAGAAATGGAGAGAGGAGGGGAAGGCAGAGAGGAGAGAAAGAGACACCTGCAGACCTGCATCACCGCCTGTTAAGCACCCCTGCAGGTGGGCAGCCGGGGGCTCGAACCAGGATCCCTATGCTGGTTCTTGCACTTTGTGCAATGTGCGCTTAACCCACTGTGCTACTGCACAACTTCCTCATTTTTTATCTCTTCCCAACTTCTTCATTTCTTTCGCCACTGTAAAACTTAATCATAGTTGTGGAAAGAGCCAAGAGACTCTGTTTTCTAAATACTGTAGAGATCTATTTTATTGATTCTATAGAGGATTGTTTCATAAAAGAAAGATGGAGAAGGTAGAACAACACTTTGCAATTCAGCACTCATGTTTAAGAATCAAACCCCCACCTGCAGGGGGAAACTTTATGAGAGATGAGACAGAGCTGGAGATGCTTTGCTTTCTGTATCCTTCTCTATCTCCCCTTTGCTTCTCAGTTTCTATCTGAATATATCCAAAATAAATTAAATTAAAAATCTCCTAGTCTGGATTCTTGATAGATTTTTTAAATATTTATTTATTCCCTTTTGTTGCCCTTGTTATTTTATTGTTGTAGTTATTGTTTTTGTTATTGATGTCATCATTGTTGGATAGAACAGAGAGAAATGGAGAGAGGAGGGGAAGACAGAGAGGGGGAAGAAAGACAGACACCTGCAGACCTGCTTCACTGCCTATGAATCGACTCCCCTGCAGGTGGAAAGCCTGGGCTTGAACCCAGATCCTTAGGCTGGTCCTTGAGCTTTGTGTCACATGCGCTCAACCCACTGTGCTATCACTATGATTCCCTCTTGATAGATTTTTATACATTAGGTTCAGGGGATGTTGTTATTTACCTATTTATTTATTATTGTCAGCAGGGTTATTGCTGGGACTTGGAGCTTGCACTACAAATCCACTACTCCCAGTGGACGTTTTTCCCCGTCTATTTTATTTGACAGGACAGAGAGGAATTGAGAGAGGAGAGGAAATAGAGAGGAAGATAGAAAGACCCTGCAGACCTGCTCCACCACTTGTAAAGCATTCATCTTGCAGGAGCTTGAACCTTGGTCCTTGTGCTTAGTGATATATGTGTTTAACCGGGTATGCCATCACCCAGCCCCTTTATTTATTTTCTTATCTCAGTCCCACTCTCAAATACAAAATAGTATTGATCAACCTGCCAATGCCCATGTTCAGCAGAGACACAATTACAAAAGCCAGAACTTCCATCTTCTGCACCCCACAATGATCCTGGGTCTGTATTCCCAGAGGGATAAAGAATAGGAAAGCTTACAAGGGAGGGGAAGGGATAGGCAGTGGGAATTGTGTGGAGTTGTACCCCTTTTATCCTATGGTCTTGTCAATATTTCCATCATATAAATAAAAATTTAAAAACTGTTATGAAGAAATATCCTTTCAAAGTTTAATGCAAAAGACACTTAAAATGAACAACATAGTGAAATAATGAACATCATTTCAATTAAAAGATGAGTTAAAATAAGTTGGTTGGTTTCCATTTTGTTTTTATTGCATGGGACTATTCATAATGTGACTTTTATGAAGTATATTTTAATTATAAAGTAGATAATGGTTGGGAAAATGTTTAGATTATTTGTCCTACAACCAACAGAAATAAATACGTGGAGCCATTTTGCAATTTAAGATGTTCAGTGGAAGTTATTTTAGCTTTTGACATAGGTTTACTCTGATGCAGTAAAAAGAAATAATCAAAAAGCAAACTTACCAATCTCTGCTTTCCCAAAGGAACAGTTAAAAGTGCAGGAGATTCAGCAATCATCGCCGGAGATATTTTCTTTATATGGATGCTGTGTGGGAACGATGGTAATTACCAGTCTGGAGGTGAGTTAGAAAATCACTGACAATCATAAGATCCAATTGAACTCTGCCTTTGTGAGAGGCATTACCTCATAACACAAAATCTAAAGCTCTCCTGGCAGAAATAAACAATCTATTCACAGGCGGGAACCTGGAACTCTACACTCACAGAATGAAGACAGAGGGACTGATTCACCCACTGTTCTGGGTTTTGTTCATTTGTTTTTTCCTTATTGATATTGTTTTTCAATTAAATTCGCCCTTGTCTCCTCTCCTCTCCTCTCCTCTCCTCTCCTCTCCTCTCCTCTCCTCTCCTCTCCTCTCCTCTCCTCTCCTCCTTTTCTACTCTTTTCTTGCCACCAGTGTTACTGTTGGGGTGCAGTATCTGCACAATGAACCCATTGCTCCTGGTGGCTGTTTATTTATTTACTTTAGAGATGGAGAAAAGTTGAAAGGGAAGAAGGGAGAGGAAAAATGAAGGCCCTGGCAACACTGCTTCCTGAAGCTCATGAAGCTTCCCCCCTGCAAATGGGGACAAGAAGTTTGAACCAGGGTCCTTGAGCATGGTAATGTGTGTGTGCTCTACCAGATGTACAAAGCCAGCACACCCCCCACCGTGCAATTCCAGGAATTTGCTAATTGGATTTGCCATCTTACCAATAAGTCACATTCTATAACTCAACATATCAAGATAAAGATATCAATTCTATCTTGTAATGAGTTTGAAAACTGAGGTCAGAGGATAGAAAGAGATCTTTTCTGCTAACAAAACCCAGAAGTTTCTCCAGAATTCATTAACAGTTTGCCACTAATATCATCATCACATGTTGCTGCTTTTGCTGACTTTTTAAAAAGTGCTTAGATGTCAGCCTTAGTCTATGAGTGAGATCATCCCATATTCTTTCTTCTTCGGGCTAATGTCCTGGTACCCATGGTGGAAGAGGACCTAGGAAGGGTGTGTGTGTGGAGGGTAAGACTGTGTTGCAGAAAACTGAGAAATTTTACACATGTACCTATAACATTGTTTACTGTTGACTGTAAACCATCAATCCCTTAATACAATTAAAAAAATAGATGCAAAAGGAGAGTCTAAATTGTGGGATAATGTGAAAGCATGATAAGAGCATAGGGGGACTCCCATCATAAAGATGGAAGTCTGAAAAGATATCACACCTGTCAGTCTCTCCCTCTCAGGGGTTAAGCATGGAGGGGAAACCTTTCCTGACTTAATTTCCTCTTATCACTCTCCCAAGCATCACAAAGGCCTATACCCCCTAACACTTTACTCACTTCCTAAAACCAAATGGTTGTCTGCTTAAAGTTCACTATAAGTTCACCATCTTTGATCACATACAAACTATACTCCATCATCCTACCCTGTCAGTAGAATAATAGTAAGGCCCACACTCCATTTCCTCTTTCTTTGATCACTACTCAATATATTAATATTCTGCTTTTCTCTGTTTACCTTTCCCTTGCTGGTATAATTAACATGTTTTTCTAAATACCTTCAGTTAATTAACACTCTTACCCAATAGCCACTAATCATTGCTGAACTCTCCTCTATCCCTATCAGTTCTCTTCATTCCTTAGATTCCTTCACCATGAGGGTTCTGACATTTAGAAGCCTATCATTATTGCCACATGTAAAAAATGTTCTTTGTTCCCTTCTGCTATTTAAACCTGCCTTCTGTATAATACATGGGATTTGTTCGTAGCTGATTAATCCCCTGGTCTCTTTCTGTTTCTGTAGTCCCTAGCTCTAGCATGGGAGATCAGCTGACTTACTCTGTTGCGAAGCCGCCCACGTGAATGGCAGCACTAAATGACATCTGTACTGCTTAAATGTGCACAACCACAAATTTATATGAGTTCGTGAAAACAAGTCTAAGTGTCTATAAGTATAAACACCCATCTTCATATGTGATGAAATATGTGAAATAATACAACTCCAACTTCTAAGACAGTACTTAGATGGCAAACTTTTAAAAAATATATATTTATTTATTTACTGAATAGAGACAGAAATAGAGAGGGAAGGGACAGATAGGGAAGAAGAGAGACAGAGACACCTGCAGCAGTGCTTCAACATTCACAAAACTTTCCCCTGAAGATGGGGGGGGGGAAGGGGCCTTGAACCTGGATCCCTGTGCACTATAATCAGGTGTGCCATCATCCAGACACCTATGGCAAACTTTTTACAAATGCTCATCTAAACACCTGAAGTACCACTTTCCAGATGAGTGTAATGAAAGAGGAACAGAATATAGAACAGACTCCTAAGAGCTAGAATCATTTAAAACGACAAGACTGATGATTTGAGAAATTTCATAGCATTCAAGGGAGTTCAGTGACGTGGTGATCCTTCCTTGTTTTATCTTCCTCAGGTATGAAAATCTTTTTTTACATTTATTTATTTATTTTACATTTGTCCTTGCTGTCTTATTTTTAAACTGTTGTTGTAGCTATTATTGTTGTTATTGATGTTGTTGTTGGATAGGACATAGAGAAATGGAGAGAGGAGGGGAAGACAGAGAGGGGGGGAGAAAGACAGACACTTGCAGACCTGCTTCACCTCCTGTGAAGTGACTTCCCTGCAGGTGGGGAGCCGGGGGCTCGAACCCAGATCTTTATGCCTGTCCTTGCGCTTCGCTCTATGTGCACTTAACCCGCTGTGCATGAAAGTCATTGTATAGTCACTATGCTATCTACTAAGCCCTGCATCTATAAATATTTTAAAAATTGTGAAAAGAAATAGAAATTCCTTGGTCTATTTTCAAAAGGGTTTTAATTTAATAAGAAAAACTATATATATAAAACTTTCATTGCCATCATTCTTAACACTGGGGCTCAGTTCTCACACTAGGAATCCATTTCTCCAGGTAGACATCCCCCACTCCTTTTTTTGTTTTTTTCCTTTTTACATTTTGTTGGACAGGACAGAGAGAAATTGGGAGAGAAGGGGAGGATAGAGAGGGAAAGAGAAAGAGAGACAACTGAAATCCTTTTTTGTTACTCATGAAGTTTTCCCCCTTTCAGTGGGGGAGAGGGGGCTCGAACCTGGGTCCCCACTTTTGATAATGGGTGCACCACCACATGGTTCCCCAGAACATTAACTTTTGATGCACAAATTGGTTCTAGAAAATACTAGCAAATAATTCAGAACTAGAGTCTGTGAAGTTCACTATTGGGTTAGATTACTAGAATGGCCAGGACATGGTTATTCAGACTACCTGCATAACTTACTCATTATTACAGTAGAATCGCTAATGCAGAAAAAGAAGTTTTCTGCTTATCTTTTCATCTATGTTTAGATGAATAAACTTTGAAAAACAAAGGAATTATCTCCCTCACTACACCCCTACCTAAAAGACACCATCCTTCTTGGAAAGATATGATGCTTCATAGGAGATATTTAATTGAGCTTCAACCCCCAATAAACAAAATAAAGAAAACCAGAGACCGACAAATCTTCATCTGCAATATTCTAGCCTTTAGGTTCATGATTGTCAACAGTGTGTTTGGCTTTATATGTTAACTCTTCTTTCAGCCACCAGCTTCCAGGTACTATCATAATGCCAACCAGACTTCCTTGGGCAGACAATGCCACCAATGTGTCCTGGAGCCCACTTCCCCAGAGCCTAGCCCCTCTAGGGATAGCGAGAGACAGGCTGGGAGTATGGATCCACCTGTCAATGCCCATGTTCAGTAGGGAAGCAATTACAGATGCCAGACCTTCCACCTTCTGCATCCCACAATGATCCTGGGTCCATACTCCCAGAGCGTTAAAGAATAGGAAAGCTATCAGGGAAGGGGATGGGATACAGAGTTCTGGTGGTGGGAATTGTGTGGAGTTGTACCCCTATTATCCTATGGTTTTTGTCAGTGTTTCCTTCTTATAAATAAAAATTAAAAAAATAAAAGAGAAAAAAGTACAAACCTTCTTGGAAATATATGATACTTTATGGGAGATACTTACTTTAGCTTCAACTCCCAATATGATTTTGCAAATCTCTCTCTCTCTCTCTCTCTCTCTCTCTCTCTCTCTTCTCTCTCTCCATTTGGTACATGAGTATCTGCAAATAAACTTTATATAATTGTCTTCTCAAGATTAGATTATCTTGGAATTTTAACAACTTTTTAAATTTAGACAAGCTTGACTATAAAATTACATAGTCTTTTTTAAACTGGATACTCACATATTGAAATGCTATACTTCACCATTTATTATAAACTCCAGGTCTACAAACAACAGAGAATTAAATTAATGCTAAAAATCTAAACCTCAACTGAAATGAAAGTTGAATGAGAAATTGACTCCCTGAAAGAATGCATATTGAAGGATGCATTTAAAATCATTTAAATTGGCCTGCAGTAGGTTATATGTAGAATAATAACCACACTTTATGACGATAAAAAAGTAAATTAGATTTTTCAGTTGCCCGAGTGAATTCTGTATCTGGATATGAATCACATTCAAAATAGGGAACCGAATAGCCCTGCTTAGGTTTATATGCTGTAGGCCATGTTAAGAAAAAGTTTTTTGACAAGTTTGACTTGTGTATGAGGAACCAAAAATTTCCAACTTGTGTGACTTCTTCAAACCCCAGGTTGATGAATGACAGCTATGTGGACCAGCTGTCTTGACAACCATTGCACTTTTGTGTCTACTCACTTCATCTTGACATAAGTGATGTGGAGGTAGATACACACATAAAGACCTTCATATTGATTGTCTTCGAAGTTGCACCTGATGGAATCAGCCAGAATATAGGACTTTTATTGCATAATATAGCATAAGGAAAGAGTCCTGGGAATTAAGTTTACTGAGTCTAGAGTCTAAAGTCTAAAGTCAAGAAGTTTAACTTTGTTGAAGGTTTGTTCAACAAAGAGAGAGAGAGAGAGAACCAGTTCTCTTCTCTATCAGAAATCATGCCAACAGTGACCTCAGGATCATGCATTCTAGTCCTAAGCACTGCTCCCAGAGTAGCCATCTCACTCCATGGTTATGTTTTGTTTTGTTTTTCCACAGATATTCAGGCAGAAACATACTGGAGGGAAGACAGTGAATGTGATCAAGACTTCTCTACCTTCCTTTTGACTTTGGCCAAAGAAAGAGTCCACCCACCTGCACCCAGACCTAGAGCTGGGATTTACCTATATGCAGGTGTCACTGAAGGAAGTGGGTTCTGCAGCTCCTGCAATTAAGTGTGTCCATCAACTGGGAGAAAGCAGAGGAAGAATTTAAAAGTACAAGTATTAAGAATGCACAGGAGGAGAACCTTTGCCAGGGCACTGACGTTAGACGAATCCTAGGTTGGTAAGAAATTCACCACATGCAGTCACTATACAGTTGACCAGAAGGGGTCAGGTGGGAACACACTGTCCTGGTACCATACATATTAGACTTCCCAGAGTTTGAATTTGAAGAAAATTATAAAGGCCCCAAATAACAATTAAGTTTCCTGCTTGGACCCGAAGTCAGCAGATTGCTTAGTGCCTAATGCTGAAGTAGTATGAAAATGTAAATTTTAAAAAGGGAATACCTTAACTGAGCCCTTTTTGTTTCAAAGGGCCTCAGGAAAAAACATGAAGTCTTTGCATACACACTGTTTGTTTGTTTATATATTTATTGATCACCTCCAGGGTTATCGCTGAGGCTCAGTGCAAATTCACTGCTCCTGGTGGTCACTTTTCTCCATTTTTTGTAGTTGTTTTATTGGATAGGAAAGAATGAAATTGACAGAAGAGGGGAAGACACGAGAAAAGAAGACAGGGAAAGAGAAAGATGCCTGCAGATCTGCCTTGCTTGTGAAACTTCCTTCTAGCAGGTGGGGAGTCAAGGGCTCGAGCCCAGATCCTTGCACAGGTCCTTGTACTTAGTACTATGTGCTCTTAACCAAGTGCACCACTGACCAGCCACCCACAATGTTTGTAAATAATGATTAAAAAATAACAATGAATTAAATTAGAATTCTTCACACACACACAAATGTTGGTCTGCTTCTAAATTCTGCTTCTAAGACCCCTTCTGTTGCATTGCTTAACTCTGTGGTCTATTTACATAATCATTGTTTTGAGACCCTCACTGGTTTAATCCCCACTAGTTCCCAAGTGCTTTTTCCTTCTCCCCACTCCCTATCCTATGTACTTCCTCTTCCTGACACTTTCGACTTAGGAGATATATAAGGACAGGATTGTGATTAGAGATAGCTAGATCTCTAATCACTGCATTCCTCATCAACAAAGACTGAACTGTGTCCCACTCAGCCATGAGTCCCTGGTCATCTGTCTCCCGCCCACAAAGCTAGCCTGCCCACAAAGCTAGCTTGACAACTGGCGCCCCAAGTGGGACCGGCACAAAAACAATTCCATAGTCCATATGTTATTAAAACTAAGTAACTCAGTATCATCTCTTGGTTGATTTTTGCAATTTAATTTCCTGTGCTGTTTTGCAGAGTTAGGGTCTCATACATGAATATCACTGCTCAGAGAGAACAAGACAATGACAGCTTGAAAAAAAAAAAAACACCCCCCCCCCCCAAGCCACGGACAGTGTGCCTACTTTGTTACTCACTTGATCTAGATTCAAGAACTTGGTCAACAACTTACTAGAAGAAACTGGTATTGTGATCTATTCCTCTCTCTCTCTCCATTTCTATATGAGTCAGCCCAGAGTAGTGAATTCCCTGGGTGGTGAAATCTTGGTTGTTACAGAAAGAGAGGGAGGTAGGGAGACCCTAGCAGATTAGATTCCCACATGCTCTCACACTCTCCTGTGGTGCCAGGACTTGAACTTTTGTTGTGCACATGGAGTGGCCTGTGGTCTGCACAGTGATCCCTCACCCTTTAACAATGTAATTCTTTCATACTAGTCTGTTGTTTTATATACTTTCACTACATGTGCATATTATCTCTAACAAGGCTTTCAGCATCATTCATTTTTCTCTTAGACCAGAGAAAGAAGCTGTGTGCATGGAATGTCACAACTAAAAGAATCATTTGTACATTGCTTGAATATAAACTAAAAATAAAGTATTCTTTTCTGGACAATATGATCATTTGGTTCACCAAGAATAGGAACTCAGATTTCTTTGTTTTTCGGCAGCATCAGTGAGGATGTTTACCGACAGAGCATTCTGTTACTGAAAATAGAAAACATCATTGCCAAAATAATTTCTCTTTCTGTGATCACAGATATGCCACTATAAATGTTTTTTTTTCCATAATACTTCAGTCCTAATTTTTATAATATTGCTTTTAAAGATATTAGGTTTGCTATTGCTTGATAGTCATAGACATAACTTTTTTATTTTCAAATGCACTTTTATAATGGCACCATGGCCAGAAAATAGTAGACTTTTTCCCCCTAGAAACACAAAAAGCATATTATTGGTGCTAGCAAAATTACTCACTTGAGTAATGTGTTGTTTCACCATGTGTGCGAAATAGGTTTGAACCCAGCCCCACTGCATTGGTGATGTTCTCCCTCTCTCTCTCTCTCTTCTTTCACTGTTTCTGTCTGCCTCTATTAAAAAATTTAAATCATATTGTCAAAGAATTTAGGTTTTTGAGCTACTTTCCCAAATAATTTAAGTATACACAGGTATTTAATATTTTTAAAATATAAGTGAATGTTTGGAACAAAATTAGTATTTAGCAGGTATTATTATTGCTCTAGTATAACATTATAATGAACTAGAGAAAATAATCAGTATATTTATTGCTCTGCTCAGTGCTAAGAAATTTTTAATAGAATTCAAAAATGTAGCTGGTCCTAATTTTTACTTTTAAAAAAGAAACATAAAAATAGTAGTATTGTTTCAAATGCACAAAATTAATGATTTTGATGCTAAAGAAGCCAAAATGTTCATAAATATAATTTCGATTATACTTCTTTATTTCACCCTTACTTTTTTCAGTTTTTCACATGCATTTTTTTCAATTATTAGCATCCCAGAAAAGTTGCCACAGAAGAGTCAGATCAAGTCAGATAAGAAGAGGATGTTTTCACTAATTTTTAATCAAGTTAGATAAGAAGAGGATGTTTTCACTAATTTTTAATCAGAAACATTTTTGCTCTCAAATTTGAATCTCAGATTCATTGCCTGATAAGATGAAAGGAATGTAGAAGAAAAAATGGTCTAGTGAGAAAATGACCATCTGTCATTTATTCTTAGTTAAGTACTGTATTTCCTCTGAGCCGGCCTTAGAAGACTTATTAAAAATCTCCTTTTTACCTGTAGGCCACTCACATCATAGCCCTCTTGAGATACATGTGGAGAAGTCTTTTGCTTCCTACTTTTTATTTTATTTTATTTTTTGCCTCCATAGTTATTGCTGGGGCTCAGTGCCTGCACCATGAATCCACTGCTCCTGGAGGCCATTTTTCCCCCTTTTGTTTCCCTTGTTGTTGTAGCCTTGTTGTGGTTGATATTGTTGTTTATGCCTTTTGTTGTTGGATAGGACAGAGGGAAATGGAGAGAGGAGGAGAAGACAGAGAGGGGAAGAGAAAGACAGACACCTGCAGAGCTGCTTCACAGCCTGTGAAGCGACTCCCCTGCAGGTGGGGAGCTGGGGGCTCGAACTCAGGTCCTTAGGCTAGTCCTTGTGCTTTGCGCCATATGCACTTAACCCACTGCGCTACCACCCGACTCCCCTTGCTTCCTATTTTTAAAAACATCTTCACTTCTATTCTTATTTTTTCCCACCCAGGTTATTGCTGGGACTTGGTGTCAACAATCCTCTAATTTTTCTATAGGCCTTTTTTTTTCCCATTGCTTGAGGGTGAGACAGAGCAAGAGAAAAACAAAACAAAAAAAAAAAAAAAAGAGAGAGAAATAGGAATGAAACAGAAGAAACAATCAAAGCACTGTAGCACCTTTTCTGATGAAGATCTTACCCAGCAAGTGGTTGAAAATTAGGACATATCTGGGACTCAAACTCCAGTCCTCTTGAGTGTGTGCTCTATTGAATAACACCTGGCCCCACTAATGAGCATCTTTTGTGCAAATTACAGGTGTCATGTTTCTCATTAGAGAAAAACAAAACGTTAATCAAGTCATGGAACACAGCTGTAAGGAATTTGCTTGCTTCTACTGCAGGTTTACTTTGGCCAGGAGAGGTCACAGTAAGTAGTCTGTATAAGTAGAGGTAAACTATTATTTGAAGTCTCACTATACATCCCAATAAGTTCATATGCATGAGTTCGGACTTTTCCCTTCTCATTAAATAAATAAATTAATTAAAATATAAAATAAAAATTACACAGGTTAGAGTAACAGTAAAATTGTATTTCAGCCAAAATTCTTGAAAAATCCATTGACGTATTTGAAGCACTTTAGCTCTAGTTCAGTTTCAAACTTTTCTATCTATAATCTACCTACTTGCCTATTTATCTATCTATCTATCTATCTATCTATGTATTATCTACCATCTTTTTTTGCCACCTGGCTTATCATTAGGGCTTGCCACTCTAAGTGACCTTATTTATTTGTTCTTTTCTCTCTCATTCACACTCTTTCATTTAATAAGACAGAAAAAATTGAGAGAGGAAATGGATATAAAGAGGTAGAGAGAAACACAGACAC
This sequence comes from Erinaceus europaeus, assembly GCF_950295315.1. Classification (NCBI taxonomy): domain Eukaryota; kingdom Metazoa; phylum Chordata; class Mammalia; order Eulipotyphla; family Erinaceidae; genus Erinaceus; species Erinaceus europaeus. The sequence goes on from NC_080176.1 coordinate 86,294,038, forward strand.
GTGCAGACCTGCCTCACCCATCATGAAGTGTTCCTCCTGCAGGTGGGAACACAGAGGGTTCAATCCCAGCTCTTTGCAGAATGGAAATTAACATGTTCAATTAGGAGTGCCGCCACCCCCCACCCACCAGCCAAAGTTTTCAAAAACAGATGTGGACAGAAGAACAAGAAAAAGTCTTCTACCTTTAACTTTCTACAATTATCAAAATCAGTAGTTGGTTTAATACCTGTAGTTGTTGGTACATAAACTTGGAAGCTTTTCTAGATAAAATCTGAAACTGGCCCCAAGGTGGAGGGTGACTACTCCATATTGGAAGACATCAAAGGTAAATAATCAAGGTAACTTACTTCAACACTAGTTTGAGTCAACTGAAAGAAGAGCAGAGATCAGCTGCAAACTCTTCAGAGTATCTATAGAAGTCTTAACTGGAGGGAGTCAGGCGGTAACACAGCTGGTTAAGTGCAGGTGGCAATTTGGTTTGAGCCCCAGCTCTGCACCTGTAGGGGAGTCACTTCACGGGCTGTGAAGCAGGTGTGCAAGTGTTTATCTTTCTTTTCCCCTGTCTTCCTCTCCTCTCTCCATTTCTCTCTGTCCTATCCAACAACTACGACATCAATAATAAGTACAACAACAAAACAACAGGAGCAACAAAAGGGAATAAAGTAAATGAAAGGATTTAAAAATAAAAGAAGTCTTAACTGGAATCAATCGTGTATACAACTGTAGATTTTTTCTCAGTGCCGCACTAAGCGCTCAAGCTTGTATCCCTGAAGGGCTCTACAGCTGTAAAGTCTATCCCAAATAATGAAAGAATTCCAGCCATTCAGCTAACTGGTCAAGCAGATAATAATGTTCCCTCCAGGGAGTCGGGCAGTAGTGCAGCAGGTTAAGCGCCCATGAAGCAAAGCACAAGGACCAGCTTAAGGATCCTGATTCCAGTCCCCGGCTCCCCATCTGCAGAGGAGTCGCTTCACAGGTGGTGAAGCAGATCTGCAGGTGTCTTTCTCTCTTTTCTGTCTTCCTCTCCTTTCTCCATTTTCTCTCTGTCCTATCCAACAACGATGACATCAATAACAACTACAACAATAAAACAACAAGGGCAACAAAAGGGAATAAATAAATATTAAAAAGATAATAATAAAAAAATAAAAATAATAATGTTCCCTCCATAAACTCCAACAATAATATTTTTGAAAGTTCTGTATTTTATCTTAGATTTATTTCTTTCTAGTTGTTTGAAATATATTTTTAAAAACCCAATACTTTGGCTTAAATAGAATTGTGATTAATATTTTGTATTACAATATCCAAGCTACAAGTGTTTGGATGATATGTCCTGGTCTTCTTTTTACCATCTGTCTTATTTGACTATAAAATTTTATAGATTATATTTGCTTTTGGAACATACATACTACACTATGATAGAAGTATAAAATACATTAATCATTTTGCTCTGAGTTATTTGTAAGCCTATAACCGAAATTCCTGACTTAAATCCAATCCCCTCCCTTGATAGCTTCTGTATTCTTTATGCCTCTGGGAGCATAGACCCAGGATCATTGTGGGGTGCAGAAGGTGGGAAGTCTGGCTTCTGTAATTGCTTCTCTGCTGAACATAGGTGTTGACAGGTCAATTCATACTCCCAATCTGTCTATATTAAAGGACTGTCTTCATCACTCATTCCATTATAATAATGATTTTTTGAAAGAAAAAATAGTAAAGAGTTTCAGAAATATAAAAAGAGAAAGAAGAGTTTGACTTTGCAATATAGATAGATTATGCTTTGGCGTAATTACATATAGGTAGAGACATAGGTCTATAGTTGAGTTATAAAAGCATATATGTTACTCTTTTTCCTCTCAAATACATTTGTACCTAATAGAGACAAACATTACTTTTTATGTAAAGATGATCTAAACTAGTAGCAGGTTTTTATTCAACAGAAAATCAATTAACTAATTAATTAATTAACATAACATTTATTGGATAGTATTTGACTGTTACCATGCATGGATACCTAAGGACCAGTCCTGGTTGTAGTACCGATAATGTAGGCAGAAGCTAGCAAACAAGCCATTTGTATCAACAAAAAGAGAGCAACACTGATGAACTTTAGATTGCAAAGTAATTACCATAGTTTTAGGAAGGTGGGATTAGCAAGATGGCTTGCCAGGGGAGATGCTTGATTGATCAATTTTTAAAAGCACAGTTATAAGTCTCAGCTTCATGGGGCAGGGGAAGTTTCAGTGCTGGAAGGGTCCTCTTTCACTCTTTCTCTGTCTCTCTGTCTAAAACAGTTGGCCAGGAGTGGTGAAGCCACAGTGACAATGATAAAAATTTAGAAAGGTGAGACTCAAACAGGACAAAAATGTAGACACAAATAAGCCACAATTTAAAAACAAAATGTGCTACAAAGCAATAAATTTCACTGAAGACTTCAGAAAGGAGAAAGAAATTGATAAAGGTTAACTACTTTCATTAGCAATTAAAATATCTTCTTGACAAATTAAATGAATGTAATATATATATATATATATATATATATATTATATTCATAAAGTATTGACACCCTACTTGGAATGAAATAGCCCTTGATAATATCGTTATTGAATGTTTCTGTAGATGTAGTCTCACTTATTAAAAATTGTCATACTATCAATTACTTTTATGTAAAAAATAAGACCCTTACTATTTAAGCAGACACACACACACACACAATTATTAGCACAGAAAAAAATGTTCTTTGAGGTTGTAATATGGTTTTTGACCTGTAATTTGAAATAGAAATTGATTAAACTGTACTTACATTTTAATGCAATAAAACTCATTCTGCTAGTGGAAGAATAGTAAAGATGACATCTGATGCCCCTCTTTTGATAAAAACTAGCATTAAGAGATCATACTAAATAACGTAACTAAAGAAAACTCTATCAAATCTGGTTCATCCCATAAAACGTGGGTTGATGTATTTTATTAGATACACAGTAACTGAATAACTGTATCACCTATTATTTTATCCTGAAAACAAAATGCAAAGAAAAAAAGAAAAAGAAAAAATACATTCAACTTATCTTACTTTAAAAGCAATTAATATAATTAAGTATAATATTTGGAAATATCCTATATATAATCTCTAATGTTGAACAATGGAAGCTGATGTCTAAAAAGTTAATCTGAGTATAAAAATCATAGCACACCTAGAAGATAATGTAGCATGTGCTATATTACAGTATATTACACAGATACTGGATAAATGCTTTCATGATTTATGGTCAGGCATGTACACTTGCATATCATACTCAATATTAATTCATCAGAATATATAAATATGTGATTTTTAAAAATATTCATTGGGCAGCTATCCTTTTATTTTTAATGTTTTTTTTTGTCTTTATACTGTTTTTGCTAAGTGTGAGATAAAATTACATGTGAAAGAACATTTTCAAGAGGTGAAGTAGTTATACTCTGTTAAATCCATTAAATTAGGGGCGACTTTTAGAAAACAAAGTAAACAAACCATTTAATTATATTTTCAAACATTTAAAGTGCTTTGTAAGAGAAAGATGTTGCCATCTTTACATATTTCAATTTCATACATATTGCAATCTATCAATTTCCTTGCCAAAATATACAGATGCCCTTGCTTTTCCTTGTATTGCTTCGGATTTTATTTTCTCTATTTTGTGTCAAATCACAAATCAAAAAAGTTTGCAACACATTTTTGATTAATTAAAGATTCAGTAGAAGCTGTTTGCTGTTTTATGCTTGACAATAATTTAGCATAATATAAAGTGGTGTGGCATTGAACAACATTCCTGAACAGAATTCAGCTCCATTAACAAGCTCCATTAAAGAAAGATTGTTACCCACAAATCAACCCTTTTGTGTCAGTTTTACTAATTACTGCTGGGTATAATTGTTATAATATCCTACCTTTTATTACAGTGCTTGAATTGTTTGGCTAGACAAAGCAAGGCATCATGTTGAAAAAGGTATACAGTTAATGCAATTTTAAGCTATTTGATCAAATCCTGTTACTTTGAAAAGGAAAAAGAACAGTTATTTATTTGATTAAATTTGTTACTGATATTATAATTTTGAATGGGAAATATTATTGTGAGGTAATTCAAGATTAATGTATGTTTTCAAAAACACATATCAGGTTTCCGGAAGATGGCGGACTGAGAAGCTGCTAGTGGCTTGAGCTCTGATCACATCTTCTGGAAACGGTAGGATTTTCTGCCTTTAGTAGGCCAGTCAATAAGGGGTCCTAGTGGTGACACCAAGGAGGTGACTGTAACTTAATTTGGGTTAAGAATTAGAGTAGAGGGAGTCGGGCTGTAGCACAGCGGGTTAAGCGCAGGTGGTGCAAAGCACAAGGACCGGCACAAGGATCCCGGTTTGAACCCCGGCTCCCCACCTGCAGGGGAGTCGCTTCACAGGCGGTGAAGCAGGTCTGCAGGTGTCTATCTTTCTCTTCTCCTCTCTGTCTTCCCCTCCTCTCTCCATTTCTCTCTGTCCTATCCAACAATGACAACAACAATAATAGCTACAACAATAAAAAAAAAAAAACAAGGGCAACAAAAGGGAATAAATAAATAAATAAATAAAAGAATTAGAGTAGAGGTGGCACGACTAGCTGGTGGGCTGCTCCAGACTTCCCAGGTGGCGGAGGGCAAGGGGGGTGCGCCGGGCACTGTCCTCGGCCCAGGAAGGTGGCTCCTCTGCCGGTTGCAGAGCACTGCTGGGCGGCCTGCAGAGGACCAGGAGGGAGCACTGTAGCTCAGGGGCTTTCTCTTGGGAGTCTCCTAGCGTTGACACCAAGGAGGTGACTATAACTTAATTTGGGTTAAGAATTAGAGAAGGGAAAAAAGGGGGAAAACTTTTTTTTCTTCCTTTTAATTTTCAAGCATACCTCCTTCCTGCCCCCCCCCATAACCAGTCCCTGGGGACCAGCTCCTAGCAGGGGAGGGGAGCTCCTTTTCTTTACCAAATTCCTGCCCCACCAGGGAGTATCATTAATTCTAAGTCTATACCCTTCTGAAACCTCTGGCCTTTTTCTTCCTGAGTACCCAACACCCCCACCTCACCCCGCATAGCTAATTAAATAATTAAAAATAAATTAAAAAAAACCCTTTCCTTTCACTGCCCTTTTATGACTGTTCTTTTTCTTATCTTTATCTTTTTCTCTTTCTTTCTTTCTTTTTTTTTCTCATTCTTGTCATCCCTTCTTCCTTAATCCTACAGCTTCCAATGTCAGCCCCCAGCCCCCACACCACAGTGTGCTTTTTTGAATTCACTGATACACATTTGGGAATTTCCTTTCACTGCTCTTTAATTATAGCTCTTTTTCTTATCTTTTCCCTTTTCTCTCTCTCATCTCTCTCTCTCTATCTCTCTCTCTCTCTCTCTCTTTTTAATCTTGTCATACACTTCTTCCTTTTTCTATGCCTTTCTGAATTTGTGAATTATTTTGGGGAAGAAATCTAACTCAGAGTGGACTCTCTATGTGTGTATCTCTGCTCTAGTACCCTTTCCCCTCTTGTTACCCCTAGAATATACAGTGGATAGTAGATTTGCATAACTTTCTATTCTTGCTATGCCTTCTTTCTTTTCTCTTTCTTCACTGGGATTTGGTTACTATTTTTTCATGGATTGGAGAAATTGTTTGGCTAACTGGTAACGATTAAACTACTTCAATACTTGCTTCAGGTGCTACTGTAATTCCTGAGGTTGTTGAGTGTAATTGTCATAAAGGTATTTAGTAGAGTGTTACTTTTACTCAAGACACAACAACTGAGGAACAACAGAGCATAAAAAAAAGGAAACACATAAATAAAAAAAATGGGTAGATCAAAAACAAATAAAACTGCTACTCCAATGAATGAAGACAAGAGCCCAGAAGAAACTACAAATCAGCCAGAAGTAACCATAGATGAGAAAAGTATGCAAGCAATAATAAACTTATTAATCACAGAAATGAAAACAACATTGGAGGAAAGGAATGGCAGTATTAGGGAAACAACAGTTGAGATCCCCAAGGAAAATACTGATTATCTTGAGGCAATTAAAGAACTGAAAGCTGAAATAGCTGTAATGAAGAAAGAAGCAGAGGCAAGGGAAAACAGACTAACAGAAGAAGAAAACAGAATTAGTCAGACATAGGATGAGTTACAGAAAATGAAGAAAGAGGTGAAAGAGCTTAAAAAGAGATTGAGAGACACTGAAAACAACAACAGAGACATATGGGATGATCTCAAAAGAAGTAACATTCATATAATTGGCCTGCCAGAGGAAGAAAGAGAGGAAGGGGAAACAAACATTCTAGAGAAAATAATAGAAGAAAAAACTTCCGAGACCTGAATAACAGAAAGGACATCAAGATTCAAGAGGCCCAGAGAGTACCAAACAGAATCAACCCAGACCTGAAGACACCAAGATACATCATAGTCACAATGAGAAGAAGTAAGCATAAAGAAAGGAAACTAAAGGCTGCAAGAGAGAAACAAAAAGTCACATACAAGGGAAAACCCATAAGATTATCTGCAGACTTCTCCACTCAAACTCTAAAAGCCAAAAGGGAGTGGCAAGATATCTATCGAGCCCTGAATGAAAAAGGGTTTCAACCAAGGATAATATATCCTGCTAGACTTTCATTCAAACTAGATGGAGGGATCAAAACCTTCTTAGATAAACAACAGTTAAAGGAGGCAACCATCACCAAGCCGGCCCTGAAAGAGGTTCTAAAGACCTCTTATAAACAAGAACATCACTATAATATTTGCAATATATCAGAGCAAACAAATTTTTTTTGAACAATGGCACTACAATACATTAAATCCATAATATCAATGAATGTCAATGGCTTAAACTCACCCATCAAAAGGCACAGGGTGGGGGGATGGATCAGAAAACATAACCCAACCATATGCTGCTTGCAGGAATCCCATCTGTCACAACAAGATAAACACAGACTTAAAGTGAAAAGATGGAAAACTATCATACAGGCTAACGGACCACAAAAAATGGCAGGAACAGCCATTCTCATCTCAGACACAATAGATTTTAAATTAAATAAAGTAATAAAAGATAGGCAAGGACATTACATAATGATTAGAGGATCAGTCAGCCAAGAAGACTTAACAATCATTAACATCTATGCACCCCATGAGGGACCATCTAAATACATTAAGCACCTACTGAAAGAATTTCAAAATACATCAATAGTAATACAATAATAGTGGGAGACTTCAATACACCACTCTCACACTTAGACAGATCAACAAAGCAGAGAACAAATAAAGATACAAGAGAATTGAATGAAGAGATCAACAGACTAGACCTCTTGGACATTTTCAGACTCCTCCACCCCAAAAAACTGTTATACACCTTCTTTTCAAATCCACATAACACATACTCAAGGATAGACCACATGTTAGGCCACAAAGACAGCATCAATAAATTCAAGAGCATTGAAATCATCCAAGTATCTTCTCAGACCACAGTGGAGTAAAACTAACATTTCACAACAAACAGAAAATCATTAAAAGACACAGAATTTGGAAACTAAACAACATGCTCCTTAAGAACCACTGGGTCAGAGACTCACTCAAGCAGGAAATTCAAATGTTCCTGGAAACTAATGAAAATGAAGACACAACCTATCAAAACATTTGGGACACAGCTAAAGCAGTACTGAGAGGGAAACTTATAGCCATACAATCACATATTAAACACCAAGAAGAAGCTCAAATGAACGACCTTACTGCACACCTCAAGGACTTAGAGGAAGAGGAACAAAAGAACCCTAAAGCAACCAGAAGGACAGAAATCACTAAAGTTAGAGCAAAAATAAACAACATCGAAAATAAAAGATCAATGAAGCCAAATGTTGGTTCTTTGAAAGATTAAATAAAACTGACAAATCCCTAGCCAGACTCACCAAACAAAAAGGAGAGAAGACTCAAATTAATAGAATTGTAAACGATGGAGGATATATCACAACTGACACCACAGAAATCCAGAGAATCCTGTGAAACTTCTATAAAGAACTATATGCTACCAAGCTAGAGAATCTGGAAGAAATGGAACAATTCCTAGAAACATATGCCCTTCCAAAACTGAACCAAGAAGAACTACAAAATCTAAATGCACCAATTACAGACAAAGAAATTGAAACCGTTATTAAGAATCTTCCCAACAACAAAAGTCATGAACCAGATGGCTTCACAAATGAATTCTACAAAACATTCAGGAAACAGTTAGTACCCATACTTATTAAGCTTTTCCATAAGATTGAAGAAACAGGAATACTCCCTACCACCTTCTATGGATCCAACATCACCCTGATACCAAAAGCTAATAGGGACAGAAGAAAAAAGGAAAACTACAGACCAATATCTCTGATGAACATAGATGCCAAAATATTAAAGATCTTGGCCTACCGGATACAGCAACATATCAAAAAGATTGTTCATCACAACCAAGTAGGATTCATCCCAGTAATGCAAGGTTGGTTCAACACCCGTAAGTCAATCAATGTCATTCACCACATCAATAAAAGCAAAGTGAAAAACCACATGATTATCTCAATAGATGCAGAGAAAGCCTTTGACAAAATCCAACACCCATTCATGCTCAAAACTCTACAAAAAATGGGAATAGATGGGAAATTCCTCAAGACAGTGAAGTCTATATATAGCAAACCTACAGCCAACATCATACTCAATGGACAGAAGTTGAAAACATCCCCCCTCAGATTGGGGACTAGACAGGGCTGTCCACTGTCATTGTTACTCTTCAACGTAGTATTGGAAGTTCTTGCCATAGCAATCATGCAAGAGAAAGAAATCAAAGGAATACAGATTGGAAGGGAGGAAGTCAAGCTCTCACTATTTGCAGATGATATGTTAGTATACATAGAAAGACCTAAAGAATCCAGCAGAAAATTACTGGAAGTTATTAGGCAATATAGCAAGATATCAGGCTACAAAATCAATGTACAAAAATCAGTGGCATTTCTTTATGCAAACACTAAATCTGAAGAAGACAACCAGAAATCACTCCCATTTACTGTTTCAGCAAAATCAATCAAATACCTAGGAATAAAGTTGACCAAAGAAGTGAAAGACTTGTATGCTGAAAACTATGAGTCGCTACTCAAGGAAATAGAAACTGATACCAAGAAATGGAAAGATATCCCATGCTCATGGATTGGAAGAATAAATATAATCAAAATGAGTATTCTCCCCAGAGCCATATACAAATTTAATGCAATAGCCATCAATGTTCCACCAAGCTTCCTTAAGAGAATAGAACAAACACTACAATCATTTATCTGGAACCTGAAAACACCTAGAATTGCCAAAACCATCTTATGGAAATGAAACAGAAATGGAGGCATCACACTCCCAGATCTTAAACTATATTATAAAGCCATCATCATCAAAACAGCATGGGACTGAAACAAAAATAGGTACACAGACCAGTGGAACAGAATGACAGCCCAGAAATAAATCCCAACACCTATGGGCATCTAATCTTTGACAAGGGGGCCAAAGGATTAAATGGAAGAAAGAGGCTCTCTTCAATAAATGGTGCTGGGAAAACTGGGTTGTAACATGCAGAAGAATGAAATTGAACCACTTTATCTCACCAGAAACAAAAATCAAGTCCAATTGGATCATAGACCTAGATGTCAGACCAGAAACAATCAAATATTTAGAGGAAAACGTTGGTAAAACACTTTCCCACCTACACCTTAAGGACATCTTTGATGAATCAAACCCAATTGCAAGGAAGACTAAAGCAGAAACAAACCAATGGGACTACATCAAATTGAAAAGCTTCTGCACATCCAAAGAAACTATTAAACAAACAGAGAGACCCCTCACAGAATGGGAGAAGATCTTCACATGCCAGACATCAGACAAGAAACTAATCACCAAAATATATAAAGAGCTCAGCAAACTTAGCACCAAAAAAGCAAATGACCCCATCCAAAAATGGGCAGAGGATATGAACAAAACATTCACTACAGAGGAGATCCAAAAGGCTAACAAACATAAGAAAAACTGCTCTAAGTCACTGATTTTCAGAGAAATGCAAATTAAGACAACACTAAGATACCACCTCACTCCTGTAAGAATGGCATACATCAAAAAGGACAGCAGCAACAAATGCTGGAGAGGATGTGGGGACAGAGGAACCCTTTTACATTGCTGGTGGGAATGTAAATTGGTACAGACTCTGTGGAGAGCAGTCTGGAAAACTCTCAGAAGGCTAGACATGGACCTTCCATATGATCCAGTAATTCCTCTCCTGGGGTTATACCCCAAGGACTCCATAACACCCAACCAAAAAGAGGTGTGTACTCCTATGTTCATAGCAGCACAATTCATAATAGCTAAAACCTGGAAGCAACCCAGGTGCCCAACAACAGATGAGTGGCTGAGAAAGCTGTGGTATATATACACAATGGAATACTATGCAGCTATCAAGAACAATGAACCCACCTTCTCTGACCCATCTTGGACAGAGCTAGAAGGAATTATGTTAAGTGAACTAAGTCAGAAAGATAAGGATGAGTATGGGATGATCCCACTCATCAACAGAAGTTGAGGAAGAAGATCTGAAAGGGAAACTAAAAGCAGGACCTGATCAAATTGTAAGTAGGGCACCAAAGTAAAAACCCAGTCGTGAGGGGTAGACATGCAGCTTCCTGGGCCAGTGGGGGGTGGGAGTGGGTGGGAGGTATGGGTCACAGTCTTTTGGTGGTGGGAATGGTTTTTATGTTCACTCCTAGCAAAATGTAGACATATAAATCAGTAGTTGATTAATATGAGCGGGGGAAAATCGATTGTATGTCTCAAAGTTTGTCAAAACACAAACTGAATCTTTTTAATATATAGGCTGTGTATTTGATATGCAGGCTCTCTCAAAAGCCTACACCAAGTAGATCAGAAGCATCCAATAGCACAGCTATATACAAGATACTGGATACTGTACAGCAAACCCTAACAAAAGGACTTTTCAAAGTTAACCCAATTACCAAATAATGTGATAATAACATTAACTATCGATTGTCTTTTTGAACCCTAAGACAGCAGAAACCTCACATCTCCACTACAGAGCCCCTACTTCCCCCAGTCATGGAACCCTAGGATAGGGCCCACTTTCCCGTATGCCTCTCCCAATCCATACCAAATAACATTGCATCCGCCGATCACAACCTAACCAATGCAACGATTGCCACCTCAACATGCTTCACCTCAGACTGTGTCCAGAGACTTCACGAGTGGAATGACAACCCTGCAGCTTCATTACTCGGGTGAGACCTTTCCTTTCATAGTATACTCTAATTTCATCTCAGGTGGTTCACTTTCTAACAAAGTCCCATAACCTAGATATATACCAGTTTCTGTGAGAGAGAGCTTATGTTCACACGTATCCATAAACTACTGCAAAATATATACCTGAAAGCAGAAGTACATTAGAGTTTGCAGTGAGTACCTCCCTAACACTTTCTCTCCACTATTCCAAGCTTTGGGTCCATGATTGCTCAACAATTTGTTTGGCTTTGTATGTTAACTCTCTTTTCAATCACTAGGTTCCAGATGCCACCAGAATGCTGGCCAGGCTTCCCTGGATTGAAGACCCCACCAATGTGTCCTGGAGCTCAGCTTCCCCAGAGACCCACCCTACTAGGGAAAGAGAGAAGCAGACTGGGAGTACGGACTGACCAGTCAATGCCCATGTTCAACGGGGAAGCAATTACAGAAGCCAGACCTTCTGCCTTCTGCAACCCTCAATGACCCTTGGTCCATGCTCCCAGAGGGATAGAGAATGGGAAAGCTATCATGGGAGGGGGTGGGTTATGGAGATTGGGTGGTGGGAATTGTGTGGAGTTGTACCCCTCCTACCTTATGGTTTTGTTAATTAATCCTTTCTTAAATAAAAAAAAAAACATCAATACGAACCAACTTCAGTTTTCTTAAGAATTGTAATTTATAGTATTGTGTCCATTAAGAAAAGCAAACGTAGTCATTTGTTATACATCGTAAGATAATATACTTTACTCCACAGTAACACTTATTATATACTAACCTACTAATCATCTATCTTATCATTTATCTATCTATCTATCTATCTATCTATCTAATCTGTCACCATTTATCTGTAGCAACTGGCAGAGATAGATGATGTACTTGTATGCAGGGAATCCCAAGGAATGCAGGTACCCTGTGTAGATAAGTCTCCCAGAGTCAGGCACCAGCTACTATGTCCTTGGGGCTCAGGGAACAAATGCACAAGACTGTGATCAATATCTGCTAATGTGAAGAATGTAAACACAAAAGATCTCTCAGTTTTGCAATTTTTCACAAAGTAGTCTGTAATATTTAAAGGTTTGTGTATTTACTGGGAGAGAGGAAGGGGAAAGTAGAAAGAGAGATTGAGCAGGAGAGGGGGAGAGATCTAGAGCACTATTAAGTTCTAGCATATGGAGTGACCAGTGGTTGAACCTGTGACCTCTGGACATCAGGCAAGCAAGTTGGTGCTATAACAGGCTGACTCAGTTGTGTGAATTTTTGTTTTATCTTTTCTATTATTTTAATTTTGCCAACATATGCTAGCAACATATTTGGCTTGATCTGCATGAGCTTAAGAAAAATTAAGAAAAAGGATTTGAATTTTCCTCTAGGTAAAAGACACAGATAAGGAAATCATGATTCAAACTATGGCTATTATAGCTACTAGTCATAATTATTTTTTAATAATCTTGCTTGAGAGATTAGCATGAGAAATGTTGCAATAAGTAGACAGGTACAATATGGGCCGGTGAAAAGAATTTTGGTTTTCATTTATCTTCCCCTTAGGCAATTATTTTTAATTGAGAAAATATTGTCTGGGGGGTAAAATTTTGTATCTACTCAAATTATGTGTCAGCACACCTCACCCACAACCAAAATGTCATGTCTTTTCACGGAAGGATATTGGCATCTCTACCTATTTGATATCCTCCCACCCATAGTGATCTTAAGTCTGAAGATAAGCTTTTTATTATGTTTCATACTGTTTATTCCTTTACTTTGTCCACATAAGAATGGTGGCATCTGGTAATGATTTTTCTCCTCCTGGCTTGTTTCATTTACCACAGTCCCATCCCAGTTCCATCCACATTGTAGAAGAACGAGATTTCATCTCTTCTTAGATTTGAGTATGTCTGTTGTTTATATAAACCACAACTTCCTTATTCATTCATCTATCATTGGACACTTGGGTTGCTTTCATATTTTGGCTATCAAAACTACTTACTGTAGACTGAAAGATTTGGTGACTGATTTCCAAAGGAGGACACATTCTTAATAGTGGTCACATAAAGTCCCATTGAACCAGAACTTGTAGCTGGTAACAGAACATTTTGGGCTTCCTAGGTCCAGTAATTAGCAGACAAAAGCAAAGATCTCAATGGCTGGGACTGCAGACCCAGATCTGGACCAATGAGTAGCTTGACTTTTACATAATAGAATCTGAGAGCAGTAAATGGAATCAAGGTTCTCATCTTGGTTCTAGCTTGTTTTTTTTTTTTTTTTCCAGGCTGTGTTGAATCACTGAAATGCCCCCACACAGCAGCATATAACCTTGAGTCTAGCAAGATTATCAAGAGTTCAGACATTCATTTCCTGAGTGAAGAGTTTGATCCTGAAATTACATGAGTCACTGGAATGTGGCCTTGTAGCCAGGGCAAAATTAACAGGGGTGGTGCAGGATAAAGGAAACAGGGACTGGTGTCTAGATCACTGGAAGAATTGATTCTGGAAGTTTCACCTAACTTTTCCTGAAAAGTCACCCTTATTAAGCAAGGGCATGGAGTGGTGATTTCCTGAAGCTGTGCAGGGAAATACACCATATGTGATCTGCTGTGGTTATCAAAGAGGTCAATGAAAAAGTTCCTGAAATGCATCCAAACCTTAGGAGTCATGACCAAAAACCCAATTACTGCCCTCTGAGACCCATTCAATTGCTATGGCCATTCTACCAATGAACGTGCTCCCAGCCCAAACTATGTCACTACTGAACAGGATAAAAGGGAAGCCAGTCCTGACCCATGAGGAAGCATGCTAGTAGAGTTCTGGACTCATAGACATAGGTCCTGAGAATGGCCCCCAGTATCACATAGATCAGCATTTCTTTCTCCCTCTCTCTCTCTCTCTCTCTCTCTCTCTCTCTCTCTCTCTTTCTCTTATTTATTTAATATTAGATACAGACAGAGAAATTGAGAGGGGAGGAGGTTAGAGAGGGCGAGAGACAGAGAGACACCTGCAGCTCTGCTTCACAGTTTGTGAAGCTTTAAAATGTAAAGGAGACCCATTCTTGAAAGACACACATCTGATGTCGCAGATGGTTTGACTCAAAGACCTTCTCCATCTTTGTGGGATTTTCCTTAAACTATATCATCATCTACCAAGCTCCTGCAAAAAAAAAAAAATCAATAATTATTTCTAGAATTTGAGCTCAAGCAAATGAGTTATTGAATATAACAGCAGTCAATCAATGGTAACAACGTTGCAGGCTTCATTTCATGTTGATATAGCCTAACACTCAATAAGCATTTTCATTGCTTCTCTTAACTTTTATCTATGAAGCCATGCAATTAATACCAAACTTAAGGTCACAATTTATGTCATCCACTTTCTCATTGATGTTCTTTGCAAGAATTTAGCATCTTGATTCTCAAATTTGTCTTTCAGCCATTTTATTCTACAGTGTACTTAAACCATGAATTATTAGTTTACATATTACCTATAATTAATCAATTTTTCCCCATATACACACTTAGCATTTTTTTTTTTGGTTAGGACAGAGAGAAATTGAGAGAGGACTGGAAGACAGACAGTGGGAAAGAAAGATAAACACCTGCAGACCTGTTTCACTGCTTGCGAAGAGAAACCCCCTGCAGGTGGGGAGCTGAGGACTCGAACCGGGATCCTTACACCAGTCCTTGCACTTTGTGCCACATGCGCTTAACCCACTGTGCTACAGCCCAACCCCCAATTAATCAAATTATTTTATTCTATTAGTTTCACATGTCCTACCCTCTTACCACCTGCTATATCTCCATCTCTTGCAATCCTTGAGCCATACCAATAGCCATTTTCCACTGGAGCTAATTTTTTCTGGCATCATGTATTTGGTATATTTATTTCCCAATACAAATTCCATCCTTCTATAACTTATTTTCTCCTTTGCAGATATTGTCAAATAGTTCCTTGCCTAGCTATAATTAGTATTAAATTGAACTTTCTGCTTATGTTATTTTATACTCATGCCACTGAATTTTGCTGGAAAATCTGACAGGTTGACTAATTTCACTTTAAATTGTTATGATTTTGAAAGATGCCACAATGATAATGCAGATGCTTTGAGGACCAATCTAAATGAACAGACTTACCAAACATTAATGTAATAAATAAGGGGTTTATGATCAGAACAAAAATTTTAAATGGCAACAATTTTCACCTCATAGTTAGCCTTTATGACAGGAAATGTGTGATAAAGGAAACTGGGACAATTTCTTAGGAGTTGATTCCAAGGACCAGGCAGGTGTAAGGACCCAAAGCATCCTGAAAATCTATTGAATAATTGGTCAGATCTAGTCAGAAAATGGTAAGCAAGGACTTATAACAGGAAATGGGAATGCATTTATTTATGACTCAAGATAAAACTCTTTTTCAAAAGTCTATAAAATGTTAACTCTAAACTTCCTTTCTGTTAAAAAAAAAAAGCCCGTTGTATGTTGATACGCAGTGTTCCAAGGAAAGATTTAAACACTGGTAGCTAGATTGGACCCAGAACAAAATCTTCAATTAAGGAGATAATTATAATGTATTTAGTTACTCCTTTCTACCACATGTGCATTACCTTTTGAAAGTTAAAGGGAGATTTCTACTTTATACCAACAGGGACTGTATTGTAAGGAGCCAACAAACATAAATTGTTTCTTATTTAAAGCTTTGTGACAATACAGTCATCCACTTCTAGACTAAAAGGTAATTTTGCATAAGAGTGACACAGAAATGGGTTTTGGTACACATCCCATTTATCAGGCTTAGAAACAATGTCTTTAACATAAAACAAACCCCTTTATTTGGATGCACGTAATGCTGACAATCTGATAGACTCTTTCAAGATTTATGACAGCTTTCCCAGCATTTGTTTCTCTGGCATCCACTTGAGTGCATTAGCTTTGAAAAAGAAAACATTTGGCTTGAATTGTAAATAGGACTTCAAACAGGAAAAGGCAGGTGCCCTTAGCTAGGCTGCTTTCCTGTAAACTTATGCATAGATATAGACATATCGAAGCTTATTTCTGCACATTTAGTCAGCAGCAGGTTCAGTGGAAGTTCAAGTGAACCAAGAAGAGGTCTGCTTGGCAAACGTAGGCTAGTAGATTATGAAATATTTGGTTGGCACATGCTTTAAGAAAAGCTGGAACAAAGAACGTACTCCTATATTTATCACACTGAGAAATAGAAATATGACTTCTAACTCTGACAAGAGTGATATTGCAGAATTCCAACTTAATGCTGATTAATGGTTGAGAAGCTAGGATGAGTCTTTCAAGGAGATAGTTAAGACAGATATCCCAATATTAATTAAAATAGTGTATTCGTTTGGATTTGGCAGAAAAATTTATTTGTAAAGAGTGTGAGATGGTTTGAGGCTCAGTTGAGAGTTTATAATCATTTTGCAGCACAATGTGTCTTTAATTTCTCTGGCAGAAATGTGTATTAAGTATCTAAGAATAGAAAATTGCCTCACTGTCTCTGAGGAGTCCAAAGTATCAGTCTCTCATTTACTCAATAAGCATTTGAGAAAAGAAAAATGAGTTTTCTTGTCCACCTGGAGAAAACAGTAACATAGTCAGAGCTAGGTGTTGAGAACTGAAATAGCTAGAAGGATTAGAATAAATTATTAGGCCTAGTTATCTTCCCATTTTCACACACTAAGTAAACACTAAATAAATTAAACTGATGCCACACTTAGGGAACGTTTCTGTGCATAAAAAAGTACATTTCTCATCTTTTGGCTTGGCACTTATTTGGCTGGAATTTTAAGACTGTATTATTTCTTCTTTCAGACATACGTCACTGAGATAAAGTCACACACCCCTAGTCTTTAAAGCACAGCTACCATTGTGACACTAAATGAATTTAATAGTGAATATCATCTTTAATTTGACTTTTTCTATCAAATATATTTTACTACATTGGAGGCAGTACTTTCATAAACAATGTTATACTGAAGTGGAATCTGATAGGATGATGAAATCATAGATGGGTATTGTATAGGAAATAAATTCTGGAATTGTCTGACTATATTCTGTTAGGAAGAGGCTTCTGGTAAATAGCTCTCTATAACCCAGACCTAGCTTCTAGGAATCAATCAAGTGAAACTATAAGGGATGGGAGTTTTAAATAAAAATAGGTACTTATCAGGAGACAAAATTCACAGGGGACATAAATACTCTAAGTTGACATAAAACAGAACAAATTTCAAAGTAAATTCTAATAAATGATAAATATGGCTATTCAGCCTTTTGGAGTTGATGAGGCAAATTTATCAAAAATGATTTGAACATGGAACTTGAGAAAAATAGGAGAAAATAATAATGGAGAATGGGGTTCAGCACCGATTATATCCACCTCACGGTGGTGTTCTGCTTTAATTCTTTTTTTCTGTTTTCTTTCTTTTTTCTTTTCTTTCTTTCTTTCTTC